>NW_004444102.1:2890266-2902105 GCF_000243295.1 Trichechus manatus latirostris
GCCTGGACAAGGATTCACAGAACTTAGTGTTCTGGTTCCTAGCTATTTTGACCCCTGGCCTCAGGTAAGTCACTCTGTGTCTCTACACCTGCATTTTCTCATGTGCAAACAGCATTAATGATACCACAGACTACAGGGACGGTCAAAGGAGACCACATGAGATAACATGAGATAACAGGCATGACAGGGCCTATGACAAAGTATTACTGTTGATAAAAAGGATAATTATTTCTGTTGTTGTTTATAATTTTTTTATTGTTTCAATGTGGTAAAACATGTATAATAAAACCTTTTTCAATTCAACTTTTTTTACGTACAATTCAGTGGCACTGGTTACATTCATCATGATGTGCAACCATCACCGCTATCCATTTCCAAATTATTCCACCTCCACTAACAGAAACTCAGGGCCCTCTGAGCGATGACGCTCATTTTCCCCTTCTCTCCCACACCTGGTAACCACTAATGAACTGTGGTCACCATGCATTAGCCTATTTCGTATAAGTGGGATCATACAATACTGTCCCTTTCTGACTGACTTGTTTCGTTCAGCATATGTTTTTGAGGTTCACTTATGTTGTAGAACGCATCAGAACTCCACTCCTCTTTATGGCTGAGTAATAGTCCATGGTATGTATGTACCACATTTTGTTTATTCACTCATCTGCTGATGGACATTTAGGTTGTTTCCACCTTTTGGCTACTGTGAATAATGCTGCAATGAATGTTGTGTACAAGTGTTTGTTTGTGTTCCTGCTTTCAATTCTTTGGGTATGTATCTAGGGTTGGGATTGCTGGATCACATAGTAGTTCTATATTTAACTTTCTGGGGAACTGCCAAACTGTTTTCCACAGAGGTTGTGCCAGCCTATTTTCCCACCAGCAATGGATGGGGGTTCCAATTTCTCCTCACCCTTGCCAACACCTGTTATTTTAGGGCTTTTTGGTCACAGTCACTCTCATGGGGTGAAGTGGTATCTCTTTGTGGTTTTGATTTGCATCTCCCTAACAACTAATGACGTTGGGCATCTTTTTGTGTGCTTATTGGCCATTTATATATCCTCTTTGGTGAAATATTTCTTCAATGCCTTTGCCCTTTTTTTATTGAGTTGCTTGTACTTTTGTTGTTAAATTGTAAAAAGAATAATTCTTCAGGCACCACCACACCGGTTTGCAAAAAGATGGGATTTGCTCATTTAAGGCCAGGTGGATGGTGACGACCGCTAGAAGCCATAAGAGAAGAGAGAGAATTGAGGCAAGAGGCCCTCCCTGCAGCTCAAGCCTTTACTCATTTGTACCCTCTCTCCTCTCTACTAGACTACTCCTATCAGCACGCAAATTCTCTCCACTACAGTGGCTTTCCAATTTTTTAAACTGTGACTGACCTTAACAAATGCATTTCATATTATGACGCAGTACACACCTATATATGTGTGTGTAAATATTTAACAGTTCATAAACATTTCATAATATGTTCCATAAAAATAAAATTCTTGCCTTTGCCATGTCAAATGTACTCTGATATTTTCTATTTTCTTCCAGTTAATGTTTTAAACGATGACTGCAACACAATAAAATCATTTTTAGACCACGACTGGTTCACAAACTGCAGTTTAAAAAACGCTGCTCTAGGTTATCAGTTCTTTAAAGCAAAACAACAATTTCCTTTATCCCGTAGCCTTTATCCCAGCCACAGCCCCATGTCTCTGCTGCCCTTCTCAGCCAAACTTCTCCAAAGGACATCAGTGCACACTCTCTCCACTGCTACACGCCCACTCAACAATTCCAATCACGCCTCTGCCCCAGCCACTCTACTGAATCTTCTCGTGCAATGGTCACCAGCAAACCCGTGTTGCCAGATCCAGCCCTTTTTCAACTTCTAAGTAGCCTTCAACACAGTTGGCCACTCTGTCATTCTTAAAATACACTTATCTCTTGGCTTCTGAGACACCAGCTCTCCTGGATATCCTACTACCTCGCCACGCACGCCTCAGTCTCCTTTTCCCACCTTCCCTCCTCAGCCTTACCATAGGGGGCTGTGGTGGTTCACTGGTAGAATTCTCGCCTTCCATGCAGGAGACCCAGATTTGATTCCTGGCCAGTGCATCTCATGTATAGCCACCACCCATCTGTCACTGGAGCTAGCATGTTGGCATCATGCTGAACAGGTTTCAGCAGAGCTTCCAGCCTAAGACAGACTAGGAAGAAAGGCCTGGTTATCTACATCTGAAAATCAGCCAGTGAAAACCTGTGGATCACAATGGTCCAATCCACAACCAGTCATGGGGATGGCACAGGACCAGGCAGCATTTTGTTTTGTTGTAACGGTGTCGCCATGAGCCAGGGCTGACTCCATGGCAGCCAACAACAACCGTATCACAGCTGAGGATCCTCGGGTCCCAATCCTGGAGCCTATCCTCTTCCTAACCTATCCTATGAACTCTACCAGGGACTGCCAGAAGAAGGAAGACATCCGTCTTGGAAGAAGTACAGCCGGAATGTTCCTTAGAAGCAAGGCTGGCAAGACTTGTCCCATATACTTTGGACATGTCATCAAGAGGGACCAGTCCCTGGAGAAGGACATCATGCTTGGTAAAGTAGACGGTCAGCAAAAAGGAGGAAGACCCTCAATGAGATGGACTGACACAGTGGCTGCAACAACGGGCTCAAACATAACAATGATTGTGAGGATGGCACAGGACCAGGTAGTGTTTTGTTCTGTCATACATAGGGTCACTATGAGTTGGAAGCTACTCAACAGCACCTTACAACAGAAGACACCAAAACCTAGGTTAAATATCATTTATGTTCTAAGGAATCCCTAAGTTTATCTTGTATTCAGATTTTTCTATAATCCAGGCTCATATATTCAGTTGCCTATTTGATATCTCCACTTGTATATCCAATGTAAGTCTCAAACATAATATTCTCAAACTCATGGTTGTACCCATAAGCCTACACCTCTTCAGTAGACCTGACTCAGTACAAGACCATCTACCCAGATACTCAGGCCAGAAATCAGTGAGTCTCCCCTCTCTTTCCTATCTTCTCCACACACAATTCACCAGCATGACTTACTTCTTCTCTCTTCAAACGACACCGCAAAATTATTTCTCGGACTCCTATGATGCCTTCCTAACGAGTCCCTCACTTTCTCACTGTCCCCATACTCACACCCCCCCACACACCCTTCATCATTTTTCACAGAGCAATCCAGAATGATCTTTTAAAACTGTGAATTAGATACTATCATCTCTCTCTCCCACTCCTGAGCATTTGCTTATAATGTCTGGCACTTACTAAGCACAATTTTCTCTTTTTATTTTTTAAAGAATGAGCAAATGGTGTTTTTGCCATGCAGCCTTGGACAGACAAAGGAAGCTGAAGCTAAGTGCACCTGGCCTTGGAACTATTCTCTTGCCAGTGGAAAGTGGGAAGGAGAAGCAAGGATTTGTATAAAAGAGTCATTTCCAGAATGCTCTAATGTGGTTCAGGAGAAACAATACTAAATATCATTTCAAATTATTTGGAGTATAAAAAGATTGGAATCATTAGGCTATGTGTGTACAAGGGGCCTCACAACTATTTCCTGTAATTCTTAGGAGTAACTCTGGCATTTATTACCATCTCTGTGTTCTGGGGCCAGACTGGAAAAATTTGAAAGACAGACACTAACAGTTTCATAATAACATGGGTCGCCATTTACTATAAACACTATTTCATTAAATCCTCAAAACAAATTTGGCATTTAAAAATTATTATCACCCCTAGTTAAATAAGAAAATGAGCCATGAATATTAAGCAACATACCCAAGAAGTCTCCTGAACGCCTTTCAACAAAAAGAAATCAATGCAATATAAATATCAATCAACCAATATCAACAAAAACTATCATTCAGGTTTTCTGAGTTTCGAAAGGAAGATCAGAAGTTAATTAACTTTCTTACGTGTGTCAGACGGGGCACCTGAGAGCAAAGTGCAATTGCTTTGTCCTCCCCTTCCGTCTTCATTCCACTTCTTCCTTTCCCTTCTCTTTGCTTCCTTCCCTTTTCTCTTTTTTCCCTTCTTCTCCTGGTTTTACTTTCCTTTTTTAAATACATGAGTCTAAACGATAGTACTAGATTTTTAAAATATTATCTTTGTCTTTATTGTAACAGGAATTTGATTAATGCAGAAATATGCTGATTAAGAGCAGAAGAAATACAGTGGTGTAAAGGATAATTTTTGTTTACTTTAAATTGGCAATTTCTGCATAAGGTCTGTCAAGGTATTATATTAAAAAATGTAAAAAATTCATAAACGGAATAAAATTTTTTAAAAAGAGGAAAAAAGCCAGAATAAGAACTTTATTCTGATAACACCATTTGTTACTGATTAAACTGTGTCCCCCAAAAATAAGGGTTGTAAATCCTAACTCCTATATCTGTGGTTATAATCCCATTTGGGAATAGGTTTTCTTTGTTTTGCTAATGAGGCAGTATTAGTGTAGAGTGTGTTTTAAGTCACTCTCTGTTGAGATATAAAAGCGCAGATTAAGCACACAGAGATGGGGGAAGACAGATGCCACATGACTGCCTAGGAACGGAAGCTGAAAAGCAATGAGTACTTCCCCTAGAGATGACAGACAAAGAGAGAGCCTTCCCCTAGAGCTGGCACCCTGAATTCAGACTTCTAGCTTCATAAACTGTGATAAAATAAATATCTGTTTATTAAAGCCACCCGCTTGTGGTATTTCTGTTAAAGCAGCACTAGATAACTAAGACACCGTTTAATAAAAAGAATCAATATGAATAATTTTGGAACAGAAATTACTGTATTGCAATGTATTATACTAATTTGAGATTTTTTTCCCCTATTAATCAAATTTCCTACTCAACTGTTAGTGTCTGCTTCAGATGTAAGATTAATAAGATACTCATTTTCAGAACTGCTAGTGAATTAATTATTCCAATAATATTGTTTTATTTATCATTTACTCTAGAATAATTACAAGAAAGAACCTATTAAAGAAGTTTTCAGGTCGTAAATATTAATCATTTAATTGTTTTTGCTATATTTATTTTGATGGTAATTTATAACATTCTATTCTCTAATGGAGAAATCATTTTTTTTCTTTGCATTTACAACTTTTTTCTTACCAATTTTATCAATCACAGAGAAATTAACATCAACTGAATTGATAAAGAAATCAGTTTCCCCTGCTTCCTTCCTCACATAGAAGATGAACCCAGAAAAATATACTGCGAAAGATTCCTCCTGAACTGACAACCAACCCATTGCTGTCAAGTCCATTCCAACTCATAGCGACCCTATAAGACAGAGTAGAAGAAGTGACAACCAAGGAGGTCCAAATTTCCTGAACTGGAACGTATGGCTTTTTTGGGATACTTCAGAGGTTTTTGGAGCCCTGGTGGTACAGTGGTTAAGAGCTACAGTGGCCAACCAAAAGGAGGGCAATTCAAATTCACCAGCCACTCTTGGAAACCCTACAGCAACCCTGTAGGACAAAGTTACTCTATGAATTGGAATCTACTCAACAGCAATGGGTTTTTTTTTTTTTTTTTTGGTTTTTAGAGGTTCTCCTCCAGCTTTAATATTAGCTAAAAATAGGTAAAAGAATTACTTCAAGCTTCACATTTTAAAATCCATCCTATATGTTCACATAAGCATTAGAACATGTGTCTTCTTACCTTAGAAAGTCCTCTCTTCCTTTCCTCAACGTTCAATCCATTCACTCATTCAACAAATAATTGTTGAGAATACACTTTATGCCATGCACTGTTGGAGGTACTTGGAATATACCAAGCAGATAAAGTAAACCAAATATGTAAAGATCATTGTCCTCATAAAGCTCATATCATAGTGGGGAGAGACAGACAATAAACAATACTCAAAATAAATATGCAAACTGCATACTTTATTAGAAAGTGGTTAGTATGAAAGGAACAAGAATAAGTAAAACGGGTAAGAGATATTAGAAGTGGGAGAGTACTAGGCTGTAATTATAAGTAGTGTGTTCACTTCTCCTTAAGAAAATGGCACTTCATTACAGATTTGAAGAGGTGGGGGTGGATATCCAGTGTATTCCAAGCTGAAGAAACAGCCAGGGAAGAGCCTAAGGTGGGAGCTTGGCTGTAAGGTCCAGGAAGAGCAAGGAGGCTTATATGGCTGAGGGGAGTTAGCGTGTGGGGAAGTGGCAAGAAGGAGGCAGTCTAGACCACGTGGGGCATTGTAGCCATTGAAAGCACTTTGAGTTTTACCCTGAAACAGGAGCTACAGCCAGGTTTGGATCAGAACAAGGATATGATATGGTCTAACATTTTTAAAAAGTCATGCTGTGTTGAGCTAGAGAAAACAAGGATAGAAGATGGGAGAGCAGTAGATGAAGAAAAGTGATGGCAGGCTGAGACCAGGTAGGGTGGAAACAGCGGTGCTGATAAGTAGCTGGCTTGTCAGTTTGTGTTGCAAATACAGCCAACACGTCTTGTGTGTGGGATGTGGGCTGTGTAAGAGAGGCAAGAGCCAAAGGTAACACACGTCCCTGCCTCAGTGTCAGACCTCACGATCTACCATTCACGTTTCTGCCAGAGGAGTCTATCTAAACTACAAACTGGCCATATCGCCCCATGGCGAACAACTCTCTGATGACATTCTGTGGGCTACAGGGAACAATGAAGCTGTGTATATGACTTTGGAATACCACTGAACATACATGAGCACCACAGTTGTTTTCTATCTCCATGGAGATAAGAATGACTATTTCATAAGACTTCTGGGAGGATCAAAAGCAAAAATGTATGTGAAAACTTTTCCTATGCTGCACAAATTATACAGACGAATAGAAAATATGTTTACTTTAAAAGTGCAGGTACACTAAGTTCTAAAGGGTTATTATGAAAAGTTTGTAAACAACAAACAAGAAAACACATTTGGCTCTTTAGAAACAAACAAAAATCTCAGTTTTTAATCATCCAGCATCCTCCCAAACCATTTTCAAACTGATAAATTTGGATACAGTCTTATCACGGAGTTAGGCATGAATTTCTTCCCAACAAAACATATTTATTCTAAATATTATTAACAAAGAAGTCAATACTGTCACAGATAGCATCATGCGAATGGAGCATTTATCTAAAAATGTTTGACTTAAGCAAGTACCACCATACTCAGTGTGTACTCCCCATGCATCAGCTCCAGCAAGCTGGACCCATGGGCATCTCTGTTACATTGTGTTTGTTGTCAGTCACTGTGAAGTCAACTCCTACTCATGGTGACCCCATGTGTTACACAGCAGAACTGCCCCATAGGGTTTTCCTGGCTGTAATCTTTAAGGAAGCAAATCACCAGGCATTTCTTCCTTGGTACAACTGGGTGAGTTCAAACTAACAACCATTAGGTTAACACTGGAGTGCAAATCATTTACACCACCCAGGGACCTTCTATGCTACTTACAGATACAAAATTAACACAACAGGTAGATTCAGAACACGCATGAAGCATCTTTTATATACACTATCACCAATACTTTCATGGATAATCGTAGTTTTATTCAATTTTATTCTTGTCTGCTAGTTGTTAAAGGTATAAATGAAATTTATTTTACATGAGTATATATGAATATATTTGGTAATTAAGAACTCACTTCTTCAGACTGTGTTAAAATCCCCAAAGAGAAGAGCATAAGAGGTTATGCAGTCTCATTACCAACTTGAACGTTTTATAAAATGCCCTGACCTCTCCCAGGGAAATAATGTTTCTCAAATAATAAATTTTTATTTAACTTAATGTAATAAAACACTATGTCGTTACCCTAACTATGTGAGATTACTTTTAACAATGGATACGGAACTTCCAGGCAACATGGTGCTATAGACAGAAGTACCACGCCGTCCTTCCACAGCAAAGATCCAAAAAACTAAGTCAAACAGAGACAAACATCAATCCTGAAACCCTAAGCATCAAATGAAGAGATAAACAACTCAGCCAAGCACCGAATGGACTAAGAAACTTAACAGAAAACAGAGAGTGACGAGAGATATGTGCAGAGGTCCCCATCAGCTACCGCAGCACAGATCCGCCATATTGGACTCCTGTCGGAAATGGGCGACCAGGGAGTACGGAAAGCAGCTTCACAGAGCTTCCAGAAGGAGACAGAACAACTAGTAACCAATGATATATGCTTTCCCACCCCCCACCTTTCTTAACCCCCACTCGGCCTCCTCTGCTTCCTTCAGCCACGGTCTCTTGGCCGGGAAGCACTGGCTTCACCCCAGTGCTGCTTGGATTCCACCCGCCTGCACTGGCCGGCACCCTGAGTCCCATTTTGTTGGCTGCTGTTGTTGCTTTTTTCCGCTTCTTTTGATTTCTTCCTTACTCTCACCACTTTCCCTTCCTTTCTCTCAAATACCTGGCTCCGTGTGCCATCTTTACTTCCTCCTGAAAGGCTGTGAAACACCGCTGAACTGTGAAACTGCTTCCCAGCCCGTGACGCCACGCTGGTGGGATCCACGGGGCTTTTCTTTGTTTGTTAGTTCTGATTTGTTCTCTCTTGATTTGCTTGTTTGTTTTCTTTTTCTTTTCTCACCTTGGGAGCCCCACCTAGCCAGGCAGTACTGCACAGCACGGCAGCTGTTCCCTTACGCTACACAGAAGTGATCCCTGGGGGCATTTCTTTTTTCTTTTTCTTTTTTTTTGATGTTGTTTTTTCCTTGGTTTTGGATTTTTTGTTTTATTCTCTCTTTTTCCCTTTCTTCATTTCTCAGTTTCTCATCTCTGTATACTTACCTTCTCTTCCTGACTCCTGAATAATTGCCACTGTGTGACACCTTAACCCCTTCTATTCAGCCTATACTTCACAGCCTGGAAGCAACTTTCTCAGTCCTTGCAGCCACACTGGCGGGACAAATGGGAGCTTTTCTTTCTTTTTTTCTGATTTTTATTTATTCATTTTTTTTCTATTACCCTTTTTATTTTCTTTTTGTTTTTCTCCATTTCTCAGTTTCTCATCTCTCCACTGCAATGGCAAGCTCCCTTAGCACTCTTTTTTGTTGGTTTGTATGGTTTTGGCTCCTATTCCTCTCTCCTCTCTCTCCTCTTTCAAATACCTATCTTAGCTCCATACATCACAATCTCCCCCATCCTTCCGGCCTACCTGCACCGTATGCTGAACATCATACTTCCAAGCAGCACAGACATAGCCTACCAGAGCCTGCCTGCACAGATTCCTGGCCCACCCTGTTAGCCCTAGTACATGCCACACACAACCCATCCCAACAACTCCCCTTCACCTGAACATGCCCTGCTGTACCATACCTGAGCAACTGACACTGCCCATTGAAGAAGGTGAAAAGTATCATGCCTACAGACGAGCAAACAACCAACAACGCACAGCCTGCCTGCTCAGATATAATCAAATAAAACAAAAAAGCAGGACAAAACAAACAAACCTACAATCAATAAATGAGGAAAATAACTACTGAATGTCCCGAAGACAGCATACAATATCAAAACATTTACAAAAACAGGACAGGATGGTTCCACTTCACTAAAAATAAAACACCAGATGACTTTCCAGAAGAAGAAAAGGCACTAGAACTACCTGAAAGGGAATTCAAATCTCCAATATTCAAAGCTATCCAAAAGTTGAAGCAAAAACTATACAAAAATGAGGAAAAAATAGACAAATTCATGGAAAAGGCAGAAAAATTCATGAAAAATACACACAAGAAAATGGAAGAATTCAGGAAAATAATAAAGGAACAAACTGCTAAAATAAATTCACAATTAGAAACTATACAAAAACAGCAATTAGAAATCCAGAAGATAAACAAGATTTCAGAAATGGACAGTGTCATACAAGGGCTGAGGAGCAAGTTTGGAACGATGGAAGACAGGATCAGCAAAATTGAAGACAAACACTTGAATTCAACTTCGTTTGAGGAAAAATGAGAAAAAACAATGAAGAAAAATGAAACCCTGAGAATTAGGTGGGATACAATCAAAAAAGAAAATTTTCGAGCGACTGGAGTTCCAGAACAGGGAAGAAAACAGAAAACACAGAGAGGATCATTGAAGAACTTCCGACAGAAAACTTCGCCAATGTCATAAAAGATGAAAAGTTAGCCATTCAAGAAGCTCAACAAACCCCATATAGGATAGACCCCAAAAGAAAATCACCAAGGCACATCATAATCACACTCGCTAAACCAGACAAGCAGGGAATCCTGCGAGCAGATCGAGAAAAACAAAAAGTCACATACAGAGGATAAACAATAAGACTAAGCTTGGATTATCTGGCAGAAATCATGCAGGCAAGAAGACAATGTGATGACATATATAAAACTTTGAAAGAAAAAAATTGCCAGCCAAGAATAATATATCCTGCATAACTCTCGCTCAAATATGATGGTGAAATTAGGACATTTCCAGATAAACAGAAATTAAGGGACTATGTAAAAACCAAAACAAATTTACAAGAATTATTAAAGGGAGTCCTTCGATCTGAGAACAAACAACTTCAGACGACATGTTGAATCTACGATGCAGGATCATACAAGCCAGATACTAATCTAGAAAATGAACTCTCAAGGACTATCCAAAACCAAAAGAATTAAAACAGGGAACTAAACGTGATAATCTATCAATGACAACAACATCAGAATAAAAGAGGAGATAAATGGTATAGTCATAGAACCTTCTAATGGAGAGGAAGGCAAGGCCATACCAAGTAATAATAGAATGGTTCAAACCTAGGAAGATAGGGGTAAATTTCAAGGTAATCACATAGAAAGTTTACAAACCTACCCATCAAAATACAGAAGAAAAACATAAAGTCCCAGGAAAAACAAAAGCCTACAAAAACAAAAGAAATGAAAAAAAAATCCACAAACAAAAGGAATTCAGCACAGTAGAGTAAGAACAAAGAAAACGTCAGCACCACAAAAAAAAAAGCACTACAAAATGACAGCAATAAACTCACACCTATCAATAATTACACTGAATATAAAGGGCCTAAATGCACCCATAAAGAGACAAAGAGTGACAGAATTAATTAAAAAAACAGGATCCATCAATATGATGTCTTACAAGAGAAACACCTTAGAAACAAAGATGTAAATTTATAAAAAATCAAAGGATGGAAAAAAATATATCAAGCAAACAGCTACCAAAAAAGAGCAGGAGTGGCAATACTAACTTCAGATAAAATAGGCTTTAAAACCAAATCCACCAGAAAATACAAAGAAGGACACTATATAATGATTAAGGAGACTATCTATCATGAAGACATAACCAAAATAAACATCTATGCACCCACTGACAGGGCTCGAAAATACATAAAACAAACTCTAACAGCACTGAAAAGAGAAATGCACAGTTCCACACTAATAGTAGCAGACTTCAACACACCACTCTCGGTAGAGGGCAGAACATCTAGAAAGAACTCAACAAAGATATAGAAGACCTAAAAGGCACAATCAGCCAACTTGACCTCATAGACATATATAGAACACTCCACCCAACAGCTGCAAAGCATACACTCTTTTCCAATGCACACAGACCATCCTCCAAAATAGATTACATCTTAGGCCGCAGAGCAATCCCCAACAAAATCCGAAACGTTGAAATAATACAAGGTATCTTCTCTGACCACAACACCATCAAGGTAGAAATGAACAACAGGAAGAGCAAGGAAAAAAAATCAATTCCATGGAAACTGAAACTGAATAACACCCTGCTTAAAAAACACTGGGTAATAGAAGAAATCAGAGATGGAATAAAAAAATTCCTAGAATTAAACAAGAATGAAAATACATCATACCAAAACCTTTGGGACACAGCA
>NW_004444102.1:2902496-2904869 GCF_000243295.1 Trichechus manatus latirostris
TGAAAAGGTAATAAAAAAACTCCCAACAAAAACAAGCAATGGCCCCGATGGCTTCACTGGAGAATTCTACAAAACATTCAGCGAAGAGCTTGTACCAGTACTACTCAAACTATTTCACAGCATAGAAAAGGAAGCGACACATTCAAGTTCATTCTATGAAGCTAGCATAACCCTGATACCAAAACAAAGCAAAGATGCCACAAAAAAAGAAAATTACAGACCAGTATCTCTCATGAACACAGATGCAAAAATTCTCAACAAAATTCTAGGCAACAGAATTCAGCATCATCTGAAAAAAAAATACACTATGACCAAGTAGGATTCATACCAGGTATGCAAGGATGGTTCAACATTAGAAAATGAATCAATATATAATGTACCACATAAATAAAAGGAAAGAAAAGAATCACATGATCATCTCAACTGACGCAGAAAAGACATTCGACAAAGTTCAACACCCATTCCTGATAAAGACTCTCAATAAAATAGGTATAGAAGGGAAATTTCTCAACATAATGAAGGGCATCTATGCAAAACCAATGGCCACCATCATTCTTCATGGAGAGAGGCTGAAAACATTCCCCTTGAGAACAGGAACAAGAAAATGATCCCCTTTATCTCCACTTCTATTTAACATTGTTCTGGAAGTTCTAGCTAGAGCAATAAGGCAAGAACAAGAAATAAAGGGCATCCAATTGGTAATGAAACTGTCCCTGTTTACAGATGATATAATACTATACATAGAATACCCTAAAGACTCCACGAGAAATCTACTGGAACTAATAGAAGGATTCAGCAGAGTAGCAGGATACAAGATAAACATACAAAAATCAGTTGGACTCCTATACAGCAATAAAGAGAACAACAAAAAGGAAATCAGGAAAATATCATTTACCATAGCCTCTAAAAAAATAAAATACTTAGGAATAAATCTATCCAGGGATGTAAAAGACCTATACAAAGAAAACTACGAAACACTACTGCAAGAAACCCAAAGGGATCTACATAAATGGAAAAACCTACCATGCTCATGGATAGGCAGACTCAACATTGTGAAAATGACAATTCGACCCAAAGCAATTTACAAATACAATGGAATCTCAATCCAAATTCCAATAACATTCTTTAAAGAGGTGGAAAAACTAATCACTAAATTTATATGGAAAGCAAAGAAGCCATGGATAATGAAAGCACTATTGAAGAGGAAGAATAAAGTAGGACTCATACTACCTGACCTCAGAACCTACTATACAGCTACGGTAGTCAAAACAGCCTGGTACTGGTACAAGGACCAGAAGGCAGAAGGGGACAGGAAAGCTGGTGATAGGGAACCCAAGGTTGAAAAAGGACAGTGTTGACATGTAGTGGGGTTGTTAACCATTGTCATAGGGCAACATGTGTACTAACTATTTAATGAGAAACTATTTTGTTCTGTAAACCTTCATCTAAAGTGAGAATAGCAACACAACTGGAAGAACATAATCGATTTCACTGAATTGTGCATGTAGAAATTTTTGAAATGTATCTTTGGCTATGTATATTTTCACCAAAAAAAAGGTCAAGAAGGGAGAGTGTTAACATGTCGTGGGGTTGTTAACCACTGTCATAAAACAATATGTGTACTGACTGACTAATAAGAAACTATTTGTTCTGTAAACCTTCACCTAAAGTACAATTTAAAAAAAAAATGGAAGAAAAAAAAAAAAAAGGAAGACTATGCAAGCCACCTCCTATGACCTGCATCGCTGCTTCTTAGTCATTTGATTTGTCTGTGATCTTGCGGACTTGCTTTACCCTGGAGTCACAGGTGGGTTTGAGGATGCTGATGTGGAAATCATACATGACTTTGCTTATCTTTTACCATGCTCCCAAATCAAATATAGTGATTCCTGCATCTGCAAAAACAAAAACAAAAAACAAAAAAACAGCCTGGTACTGGTACAAAGAGAGATACATTGACCAGTGGAACAGAATCGACAACCCATTTGTAAATTCACCCACCTAAGGTCACCTGATCTTCGACAAGGTCCCAAAGTCCATCAAATGGGGGAAAAGACAGTCTTTTTAACAAATGGTGCCAGCAAAATTGGATGTCCATCTGCAAAAAAATGAAACAGGACCCATACCTCACGACATACACAAAAACTAATTCCAAATGGATCAAAGACCTAAATATAAAGCCAAAAACTATAAAGTTCATAGAAGAAATAATAGGATCAATGCTAGAGGCCCTAATACACAGCATCAACAGGATACAAACCATAACCAACAATACAGAAACTCCTGAAGATAAGCTAGATAACTTGGATCATCTAGAAATTAAACAATTATGCTAATCAAATGATTTCACCAAAAGAGTAAAAAGGGAACCTA
>NW_004444102.1:2905657-2907429 GCF_000243295.1 Trichechus manatus latirostris
TTGGTGAAGGGTAAGACAGTACACAATATTGGGGAAGCCAGCACAACTTGTACAAAGAGAGGTCATGGAAGCTCCACAGACACATCCAAACTCCCTGAGGGACTGAATTGCTGGGCAGAGGGCTGTGGGGACCATGATCTCCGGGAACATCTAGCTCAACTGGCATAACAGTTTATAAAGACAATCAATGTTCTACATTCTATCTTGGTGAGTAGAGTCTGGTGTCTTAAAAGCCTGTGAGCAGCCATCTAAGATACTCCACTGGTCTCACCCCTTCAGGAGCAAGGGAGAATGAAGAGAACAAGATACAAGGAAAAGATCAGTCCAAAGGACTAATGGACCACAACTACCATGGCCTCCATCAGACTGAGTCCAGTATAGCTAGATGGTGCCCAGCTACCACCACTGACTGCTCTGACCAGGATCACAACAGAGGGTCCTGGACAAAGCTGGAGAAAAATGTAGAACAAAATTATAACTCATAAAGAAAAACCAGACTTACTTGTCTGACAGAGACTGGAGAAACCCCG
The DNA here is from genome assembly GCF_000243295.1 of Trichechus manatus latirostris. NCBI lineage: Eukaryota > Metazoa > Chordata > Mammalia > Sirenia > Trichechidae > Trichechus > Trichechus manatus. The sequence continues at coordinate 2,906,188 of NW_004444102.1, forward strand.
AGAGTATGGCCCCCAGACAAGCTTTTAGCTCAGTAATGAAGTCACTCCTGAGGTTCACCCTTCAGCCAAAGATTAGACAGGCCCATAAAACAAAACGAGACTAATGGGGCAGAACAATCCAAGGACAAGGACTAGAAGGCAGGAGAGGACAGGAAAGCTGGTAATGGGGAACCCAAGGTTGAGAAGCCGTGGGGTTTTAACTATCGTCACAAAACAATATGTGTTCTAACTATTTAATAAGAAACTATTTGTTCTATAAACCTTCATCTAAAGTATAATTAAAAAAAGAATATTCATTAAAAAAAAAACAAATAATAGATTGGCTTAATCACCTGTGAACACTATGCTTCCTTAAATAATCAACTATATGAGACCAAGCGGTCAGTATTTACCCTAAAACAATGAGAAACTAAGGAGGGGCAAGGAAGCTAGATTAATGGAAACAGAACAAATATTATAAAAATAATGATAATTTTGACACATTGTGAAAAAAGTAACCAATGTCATGGGAAAAGTTGTATAAAAATTGTTAAATGGGAACCTAATTTGTTATGTAAACCTTCTCCTAAAACACAATAAAATATTAAAACCTAAAAAAAAAAAAAAAAAAAACTACTGATACAGCCAAGTGTTAAATTTTCTTAAAAAGCCTTATTTATTTCCAGAGATTTCAGAAAATTTAGGCATAAAACTGGTCAAAATTATTCATAGCCATAGAACTATACCAGAAAAAACTGGCTCAGAGGTAGTACTGCCTTCGAGATGGGATTCTACAGTGTTTTAAAATGAATATAAACACATAATGAATGTATAATAAAACACAGCTTATTACAATGATCAGAAATATTAATTTGGCTGTAAGATTATGTACACCTGGACATCTGGACAATATATAATATTTTCACTATTTAAAATTCAACTTTCAGTTTTCAAAAGAACCAATAGTAATATTCCAGAATGTCCCAGTGCTTCCAAATTACACGCTTGACAACAGTGATATATTTATTACGGTGATTTTGGGGGTGAGTTTTGGAAATTGTTCTGCTAATATTTCATCAGGCTCTATTGTCACTTTCAGAAAAAAAATTGTTGATTGAACCTTGAGGTTTCACAAACACATTTTTTTAAACAAGGTACAAGTTTTATCCTTCACACAAATGAAAGCTTTTCACTGTCAACAGTCATTAAAATAGCAACTATCCTTGAGAATCTAAAAATGTGTTTCTCTTTAAAATACAGCAT
>NW_004444102.1:2907783-2915720 GCF_000243295.1 Trichechus manatus latirostris
CGGTCCCTCCTAACAACACAACCAAAGTATGTGAGACAAAGTCTCCTCATCGTCCCTTCTAAGGAGCATTCTGGCTGTACTTCTTCCAAGACAGATTTATTCATTCTTCTGGCAGTCCATGTTATATTCAATATTCTTCACCAACACCATAATTCAGATGCATCAACTCTTCTTCAGTCTTCCTTATTCATCGTCCAGCTTTTGCATACACGAGACGACTGAAAATACAATGGCTTGGGCCAGGTGCACCTTAGTCCTCAAGGTGACATCTTTGCTTTTTAACATTTTAAACAGCTCTTCTGCAACAGATTTGCCCAACTTAATACGGCGTTTGATTTCTTGACAGCTGCTTCCATGGGTGTTGATTGTGGATACAAGTAAAGTAAAATCCTTGACAACTTCAATATTTTCTCCATTTATCATAAAGTTGCTTATTGGTCTAGTTGTGAGGATTTTTGTTTTCTTTATATTGAGGTGTAATCCATACTGTAGGCTGTAGCCTTTGATCTTCATCAGGAAATGCTTCAAGTCCTCTTCACTTTCATCAAGCAAGGTTGTGTCATCTGCATAACGCAGGTTGTTAATGAGTCTTCCCCAATCTTGATGTTGTGTTCTTCATACAGTCCAGCTTCTGGGATTATGTGCTCAGCATACAGATGGAATAAGTATGGTGAAAGGATATAAACCCGATGCACACCTTTCCTGATGTGATCATTAAGGCTGTGTGTCAACTTGACTGGGCATGATTCTTAGTGGTTTGGCAGTTATGATATAGTCTGGTAGTCATATAATGATGTGATCACCACCATGATGAAATCTGATATAGTGTGATCACCTTCATTCATGCTGGGGTCTGCTATGAATATCCAATTAGTTGAAACAGAGTTTTCTTGAAGGTGTGTCTTGCATCCAACATACGTGGACTTTCTGGCAAGGCTCGTGGGCTTTTGCTCACTCTGGATACTGCAGGTGGTTCCTGTTCATCTGATCTCCAGTTCTTGGGACTTGAGCTAGCAGCTTACCTGTTGTCTTGCCTGCTGATCTTGGAATTCAGTGGTCTCCGCAGCATGTGAGCCAGAGGCGTGCTGTCTGACCTGCCAATCTTGTGTTTGCCAGCCCCTGCAGCTCCATGAGTCAAGAGAAGCCTCCAGCCTGACCCAGGACTTGGGACTTCCAGGCCTCTACAATTGCGTGAGCCATTTTCTTGATATAAATTTCTATATATGTATATTTATATGCTTTACTAGTTTTGTTTCTCTAGAAAACCCAGCCCAAGACACCTGACTTTAAACCACACAGTATCCCTTTGTTCTGGTCAAACGACTGCCTCTTTGTCTATGTACAGGTTGCATGCACACAGTTAAGTGTTCTGGAATTCCCATTCTTTGGAATGTTATCCGTAATTTGGTATGATCCACAGAGTCAAATGCCTTTGCATAGTCAATAAAACACACATAAGTATCTTTCCGGTATTCTCTGCTTTCAGCCAAGATCTATCCGGCTGGCATCAGCAACGATATCCCTCATTCTACATCCTCTACTGAGTCTCGCTTGAATCTGGCCATTCCCTGTCGATGTATTTCTGAAACCACTTTTTAATTATCTTGAGCAAAAATTTACTCGTGTGTGATGGTAATGATACTGTTCGATAATGTCCACATTCTGTTGGATCATGTTTGTTTGGAATGGACACAGATATGGATCTCTTCCAGTTTGGTTGGCCGGGTAGCTCTCTCACAAATTTCTTGGCAAAGATGAGTGGGCGCTTCCAGCATTGCATCCGTTTGTTGAAACATCTTATTTGGCGTTCCGTCAATTCCTGAAGGCTTGCTTTTCACCAGTGCCTCCAGTGCAGCCTGGACTTCATCCTTCAATAACATCAGTTCTTGATCATATGCTACCTCCTCAAACAGCTGAATGTCGACCAATTCAGTGAAAAAATTGAAGATTTTTACCAACTTCTGCAGTCTGAAATTGATCAAACATGCAATAGAGATGCATTGATAATTACTGGTGATTGGAATGTAAAAGTTGGAAACAAAGAAGAAGGCTTAGTAGTTGCAAAATATCGCCTTGGTGATAGAGACGATGCTGGAGATCACAGGATAGAATTTTGCAGGACCAACGACCTATTCATTGGAAAACCTTTTTTTAACAACATAAATAGTGACTATGCACGTGGACCTTGCCAGATGGAACACATAGGATTCAAACTGACTACATTTATGGAAAGAGATGAAGGAAAAGCTCTATATCATCAGTCAGAACAAGGCCAGGGACCAGACTGTGGAACAGACCATCAGTTGCTCATATGCAAGTTCAAGGTGAAGCTGAAGAAAATTAAAACCAGTCCACGAGAGCCAAAGTACACCCTTGAATATATCCAACCTGAATTTAGAGACCATCTCAAGAACAGATTTGACCCAACGAACACTAATGACCAAAGACCAGACAAGCTATGGGAGACATTAAGGACATCATACATGAAGAAAGCAAGAGGTCATTAAAAAGACAGGAAAGAAAGAAAAGACCAAAATGGATGTCAGAAGACACTCAGAAATTTGCTCTTGAATGTCAAGTACTAAAGTGATGGAAAAAATGATGAAGTTAAAGAGCTGAACAGAAGATTTCAAAGGGCGGCTCGAGAAGACAAGGTAAAGTATTGTAATGAAATGTACAAAGACCTGGAGTTAGAAAACCAAAAGGGAAGAATATATTTGGCATTTCTCAAGGTGAATGAACTGAAGAAAAACTTCAAGCCTCAAGCTGCAATACTGAAGGATTCTATGGGCAAAATATCGAATGATGCAGGAAGCATCAAATGAAGATGGAAGACATGATGTCTTAGTGTGAGAAAAAGGGAGCATAAGAGAGAGTGAACACTAACATTCATTGGGTCCTTTATATGTTTTTGTTGTTGTTAGCTGCCACAGAGTTGGCCCCCTACTCATGACAACCCCAGGCAAAAGGAACAAAATACTGCCCAGTCAGGCGCCCTGTCCATGATTGGTTGCGTACTGTACCACTGTAATCCATAGGGTTTTTGGTAGTAGATTGCTAGGCCTTTCTTCCTGGTTTGTCTTAAATCTGAAAGCTCCACTGATACCTCTTCAGCACCAAAGCAACATGGAAACCACACTGAGAAATGCGTAGTGGCTGTGCATGAGGTACATTAGCCAGGAATCAAACTCAGGTCTCCCACATAGAAGACAAGGATTCTTCCAATGAACCACCAATGTCCTCCCCACCCTGTATATATAACACATATTAATTCTAGCATATAATACATTTTTATATCATCTATAGTTTATAACAGTTCTTGAGATAGACCATATTAACATCATTTTCCCTGATGAAGAAACTGACACTCAGAAGCATTCTATAATATTGACAAGTCACAGAGAGTAAGTAGCAGTACCAAGATTAAAGCACAGATAGTCTGACTCTAAACCCTCAGGTGGACCTCTGAGATGTTCACTCGTCCAAAGTGTTTAGGAGCATGGGGAACCAAGACTTGAGGATACCAGCACACCAAAAAGTTCACAGAATCAGAATGGCCAGGTCAGGGCAGGATTCTACAGAGGTTGCTCCATGGCCATGAAAGAAGAGTTTCTGAAGCAATTTAGAGAAGTATCTTCATCTATATCTCACCAACACCAGATCTGATTAAACTGGTGGACAAGCACTAAATATTTCAACTCTCTATTAGTTTAAAAGTCCACCTGTTTGATGATGAGTAAACACAGGCTTGATTACAGTCCATATTTCTTACTTCTTAAACCCAGCAAGAGGCAAGTGAACATATCTTTGCGACCACCAAGCTCTGACAGCAGAGAGCTCCAAACCCAGCTGGTCTCTTCAGGAAAGGCGGCCAGTGGCTGTTGCCACCTAAAAGAGTTGAAGTAGAGACCACAGACCATCACCAATGAAGATTCACAAACAACGCAGTCCTGCTCAGGTCAGGTGTAATGGGAGGTGACAATATCTTCAGGGTACTGAAATGATAAAGATAAAATTTGTTACATACTTGATGTAAGAAACTATGTTGGGCCCTTTGGGGACACAAAGACAAACCCAGCCAATGGTTAGAGAGAGTTTATTGACATATAAATCACACAATACCCATTGCCATCAAGTCAATTCCGACTCAAATCACACAATAGGAGATATCAAATGGAACTTAGTAAAAATCATAGAACATGGTGTCCTTCTTGGGCATCTTTTACGGCCAAGCACTATACTACATATGTCTCAGACAGCATCTTAATTCTTCCCAAACCTGTAACATAGACATTATCACCTCCATTTCACAGATGAGAAATCTGAGGCTCAAAGATGGTAGATATCACACCCAAGACCAAGCCCACACACTGGTATGCACTCATGGGAACTGAGTACCCTCCAAGAACACAGTCTGAACTCCACATTCCACTGTCTCAAGAGGGGATAGACTGCCTAATGTGATGTCTCAGCAGTACCTGTTCCTGGAGGAAGTGGCATGTAAGCTGAGTGCTGAGAGATGGGCAGCATCCACACACAGGAGGGTGGAGAAGGGCATTCCACAGAGTGACCCTGTACAAATTGGAGGAAGAATGCAGAACAACAAGGGGCTTGGCATGGCTGGAGCCCAGGGCACACACAGACAGGACAGTGTCAGTGTTAGAGGGGCAGGCTGGCTCCACGTCACAGGTGACCCTGAACACCAGGATCAGGAGGCCTCCTATATGCTGTGGGCACTGGGGATCCAGAAGGTCTCTTAACAGATGAGTGAGCTGATCAGATAGAATAAGGAAGATCCATGAAGTCATAGTATGTAAAAGTGAGGACATTTATAACGCTCTTATAGATTCATGATAAGTGTGAGTAGCCTTACCAAGGCCATTCACAGAAACATTACCCACTTTATGAAAGAATTTAAAGATATGATTTTTAAGGAAGAGAAACTAGTAACAAAATATTTATTAAGTTTTTGTTTCAAGCCATGTCTGTAAGACCACAAATGGTATCTAGGTACCATTTTAGATGCACCCAGAACTAATTTTAAATAAATCACAGCATTGTACTATTGGTAACATTTCAAAATATAATACAGAAAATTCAGACTTCCCCAATTTTGCATCTGTGTCAAATATACACAGATCCACCCACACACCGATCCACATCATCTCTCTTCTTCTCCCGATTTTTCTTCCTACTCCTCCTCTCTGTAAGCACAGAGGTTCAACATTATAACTAAATAATCAGAAATACTAGCAGAAAACACCCTCTTATTTCTAAATATGTACTCATCATGTGTATGTGAAATAAAAGAAATAAAAAGACGGAAATATGTAAATATCGTATCCTAGTAGGAATACAGTGTCTTGCACCATTACATCATATCGCATTGCTATGAATTTTTCATTAACCATATGATTCAATAAGTCATACACTAGATTGTGATGTAAGGTGGAGTGTGGAGGAATTAGTGATCCATAAGCCATTTGGTTACCTCATGTCCAACAATTATATTAGCAACATTTTCTTGGAATTCAGCTACATGACAACAGTCTAAAGGATATAGACTTCAGATATGCATAATGGAACATTTTCATGCCTGGTGTAAATATTATGATGTGCCACCAATGCCTTTAAACAAGAGACACAATGCTCTGACAAATATTCTGTTCCTAATGGCCATGAGATGCAATACCTATTTGTCACAAATAAGCTAACATACTTGGTGATTTGTACAAAAATTTCCATCATGTTAATACTCAAACAGCTGTCCTCTTGTTATTCCTGAAATCTAAAAGAGGAATCTTCCTCTTTAGCAGAGCCAACCACTGTGCATGAGAAAGAAAAAATATTCCCAAAGATGGATACATAAGGTCGTGTGTAGATTAGCTTGAGGACTTTCCAGTTACAAGGGACAAGTGGGAGCAATCAAAGTCCCTGCAACCACATATGCATGAGAACAATCAACAGACCACAAAACCAGCATCAGTGCCTGTATCTAGATTAAGGGACTGGTGAAGGTTCAGAAATTACAATGGTTTCTATAAAATGGCAATGTCAAATAGCCATAAGGACTGCTATAGAAGGAGGCTGTCACCCACTTTCTACCTCCTCCCAACATCCATGGAAAATAATCAAAGGTCATGCTAATATTCTCTGACACCCTTAACGGAAAGACAGACCAGGGCATAAGGACAGCCAACACAGCAAGCTGCAATCAGGACAGAGAGGGCTCTCCGTCAGCAGGCTGTCACAGGACACAGAGCGGACAACACCAGGCCTTCCCCTAAGTCCTCCTTCAGAGCGGAATGCCACACCAGCACAAACACTGGATGGAGGGACCTCGTGAGTCGGTGGCACACACATGGGATTCCTTCCAGTGAGCAGCCCCAACATGCATGAAAGCAAGTGAGCAAACAGTGAATTTTTAATTTATTTTCTTGGTTATGCAAAGTATGCCTTTGACTATCCCCCCACAAAATAGTTATTTTGTTCTTGTACATTGTCAGTTGATCAAGAACTTGTTGGGTGTATAGTTCTTGGGTTACAGTATTTTTATTTTCTCAAAGGAATAGAGTACTTTCTGTTTCATTGTTTTCTGGTATTTGACTGTGAAAGTCAAAACTGATACCAGTCTAGTTTAATTTCATTATTTTTCAGTTGCCTTCTTTTATTTCTGGAGCCCTCGCGGCACAGTGGTTAAGCGTTCGGCTGCTAAGCCAAAGGCTGGCAGTTCGAATCCACCAGCCGTTCCATGGAAACTATATGGAGCAATTCTATTCTGTCCTGTAGGGTTGCTATGAGTCGGAAGCCACTGGATGGCAACGAGTTTGGTTTTGGTTTTATGTCTCATATACTTGTAGGATTTTTTAATATTGAAATTCAAAACACAGCCATCACTTCAATGGGATTTTGTTCTCCCCTCACCCCATACATTTTTGTGCTAGCTCCTGAGTTCTTTCCTCTGGAATACCAAATCTTTACTTAGCCAAGGAAAATTAATTTTTACTCTTTAATAACTGTACTTGTTCTACCTATTTTACTCTCTCAGATTTCTTTTTATAGAAATTTTATCTCTTGGATATATTTTCCTATGTCCCATTCTTTCACCATTTTTATGTCTTAATCATTCTCCACTGAGCTTAAGATGAATTCCTTCAGCTTTTCCTCACATTTGATTTTTCTAATATTTAATTCAGCACCTTTAATTTCACCCAGTGTGTTTTCCATCCAACATAACTCTTCCTTCTTCATGCTCACTTTTCATAAACGTATTGTTTTATAGATCATAGACTCTCAAGATATATTATGTTATTACATATTATATTAGTATATAACAGATAAAGTTAACTACAAAAGACCTTTTTTCAAATCTCGTATTTCTTTTTAAAAATTATTTGCTGGTAGAGGCATTACTGCTGTTCTTATGGCAGTTCCCTTCTTTCTTATAATATCTTCACATAGATTGCCAGGCCTTTCTTCCAAGGCACCCCTGGCTGGAATCAAACCACCAACCTTTTGGTTAGCAGCTGAGCAAATTAGTATATTGTTTCATTTTTCATGTCAATAATTTGAGAAATACAAATATTTCTAATTTCAAGTTACTATTAACAGACTAAAACAGAATTTAAAAATTACCTGAGAGATAAAACATAGCTCATAAAATAGAATGACCGAGAAAGAACAAAAGGAAAGAACATATATTCACTGGACAACATATGAGAATTTTCCGAATAAAGTGTTGGTAAAACTAATGAGCTGTGTGTAGTAGGCGCAAAGCTGTAACCAGAAACAAAATCACATCTCTAAATGTTTTCATTATTAAATGACAGGAAGTCAAATAATCTAAGAATTCAACCAGAAATAATTACTAAATAAGCATTTTAAAAAGCATAGTAACAAAATTGCAAAGACTAAACAAAAATTAGCACCCCACCGAA
>NW_004444102.1:2917201-2918699 GCF_000243295.1 Trichechus manatus latirostris
AATTTTCTATTCAAGTATTGAAGATAACAGAAAATGTATTTCCACAAAAATAACAATAACACTTTTAGTAACTGTTGTTAATGGAGCCCTGGTGGCACAGTACTTAAGAGCTCAGCTGCTAACCAAAAGGTTGACAGTTCAAATCCACCAGCCGCTCCATGCAAACCCTATGAAGCAGTTCTACCCTGTCCTACTGGGTTGCTATGAGTCAGAATCAACTCTATGGCAATGGGTTTTGGCGTATTGTTTTGTTTTTTTGGTTAACTGTTGTTAATATGAATATCATAGATCTAGTTTTGGTGAATTTCATCTTTCAACATCGTAATATAGCAAAACAACGTGGTAGTTAACATATGTCAGAAAGGGATACGTCTTCAAGATACATGCTTTAACGACTTTCTCTTACTGAATTCTCCCTACTACACTAGAACCTGTGGTTAGTTGGAAAACACAGTGAAAATAATGTTAAAGCAATAAAACCAACGTGAAGATGTTGCTGTCTCAAAGTTCAAGAAAGTTATGGTTTCTACAAGAGGATAAGTAACCTAAAGAGCCAACAAAACCAGTTTCCTCATATAAAACAAAAGAGAAGACTTCATAAATGAACCATAAAAATATTCCTTTGGAGAAAACAGACTTAAATATCTTTTAGATTCATCTTCAAACTCACCACATTTTATAAACAGCCACAGGATACATCTTCTTTCATCACTGCCTAACAGCATGTAGATGACTAACAGAGATAAATCTGCAGAATACTCAAGTCAGAAGGAAGCATGGCAATAACCCAGACCTGCCCCACTGTGTTACAGATGAGGAGACCGAGACTGAGGTCTACAGAGCAAAGACAGAACAGTAACTTGTGGAACACATCTCTACCTGCCCACCACCACCCACAAACACACCTTCTCAAGAACCATGCTCCAAACACTTTCCCCTGTACATCCTGGATCTTCAATCTCTTCCTCCTAGATTATGCCCATAACAACCATACACATTTTATAATTTCTCTTCTCAAAAAATGTATCCTTAACCTTTAGCCTCTTCCAAGCCTACAATCCATTTCTGTGCTCTACAGTAAACATTTTGGAAAGTTTTTTTACACATTTTTCTCCACATTCTCCTCTCCTGTCCATTTCTTTACCCACAACAGCCCAGCTTCTGTAACCCTTCTAAACAAAAGCTCTTTCTTCAAGGGCATCAATAATCTGTAGATCACCAAAGGACACAATTATCAGTTCTCGCTCTACTCAGCCAGGCAGTGTTTGACACAGTTGATTCATTCCTGCTTTATAGAACCGTCTCACCTCTCCGCTTCGACCACCTCAGTCTTTTGGTTTCTCCCTTATCTCACTGCCACTTTCAGGCTTCTTTGCCAATTCTTCCTTCTCTACTCAATTTCTAAACGTTGAAGCACTGCAAGGCATGGCACTTCTTGCTGTTCTCCTCACCAGTTAAACTGCTTTTCTAGGTGACCTCATGCAAAGTGTCTATCCAC
>NW_004444102.1:2919685-2921069 GCF_000243295.1 Trichechus manatus latirostris
TCATGAGTTGGAACTGACTTAACAGCAACTGATTTAGTTTGGTCTTATTCCTGTAAATATGATCCTGGTTGGAAACAGGGTTTTCTTTGTTATGTTAGGTAGGTCGTACCTGAGTAGAGTGGGTTCTGAATCTAATCACTTCTGGGTTACAAAAAAAAAAAAAAAAAAGCAAAATGTACAAGAAATACACACAGGGAAAAGAGAAAGAGACAATGGAGACAGATGCATCTATAAAGATTCCTGGCAACTACTAGAAGCTAAAGCAGAAAATCAAGGACCTTGCCCTAGAGCCATGTCCTGCATTTGAACTTCTAGCCTCCTCAACTGAGATAAAGTAAATTTCTGTTTTTAATGTCACCCCCTGTGGTATTTGTGTTACAACAGCAGCAGGTAACTAAGACTACCAACACAGGTTCTCTGCAGTTATTTCCTGTCTCAGCACATTATCTACGGCCTTCATTTCATTTCTTACAGTTTGCAGTTATTTTATTCATTTTATCTACTTAACAATTTTCTCCCCCTGGGTAGCCCCCTACCAGCTAGAATGGAAATTCCACAAAAACAAGCACTTCTTATGCCTACTTTTTGTAATATTCTACATTACACACTCATCTGGGGAGAGACGGGGCTCCACCCCGGACACTATATCAAAAACATTAACTCGGGTTCTATTATAGCACTCTGAAACTCCTAGAAAGAGCTGCAGAAATATTACCCCACATACCCCGACTCTCAGGACAATCTGAATTTCATATACAGTCATGCATTGCTTAACGTTCATGATACCTTCTGTGAAACAGGACATTATGTGATTTGGACTTTGTGCAAACACCGTATTATATACAGGCAATCCCCAGGTTATGAACGTTCGTTTGATTTACGTAACCTGTCATTATGAACCAACCCTGTAAAGCCTATTATATTAAAAATTCAAGGTATACACAAAGGTTTGTAATAACATATGGGGGCTACTTTGAGATATGCATCAAAACATTATTATTATTGCTGTATTATTTATTACTCCGATCAGGATTTCTGAACTGTTACAACCTTATGGGACCACAGTCAGATGCTGCTCAAACGGACATTATGGGGTACATGACTATTAAAATGAGATCCCACTTCCCCAAGTCTATTTACTTCAGAAGGTCTGAGCAAAGCTTTCAGACTCCCGTGACAGCGGACTAGGCATTAGTGATGATGATGATGATAATCATACTAACCACCACAAAAAACAACAAGTCACTAACAGCTTCCATTCCCTTACTCTGGACAAGAATATATCAAAATTGACTTCCACTTAAACTGCAACGTTAAAAAAAAAGAAAGCGTGTATCAAAACTGGGCACACCTGATGAGGGAATTTTGGTTTCCTCTCTTTTTT
>NW_004444102.1:2922422-2931104 GCF_000243295.1 Trichechus manatus latirostris
TCAAAATTTTTCTCAATATTTCACTATTTACATTTTCAAAACCTGTGATTAAACGTGAACATACCTCTATATTTTTTAATTCATTCTTCTTTCTTAATAATAAGTCAATCCATTTAAAGAGAAATTTGCATTATATTGACTAAAGTATTGCAGTTGTTGCAAATTTGATAGCATTCTTTCTCAAAAACATTCAAATATTGTAGCCCAAACCTTACTTGAAAATCTCAACATTTTTATCCACAACAGAAAAATAACTCCTATCTTTGTCTCATAATTAACCATTAATTATACTAAAATAAGGTTCCCTGGATGGCACAAACCCTTAATATACCAGCTATTAACCAAAAGATCGGTGTTTCAAACCCACTCAGAGGCACCTCAGAAGAAAGGCCTGGCAATCTCCTTCTGAAAGGTCACGGCCATGAAAGCCCTATGGAATGCAGAAGAATGAGTCGGAATTGACTAGGCGGCAACTGTTTTTTGTTTTCTGCCATTAATATAAAATTAAACTGTGTCCTCCCTTTAGAACAATGATTAAGTAGATTCTCACAGGCCAGAAGGACCAAAGGAGAAGTCAGTGAACAAAAGATAAAACCACCTGTTTCTACCCAGTGCATACATGCACTGCACTGCACCAACCGAATCTCTCATACTGCAATTTGTTGCAGTAATATCTGCAATGTGTGCAATTCTTGGTAAAGACATACACAGACATTTCTGTGCGATTCTGTACTGAATGATGCTCTTGTGTTCCATTGTACTCTACTTCCCTTTTCCTTTCGTAAATGCTAACTGTCATCCACAAAATTTACAGCCAAGTGCTCTGATAAACATTGAACTATGCTATACAACAGAGACACTGACGGTTCTGTGGTAAAATTCTCGCCTTCCACGCAGGAGACCCAGGTTTGATTCCTGGCCAATGTACCTCAAGTGCAGCTACCACCTGTTTCTCACTGGGAGCTTGTGTGTTGCTATGATGCTGAACAGGTTTTAGGAGAGCATCCAGTCTAAGAAGGACTAGGAGGAAAGGCCTGGCGACCTACTTCTAAAAATCAGTCAATGAAAACCTAATGATTACAATGATCTGATCTACAACTGAACTGGGGATGGTGCAAGACTGGGCAGCATTCTGTTCCACTGTGCATGTGGCTGCCACGAGTTGGGGGTCGATTTGCCATAAATTGGCTGAATCATGTCAGCTAATAACAAGAGGAAGAGGAAGGGAAGTATCAAAGATACACTCACTTAAAACTTGGCACAGCACCTTGAAAGCATCTGCGTAAAACACAGCAGTGTCTCTGGCACTACTCACCTGCCTTGTAGGTAGCTCCCTACCCACCCCCACCATCTCATTCCCAGAGGTAACCGCTTAGCTCTCTGCCTGTATTAATACTCACCCAAGGAGTGAAGGGTGCTTACAATAAGGACAGCCATTTTTCTGTAAAGATTCCTGGGATGTGTTAGAAATATTAATGCTATCAGACTTCAGTGGCTGCATATTTGAACCTGATGACAGTTACAGGCAGACTCCGGAGTTGAGGAATAAGGATGCAGCCATCCAGGGAAGCCCTCTGAAGATGAGCTGGGGCCACCCCGGTCACCACGGCCTGGTCACTTCTGAACAGCCACACACTGGGGACACGGAACCTTCTGAGACAGTAGAGAATTCTGAGAAGAGGATGGGCTGTGGAGCCAGAATTTCTGGGCTTAAGTCTCATCCTAGTTGTGACTCACCTTTAGAAATGGGTAATAGTAACAGTGGCCTCATAAAGCTGTTAAGGATGTTAAAACGCGCTAAAACGTGCAAAGGACTTAGAACAGTATTGGCATTTAACAGGCAAGCACTGCATGTTAACGATCATTGTATTTTTTTATCTCTTCGTGCCTCTACTATTTATGGAAAACAAATTTTGAAGATACTCTTTCGCATTTTTTATTCATTATTTTCTCCTCTTATTAGCCTATATTCTATAATGTAACCTTGATAAGAATTTTGCAGTTAACATATTTTATCATCCATTTTTTCTGAATCTTATGTGTCCTTTCTAACTATACTACTGATGTTTAATTGTAAGCTTTGGAATGATACAGTCCCTGCCATCAAAGGAGCTGATAGCCTAGTATGGTGGGATGGACACAAGGGCAAATAATTACCAAAAATGCGGTAAGGGTCATTCAGACCAAAATACTCAAGAAGCTTTGGAAACACAGAGGATAATAACGCAAAGATTTATGTCTGTGGAAAAATTCACAGAAAAGAAGATACTTAAATTGCCTCTTAAAACATGAATAGGAGTTTGGTAAATGAAAAGAAGCTCATGAAGCATCACAATATTGTAAGTGGAAAAAAAGTCATATTTGGCTTTCATGAGAAAATTTTAGGAGTGCCAGGAATAGTTTGGAGGAGATACGGTTAAAAACAGGAGTAGCATTTGAAAAACAACAGTAATATTTAAGGGAAAGGCTGCCTGGTTTCTAAAGCAAGGTAGTAAGGATGGAGTGAAACAGGGAAGGAAGGACTTGAGAATTACTAAGGAGGATTAATTAACAGGAGTCAGTGGTAATTCCAGTGGGAGCAAATGGTAAAGAAGAACACAGTTATAATCACAAGATTTTGAGCTTAACTGGTGACTGACGTGATTGTAATAAATTACTATAAACTTAATGGGTTAAACCAACACAAATTTATTCTCTTATAGTTCTGGATTCTCAAAAGTCTGGATTCAGTTTCTCAGGGTTAAAGTCAAAAACCAAACCAAACCCAATGCCACTGAGTCGATTCCAACTCACAGCAACCCTACAGGACAGAACAGAACTGCCCCATAGGGTTTCCAAGGAGTGGCTGGTGGTTTCCAACTGCTGACCTTTTGGTTAGCAACTGAGCTCTTAACCACTGCGCCACCAGGTGTCAGCATTTCCTGGCCTTTTTCAGCTTCCAGTGGCCGCCTGTATTCCTTGGTCTGTGGCTCTTCCTCCATCTTCAATGTGCACACTCCAATTTCTGCTTCAATCGTCACACTGCCTTCTCTTCTGACTCGGAGCCTTCCCTCATGCCTTTTATAAGAACCGCTGGGATAATAAGAAATCCACCCAGGTAATTCAGGATAGTCTCCCCATCTCAAGATCCTCAACTGAGTCAAAGGAACCACAAAGTTCCGTTAGCCGTTCACAGATGGTAACATTCACAGATTCTGAGGATCAGTATGTGGACGTATTTTGAGTTGGTTACGTAGCCTGTCACAGTGATACCCTCAGTTCAATAAGGGAGCAAAGATAATGAGTTTATTTGAGCTGTGCTATATTTTAGGTGCCTTGGCACGAGGAGGCAGGTATTTCTAGAAAAGTTAAACTCTGTATGACTTTATGAGACCCTTGGTGAAGGCAATGTCACCTCATCATTACATCAACGGCACCCAGTGTGGAGCCTGGAACAGTCGGTAGTCATTTCCTTGCCAGATGGTGGTGACGGCTGCACAAGCTGATCAACATAAACAATGTCACTTAATTATACAGGTAAAATATGTTAAATTGGCCAACGTTTTGTTATTTGTATTTTTACCACAATAAAACAATTTGAAAAATGATGAATGAATAAATAAATACCAATCTTAAAAAAGTTAACACTAAAGGCTAAGATGTTGGATTGCTTCACACAAAATATGATCCCCAAAAAAGTCCGACAACTAAAAGAACGAATGTCTAAACAAGAGCTGTTTGCATATTATTGGTTTTGACACCGTCAGTCCAAGAAAGCATGCACAATGAGGAGAGAGGTAGCCGCAGACAAAGACCCCAGGGCCATAAACGGTGAAGGAAAGGGGCATCTTCTGAGGGTTCCAGGTTTTCTAGGATTATTCTTACTTTAACTACTCGGTTTTGTCTGATCTCCCAAGCCGAATTTTGGGTCTTGTTAATCTGATCATGTTTTTCCAGACACAGGTAAAAGTGTGGAGCACCAGGGAATTCACAGGCAATTTAGCACAACCCCTGCTGTGGTCCGTCTGCAGCCAGCAGGCCTGTGTGCCAAAACCCATCAGCATTTCCACTGACTGTGGCCACAGTCCACATGGCCCTTCTAATTCACGGCCCAGGAATCAAGGAAACAAGGTTTTAAACCACTCAGATGTTGGCTCTTTCGTACCGGTGTTATCACAACAGAGTAGTGCAGGCTAATCTTCACCCTTTCTTAAGTCATCATCCATCTAACCTTACCATGTTGTTTAACAAACTGCTCATTTAATAGCTTGCACTTGAGTTAGCAAATAAAAATTCTGAAAAGCATGGGAGATTGCATTTTGCATATGGTACCTATGCCTTCTTAGAACAAATCATCACCATATCACTCTCTTAAAAAATAAAATACTTTTTTTTTAATGTTAAAACATACCACCTCAAAATTATGGCTTTAAATATTAATGTTGGCAGCAATTGGAAAACCTTTTTTTTTTTTTTTTTTTAAGTTTACAAGGCATTTTGACTCATATTATCTGTGATTCTCCCAATAGCCATTAAGATAGAAGATCCAAACCAAACCAAACCTGTTGCCATTGAGTCAATTTCGACTCATAATGATCCTATAGGACAGAACAGAAATGCCCCATAGAGTTTCCAAGGAGTAGCTGGTGGATTCGAACGACTGATCTTTGGGTTAGCAGCCTGAGCTCTTAACCACTGTGCCACCAGGGCTCTAAGACGCAAGACAAGGCAGATATAATAATACCCTCATTATCTAATAAAGAGAGCATGTCTAAGGTTAACCAACTTGCCCAGGTTTACAAACATAGTAAGTGCCAGAATAAAATTCCAGACCCAAGCCTTTCCATTCCAAGTCCATTTGAACTTCAAGAATTCATGTTCAGCTGAAAAAAATACCCAACTCCAACCAACTCAAAAAGGCTTGAATTCTTTATTAAGATACAATTAAAGATCAGAGAAGGAGATAAAAAGCCCTGAATTCAGAAGGACTGAAATCAGATGCTTACTTAATTACAGGTCTTACAAAATTTGTGAACCACTGGGAGGGGTGGTGGGCGTGCAGTAGAACCAAGGAGAGAGTGGAAGTGGAGAATGATGCCGATCAGGCAAGGGCACCTTTCCAGCAGGGGCTGCCCTGTTAACTCCGTTTCCCATGCACACCTGTGGCTCCCTGTGCCTTCTCTCCTTTTTCGTCTTTACTCCAAATTCCCCTGGCCTGTTGGCGGCTCACACAAGCAAAAGCAAGACTGAATGGCTGAGTGACAGACTGTAACCTGGGTTAAACTGTCAATTAACTTATTCAACTTGCACTCTGGATCTGGGAAAACGCATCATAACTGTCTTGAGAAGAACACAGGGAAGTTTTAAGAACCCATAATATAGCTACAAATATGGCAACCATGTGTGTGCACAGATAAATCTCTAGGGAGACATCAAGTTGTATTTCCCGTAAGTCTACTTCAGAACACTCTGATAAACTCTTACCACACATCAAGTTACTACCTACATTTGATACTTGCAAAAATAAAAACCAATACCAAACTGAACAAAAACAAAAAAAGCTAACTGAGGTAAGTTATAGGGCACAGGGCTGTTATCGGGGTATAGTTCAGCCCACCCGGGGCCTGGATTTCTCTTCACCTTAAATAGTGCCTTCATCACAATAGGTGGATCATGCCTCCCAAACAGATCCCCATTTGACATAAGCAAGCTTTTAGAACTTCTTTTTGTGATTAGGATCTATCCAGGGCTGGAATTCTGACCTCTGCCAAGTTTCTCATACAGGCTCTGTGTAGGAAATCAGTGATATCCTTGGTACAAAGTTATCTGGAGTTCCTGAATTCAGCCAGAGATACTTTTTTAAAAGAGATAATAGTTGGAAGATGTAGAATATAAGATGCTAAGAGTCCACCCAAATAATGTCTCTGTATAAATACCCTGATAAGAAAACACACCTTTATCTTTCCTGATAACATACTCGCTTCTTATCCAAGAGTATAAATCACTAGGCTATGAGGTCAAGGATGAACTGGGAGGAAGCTATAAAAAGGCACTACAATGTGGATTAGGAATAATCTTATTTTTAAAATATTCATTCTCTTAGATTGTCATTACCTGAGCCCCCTGCTGTGTCATGAAGGAAGATGTACAAGATTCTGCAATCTAGAGTGGTCTGGTATGCACCTTCAGCAGACTTCCAAAAGTGAAGGCATACATTACAGAAATCATGCCATGACGAAAAGCAATATTCACACACATCGAAAGAACACATGAGGATAAAGTCAGTCCTTGCATTACAGGTTTCTCACTATCTAAATCTTTGGTTTTTCTTTTCTTCCCATCAGTTTTCTATCAATACACAGAGAATATCTAATATTTGCTTTTATGTTATCCAGCTTATTTGGTCCTCAGAATATCACTGTGAGGTAAGTAAAATAGTATCTGTTTCTATTTTCCACATTTTATGGATGGGGAAACTAAGGCTTAAATAGTTTAAGTCTTACGGCATACGATTATTTGTATGTAGAGTTAGAAACTAACTTTCGAACCACCCACAATAGTAACTTATTTTATATATATATATGTCATAGTATTATACACAGTTGACTTTTAATAATGACAAATAATACTTTGGAAAAGTAGGTAGAATCCTGTATTAGAAAAAGAAAACAAAAACAACTATTGACTAACTCAATACAATAGAATGTTACCATATGTATGAAACTCAAAACGAATTTTGCTATTCTTCAAAAATAAGACAGTAAAATGAAGAGACTGAGGAACTTCCAGGCAACATGGCACAATAGTCAGAAGCACCACACCATCCCTCCACAGCAAAGATCAGAAAAACTAAGTCAAACAGATTCACACGTCAATCCTGAAACCCTAAGCTTCAAATGAAGAGATAAAGAAGTCAGCCAAAGGAATAAGAAACTGACCAAGAACAGAGAGCAAGGAGAGATACATACAGAGGTTCCCTATCAGCTACGGCAGCACAGATCTGCCATTCTGGACTCCTACTGGAGATCAGCAAACAGGAGGTATGAGAAAGCAGCTTCACGGAGCTTCCAGCAGGAGACAGAACGACTGGTAACCAGCTATATACGTTTTCCCTCCCTCCAAACTTCTTCACCCACACTTAGACTCCTGTGCTTCCACAGTCTCTTGGCGGGAAGCAACAGCTTCACGCTGACATCACTTGGATTCCACCCGCCCGCACTGGCGGACTCCCTGAGTGCCATTTGTTGGCTGATGGTGTTGCTTTTTTCCACTTCTTTAGATTTCTTCCTTACCTCTCACCACCTCCCCCTCCTCTCTCTCAAATACCTGGCTCCGTGCGCCATCTTTGCTTCTTTTTGAAAGGCTGTGAAACATCGCTCGACGGTGAAACTGCTTCCTGGCCCGTGCCAGCACGCTTCTGTGACACCCCAGGCTTTTTTGTTTGTTTGTTTCTTTGCTCTGATTTGTTCTAATTTGTTTGTTTCTTCTCTTTTTCTTTTCTAGGCTTGGGGAGCCCCTTCTAGCCAGGCAGTACCATGCGGCTTGGAAGCTACTCCCTTACCCTACACAGATGCACAGGAACATCCCTGGGGGCATTTCTTTTTTCTTGTGGGTTTTTTCTCTCTCTCTTTCTTTTTTTTTTGTTTCCTTTTTGGGTTTTTTTGTTTCTTCTCTCTTATTCCCTTTTGTCTTCATTTCCAGTTTCTCGATTTATTCATTTTTTTCTTTTATCATCATTTACTTTTTTTTATTTTTGTTTTTCCCCATTTCTCAGTCTCTCATCTCTCCACTCAAATAGCAAGCTCGCTTAACACTCTTTTTAGTTTGTTTGTTTTTGACTCCTGTTCCTCTCTCTCTCATCTTTCCCATACCCATCTTAGCTCCACACATCACAATCTACCCCCTGCTTCCTACCTACCTGCACTGTGTACTGAATATCACATTCCCAAGCAGCACAGGCACGGCATACAGGAACCTGCCCTGCAGTGACTCTCGGTCCACACAGTCAACCCTGGTACGTGCGACAAACAACCCATCCCAGCAACTTCCCTTCAGCTGGACCTGTCCTGCTGTACCATACCTCAGTGACTGACCCTGCCCATTGGAGAAGGAGGTGAAAAGTGTCGTGCCCACAGATGAACAAACCACAAAGAACACACAGGCTGCCTGCTCAGACATAACCAAATAAAACAAAAAAGCAGGATGAAACAAATCTACAATCAATAAACAAGAAAAATAACTACGGAATGCCCCAAAGACAGCAGACAATATCAAAACATTTACAAAAACAGGACAGGATGGTTCCAGTAGGAATCCAAAATAAAACACCAGATGACCTTCCAGTAGAAGAAAAAGCACTAGACCTAACTGACAGGGAATTCAAATCTCTAATATTCAGAATTATCCAAGAGTTAAAGCAAAAACCAGATAAAAATGAGGAAAAAATAGACAAATTCATGGAACATACAGACAAAAAAGAAATGGAAGAATTCAAGAAAATAACACAGGAACAAAATGCTAAGATAAATTCACAACAAGAAATCATATAAAAACAACACTTAGAAATCAAAAGATAAACAAAAAGATTTCAGAAATGGACAGTGTCACAGATGGGCTGAGGAGCAGGTTTGAAACGATGGAAGATAGGATCAGAGAAATTGAAGACAAACACTTCAATGCAACTCTGAGGAAAAATAAGAAAAA
>NW_004444102.1:2931204-2933698 GCF_000243295.1 Trichechus manatus latirostris
GACTTACTTAGCATAAACATCAGTGCTTCTACACACCTGCTGGAAGTTGAATATTCTAAAACAAAAAAAATACTGGCAATACAGAGTGAACTGCATCCCTAGTTTTGATATATGTATTCATGATGTTTAAAAATTAAAATATGAGATAGCATAAAAAAAATGAAGAAAGTGAATTTAGCCAACAGAGAACACATGTTGAGTACTAACTGTCTATAAAATAAATACAGTGCATAAGTTTTGCAACTGTATCTCACCACTGATTTGATGAACACTTATTTAAGAGCTTATCATGTACCAGGAGCTATCTGGGTGCTAGAAAAAGGACAAGAAGAAGATTAAAACCTGACATTAAGGCTGGAACATCCCAAGTCTGTGGGTCAGACTGAGGCTTCTCCAGATTCAGGTAGCCACAGGGGCTGGTGAACCCAAGATCGGCAGGTCAGAAAGCAGGGTTCTTGCTCACAGGCTGAGAAGATCAATGGATCCCAAGATTGGCACGTAAGCTGCTAGCTCAAGCCCCAGGAATCAAAATTCAGATGACAGGAGCCAGCTGCAGGATCCAGAGTGAGCAAAATTCCGTTAACCTTGCCAGGATGTCCACCTATATTAGATGCAGGCCACACCCCCAAGGAAACTCCCTTTCAACCGACTGGCTACTCACAGCAAATTCCATCATGGAGGTGATCACATGATATCAAATCTCACCATGGAAGTGATCACATCATCATATTCAACTGCTAAACTACATCACAACCGCCAAACCACTGAGAATCATGGGCCAGCCAAGTTGGCACGCAACCTTAACGATCACAGGAGCAATCCTTCAAATTTGAATGCAAGCACTAACCATTTGTAAAGGCAAAGAAAAAACAAGAAATAATGCAACTGCATCCATTACTTACTTCATCATTTCAACTGTAACACAACCATTGCCATATTTGTACGAAAGGTGCTATGTTATACCCAGAAACTGGAATTGTGAGTCAAGTGTGAATAGCACATTATTTTATTTTGGGGTTGAGGACAGAAGCCTTGAGATATACCTAAAAAGGATTTATGTGTGTGTTTATGTATGTGAAAGTATAATTAAAACAGATACCCAGATACCTTAGCCTAATCTGTCTCTTCCAATAGGGAATTAGCTCAGAGTGTCTAAGAAAAAATATATGTCTCTCGAATTACACCACTCACATCAAGAATGAATGCTGCTCTGGTTGGCTTAGAATGATAAGGCTGCAGTTTCTTCCTAGGGGTACAAGAGTGTATCTATTCCAGTTTATTCTTTATTAAAATTTTGCATTATAAAAAATATATGTCATGCTGAGCTCATGTATCATCTAATAAAAATATATTTCCTTTCATTGCTGAAAAATATCTTAACAATTTATTAGAAAGTCTAGAATTGAGAATCTAGAAAATGTTAACATAAACATTTTCCCTTTTTCTCGATCTCTAAGACTAGAAATTCAAGGGTTATCTTTCCATCTCCAGCATCTAGCTTGGCGTATGGTAGATGATAAAAGCTTGATAAACGTGATATGAATGAAGGAAGGGAGGAAGAGACAGAGGGAGGGAGGACAGCCTCCTGTCACAGCCAGTGGGATGCCCATATTCCATCTATCTAGACCTAACTTTATAGTGCATAACCACTAATCTCCAGTGTCCCGAAGGCTTTACCTTCCAAACAGTAGTCAACTGTTTCCACTTGCAGGAACGGTTCCCGACTACCTCACCCCTTGACTGGATATATTACTTTCCTACTGCTGATTTAAAAATTGCCACAAACTTAGCATCACAAAACAACACAAATTTATCACCTTACAGCTCTGGATGTCAGAAGTCTGAAAGGGGTCTCACTGGGCTAAAATCAAAGTGTCAACAGGGCTACATACATCTGGTGACTCTACAGAGAATCTGGTTCCTGATCTTTTCCACCCCCTAGAAGCCTACATTCTTTGATTCACGGCCCCTTCTTCCATCTTCAAAGCCTTCAAATATCTCTCTTACTCTCACCATCTGCCTGCTTCATCCACATTTAAAGGATTCTTGTGATTACATTAGGCCCATCTGGATAATCCAGGATAACCTTTTTATTTTAAGGTCAGCAGATTAGCAACATAACTTTTATCTGCACTTATTTGTCATGCAATATAACATATGCACAGGCCCCCCTGATTAGAATATGGGCATCTTAGAGGGAGCATTATTCTGACTACAACAGGAGGTTAGCTCTGAGGCCACTCTTCTACAAGAATTTTCAAAATTTCTCAGCTGGACTAAACTCTAGTTGTCCACACTGTTTATTTGCTTATGAATGCCATTTTAATTGGTGATCTACCTTTCCCTACCTCACTTCCCCACTCTCCACTGGTGCTTCCTGGAATCAGCCTCCTAAATAAACTACTTGCAATTAACTCCTTCTCTCAGAGTATGCTTCTGAGGAGGCTAAAATTGAGATACCTGGCGTGGTAAATGGATCCACAATCAACACCCA
>NW_004444102.1:2941112-2943478 GCF_000243295.1 Trichechus manatus latirostris
GATAACACTGCAAAGAATGGGAATTCCAGAACACTTAATTGTGCTCATGAGGAACCTGTACATGGATCAAGAGGCAGTGGTTCGAACAAGGAGACACTGTGTGGTTTAAAGTCAGGAAAGGCGTGTGTCAGGGTTGCATCCTTTCACCGTACTTACTCAATCTGTATGCTAAGCAAATAATCCAAGAAGTTAGACTATATGAAGAAGAGGCCATCAGGATTGGAGGAAGACTCATTAACAACCTGTGTTATGCAGATGACACAACCTTGCTTGCTGGAAGTGAAGAGGACTTGAAGCACTTACTGAAGATGATCAAAGACTACAGCCTTCGGTATGGATTATATCACAACATAAAACAAAAATTCTCACAACTGGACCAAGAAACAACATCATGAAAACGAAGAAAATATCGAAGTTTGTAAAGGATTTCATTTTACTCAGATCCACAATCAACGACCACGGAAGCAGCAGTCAAGAAATCAAATAATGCATTGTACTGGGCAAATCTGCTGCAAAAGACCTCTTTAAAGTGTTGAAAAGCAAAGATGTTATTTAAGAACTAAGGTGCACCTGACCCAAGCTATGGTGTTTTCAATCCCCTCATATGCATGCGAAAGCTGGACAACGAATAGGGAAGACAGAAGAATTAATGACTTTGAATTATGGTGTTGGGGAGGAATACTGAATATACAATGGACTGCCAGAAGAATGAATAAATCTGTCTTGGAAGAAGTACAGCCAGAAGTACAGCGAGGAAGCCGAGACTTTGTTTCACTTACTTTGGACATGTTATCTGGAGAGACCAGTCGCTGGAGAAGGACATTATGCTTGGTAAAGTAGAGGAAGACCCTCAGCGAGATGGACTGACACAGCGGCTGCAATAACAGGTTCAAGCATAACAAAGATCATGAGGATGGCGCAGGACCAGGCAGTGTTAGGGTCTGCTGTACATGTGGTCGCTAGGAGTAGGAACAGACTCGAGGGCACCAGACAATAACACAACAGCAATACTTAACAAATAACAGTATTTGTATTCTATTTTCTAAAACATAATACCATATTGTAAATAAAAACAATCCTTTATTAGTGATAAACAATACTTTTTATCTTAACTCTCAAAAATTCACTAATCCCGTCTTCACACCTTCTCCTATACTTCCCCATTTTTCAAAACAACTGGTCACCTTAATATGTTATTGTATAGACCTATGCTAAAAAAGAAAGAAATGTCTCAAAACCAATCTGATGTAGAAAGAGGCATATTTACCAAGAATCTCATAAAGCTTAAGCCTCAGGGTCCTTCACCTGCATGTTGTGTTCATAATTTTGCATTCTTTTCCTTAAATTGGGCTCCCCAAGTGATAGGAGATTTAGGCCCCACAAATCCAAAATTTGTCCCTGGATGTAAGGATTCCATCCACATGAGAGATGTAATTCTGGAGGTGTGGCTCCCCACACTTCGGTCCACCCTAGTCTTTTTTCCCAGAGTCATTTCCAGCTGCGCCATGCCTTTTCTCTACACACCACTCAGCACATGGGTGAGTTTTCTGTACTTAATTAAAAAAAAAAAAAAAAAAATAGCCCATAGTATTACATATCAAACACAGATTATATATGTAATATATAAATGACAAATTGAGTTAAGCTGCAAATTACTTTTCACCACTGTAAATCTACAGAATTGATAAATTCTGCTAGCGTTCAAGGAAAAAAAAAAAAGAGTCCTCTTCTCTATGAACCTAGTTGCAATGAGTCATAAACCCTGTTGTTGTTGCAATTATTTTGCACTTCACTACCTTTAACGATGATTTTATCTAGAGGGGTAATTACTCACAGAGCAAGTAACAAACAGCGTATCTCTGAGATGGTGACCTACCAGTAATTGCCAGTTACGGACACAGGCACATCTGCCACGCTAGATAGAGAGATGACAGGATTCCCTTTCTCACTGCCTATTTTTTGTTTTGTTTTGTTTTCCTCTCTTGCTATAAAAAAATTGCAAAAGTATTACCTAATGATTGAAGAAAGTTACTTATATCTTCAAACTAGTTCTTGGAAAACAGTTCTCAGCGTGCTTAGTCTATACAAATATTACCATTAGCATAATGTAAAATGCAATGGGCTCTTATTGTGTGCTTACTGTGTGCCTGGCTCTATGAGAGAAGCAAAGGGCACAAAATGGATAACGCAGGGTCTGCTTTTAAAAAATCTCCTTGCAGAAGAGACAGACAGTTTAAAAAGTAGTGTAATACCAGTGATAAGTACTGGAATGGAGATGACAAAGTGTTATGAGGAGACTTAATTAAAATGGTCCACAGAACACAAGACTTCATTGTTCTACACACACATACACACCCACAAACGCT
>NW_004444102.1:2943838-2946346 GCF_000243295.1 Trichechus manatus latirostris
GAGTCCTGCCCTCCATCTTGGCACTCCAGATAGCCTTTAGCTCATTAACTGCCTCAGGCATGGTAAGTTCTCCACCCCTGGGTGCAGAGCTGACATGCTAATGAACAAAAATGGCTAACTTCCTCCTGCGCAGAGAATTGAACCCAGGCCCTAGAAAATGCTTACTCATTCTGGAACACTCTGAGCCTGCGTGCGCCATCTTGTATTTTGTAACGGATCTTGCCTATATAAACCAGTCTCAGCAAGCTGCCTGCGAGCAGTCTTGGAAGGCACTTAGCCCTGACTGTCTTCTTGCCTGGCCAATCAACAAAGTTGCCTTTCGTTCTCCCCTACTCGGTCTCTGTCTTTTTGGCCCCGGACGGAATCATGCCAAGCAGGATCTGGAGTTCCCAGCAACATTACTAAAAAAATTTTTTTTGTCATTTCTGTTTTAGCTCACACTAGAAACCACCTGAGTGGTGTTCTCTATCTTTCCCTCACCACTCCCCAGATCCTCCTCTGCCTGCACCCAGGGCAGAGGGCCTAGGTGTGCCTGTGTGAGTTGTGGGTGTGTCTGAGGGTTTGGGATCCATTTACTTCAGGGTCAACAAGATGCTGATTTGCATTTGCAGGCCTTGTTGTTTGCAGCTGCTCTGCTGTCTGCTGCATTCAGGTTATTGTTCCCTCCCTGCACAGGGCACACTGGGTGTCCTCCAGGTGCTCTGCAGGGGTCGGGGGAGACAAGAAGCCTTGGCTCAGGTCCCTGGCACTGGTGACCCAGCCAAAGACCATTCTTCTCCTCCCAATTTCCCCTAAACACCTGTTCACCCAAGGTCCGTGCTCCACTGCGGGGCCTCCTGGGGACCCGGTAAGACAGCTTCACATCTTTTTCCTCATAAACTCAGATATCATTACATTCATGACACTTCCACCACATAGGGCTACTCTATACTGACCCCTGTGCCCCCAACCCTAACTATAGGCCCCCACCTCCCCCTGCCACGAGACTGTTAGCCCGGTTCGTGGCTCAGCAAATTTCAGAAGATTTGAGCACCAGACTGAATGGGACCCGAGGGTCCAGATCAGGTGACCGGACACACATGGTCAGGCGTGGTCAGACGCTGCTCTCCTTAGATGGGTTTCTCTCCAAGAAGATAACTCTTTCCCAGCCCTCGTCTAAATTCATTGGCCTGATGTAAGACTAAAAACGGAAGCCCACAAAGATGTCTACATATTTAAAAGTAATGAATTGAGAGACCAGACTGCTAAATAAAATATGCTCTCCGCCCCTAACTCAGAAGGAAATACCACTTCCTGATGGCCTGAAAGCCAGTTCAGAGTTTTGCATTCTCAAAGTTTCCCACCAGAGCACGGTCACTGGAAGGCGCTGCCAGGCCCCCATCCTCAGAGCTGGGGAGAGGGTGGGGCGGTCAACCCACCTTCTTCTCCTCACCCCCAGCTCCATCCTTCCAGGCAAGCAGTCTGGTAGAACCCTTTTACAGAAAGAAACTGAGGACTTAACAGATAGGTTCCTTCGAGTGCCCAAGAAAATTCACAGGTCAGGGACCGCTGTTGAACACACCCAGGAACAGATAAACTGGTCTTTTCTCTTGCTTCCTGAGCAGTAACTCTAAAATCTTGGGATTTCCTGAGTAACTGAGATCCCTTTATTATTTTAAAACCTTCAGACTACACCTGAGGATTAGTATAAATGAGTAGGGGTTGGCCAGGGCACAGAAACCACCTAATAACCTGATATCAGCTGACCCTAGGGAGGGAGGGAGGGAGGGGAGCATGATCCAATCAATCACGACAAACGTTGTTGTTGCTGGGTGCCACAGAGTCAGTTCCAACTCACAGCGACCCTATAGGACACAGCAGAACTGCCTCATAGGGTTTCCAAGGAGCGACTGGTGGATTTGAACTGCTGACCTTTTGGTTAGCAGCCGAGCTCTTAACCACTGCGCCAGCAGAGCTCCTATGCCAAAGGTTAATCAGTGATTAATTTTCTATTCTGTTTACTCCTTTTCCTTCTTAAAAACTCACTGTAACTGGCCTAAGAGGAACCTTCCTGTTTTTCTCAACAGATAGATCTGCTCAGATAAACCCTATGCCCTTTCATTCTTTTCGTGCCCTGGTTATTCTGACGGCCCAAAGTGGACAACTCAGGCAAAGTCCAAACTCTGCCCACTCATCCTCACCCAGCTCCCTTGGAGTGACCGCCTAGCAGCGGTGAGACCCTATAAGAGGTCCATGCAGATGCTACAAGGCTCAAAGCTGTTTCGGCAGGGGATCTCAGGAGGAGGCAGGGGTACAGGCCCCAGGGAGGCCTCACCCACAGCCCCAATAATAAGGGTACAGCTTACTGAACTACAGGGCACCAACTAGGGGTCCCTTTTTCTACTGACATTCTGCAGACCTCAGTCAAAAAGGGGTACTGCTGGGTAAAGGGAATCTCTGAGTAATGCAAATGACTAACGCACCCGCCTGCTAACTGAAAGATTGGAGGATCGAGCTTCCAGTTCACCT
>NW_004444102.1:2947362-2948531 GCF_000243295.1 Trichechus manatus latirostris
ATATCTCTGATATTTATTTTTAAATTATAAATGAACATTTTAATTGCTTAAAATATTTTATTTGAATATTATTGTTTGAATAAATAATAAGTATGAACACACAAAGAAGTCCCATTCACAGCTATTATGCAATAAAATTCAACACTGTCCAAACAATGAAAGAAAAAAACTATTTGGAAATTAAAATGAACAACAACAACTTCTAAAATGAAGCTTGTATGAAAAATTTGGATGAAATAAATAGTATAAGAGAAATTACAAACTATTTAGACATAAACAATAATCAGAGCAAGAAATCCTAAAACCTCTATGTTATGGATACTACGATACTCAGAGGAAAATCTATAGCCACACATATACAACAAATATTAAGGAACTATGAAAACATAAATATACAAAAGCCATGAAGAAATGCTTAGTAAAGATTCAAGCATAAATATACGAGACAGCAAATTGAAAACAGTAGTGTTCCTGAAAAGATACAACACACACAATCAGTCAAATGCATGGAAAATCTCATGTTAAAAGCAAGAGGGAGAACAGATATGATACAAAGAACAAGACAGGGACATAGCAATGGAAAATATAAAGACCTACGATATTAATTCACTACGTACAATTTTATACGAATAGAGCTGACGGTCCAGAAGAAAGGAATCATTTTCTAGAAAAAATATACATGGTCAAAATTGGTTTAAGGAGAATCAACTGAACAAAAGAAGAACTACTGAGGAAATTAATATGTTAGTTAGATTACCTGTAAAGAAGCATCAAGCCTACATTGTTTACAGGTAGATTCTATCAAACTTCAAATCTGATAATTCTTATATTAGAAAAACTGTTTTCAAGAATATGGGAAAAAAATTAGCTCACTACTAGAGCCAGATACTAAAACCAGATAAGCAAAATAAATTTAAAAACTACACAATTCTCATCTATTACAAAAGGCTGATATGTACAAATATATGAAATAAAATCAGTAGTATGAAAAGAACATTATGAACAAGTAGAACATTTATAAAACATGTAAGAATCATTCAATATTTAGCAGTATATTAATGCAATTCTCTTCACTAATTGACATAAAAAGTGAAAAATCCTATCACATTCTCTGCACGTGCTGACAAGTATTTGTAAAACTAAAAGCCAATTCCTAATTAAAAGCTCTT
>NW_004444102.1:2949244-2965005 GCF_000243295.1 Trichechus manatus latirostris
AGACAATAAGAGTACGTGCCTAATAGGCTTGAAATGAGGTTTTCTGTAGTGTATTTAGAATAGCACCTGACATGTGGTAAGCAGTATATAGGTTAGTAGAGAAATGGGTGTAGGGTACAGAGATAGACGATAGATGATAGATTATAAAAAAACTTAAAAAAAAACACCAGCTGCCATAGAGGAGACTCCATATGTATCAGAGTAGAACTGTGCTCCATAGGGCTTTCAGTGGCTGATTTTTTGGAAGTAGAGCACCAGGCCTTTCTTCCCAGGTGGACTTGAACCCCCAACCTTTGGTTAACAGCTGAGTGCATTAAGTATTTGCACCACCAGGGACTTCAACACAACAGACAGATGATAGATAGACGACAGAGATTTTTCTCAGAAGGGAAAAATACCCTGGGCTTTTCTTAAGAGATATCAAAATACACTCTATCTAGAGCCACCAGCAAGAGTTAAGGCTTGAACCAAGGACCCCCATGCAGATGTGGCCTAGGATGGACCTTCAGCACTTCACTATATCTCCGAAGTTTTCAGGAGCACAAGTTAATGCTTTGTTTGCTTTGTATTTGTAATACTCATATGCTAAATGAGGTCCTGAATAAATATTAAGCAGGTGAATGTATACACACATATTATATACATATACCTTCATATTATAGGAATTAAAAATCTGGGTTTTAGCCCAAAAGTAGAAAAAAAATTACTAATGGAACAAAATTAAGACACTCCAGGTAAACACACACGCCCATGTATAAACATAATATAGTGGGCAAAAGATAGTCACAGAAGAAATACATATGCTCAATAAGCACAGGAAAACACGTTGACACCTCACTAATAATCAGGGAAATGGAAATAAAAACAGCAATGAAATATATCTATTTTTCCTATTAAATATGCAAAACACAAGAAAAGATTAAATAATAGTCATTACTGGTGAGGGTGTGGTGGGGGCACGCCCTGTGGGGCTTACCTGCCTTTCTGGAAGGCAAAGGCAATCTGGCACTCTTTGATAAGGTGTGCACACCTTTACCCCAGCAGTTCCACCTCCAAGTATCCATCCTAGAAACAGGGTCACATACTCAGCCAGGTGCGGAGCTATGTCAGGAATGCTTACTCAGCATTATTATCTTCAATGAACATCTGGAAACAAATCTCTACGCCCATTCACAGGGGAACAGCTACAGTCACTACTGCCTGCTCGCACAATGGAATTCTATCCAGCTCTCTAAGGGAAACACTGATCTATATGTAAAGCTCTCCAAGTCAATACGACTGAGTCAATAAAGCAAACCGTGATACAGACTATTATTCCACTTGAGTAAGTTAAACATACTCATACATACGTGTGCCTCTGCTCAGACAGAGAAAAAGTCTAGAGGGCTACATCCCAAACTGATGACTGCTTATCTCTGGGAAGGAAATAGTATCTATTTTACTTGCATTATTAGAAATTTTTATAAACAGAAGGTACTCACTTATTTCTTGTATGATTAAAAATAATTAATCAGTGGGGAGAAACAACGGTGTAACTGCCCAAATGCAATGAAAACACAGATGAAAGGGGGACTGATCTTCCTGGGGGGGGGAGCGGGGTGGGCTGCATACTGCCTCTTCTACATGAATAACTGGGCACACAGCGCAGGAGGGACAGAGAGTTGCCAAATGAGAATGTTACTTCCTACAGCAACAAAGCAGGCAACTCCACATGGAGCAGTAAGGTTACGCGCCCCGAGGACTGAACACAGCTTCCCAGTGACACAGCACCCTTAGCAATGAATCCTGTGCACCTGAGACACGTGTTCCACCTTGTATGACCAGGTCCGAGTGGAAGAGGCTGCATACGCCCAGCTCACTATTGTTTACTCCCCCATTGCTAACCACCACATTGTCTCATGATCTTTTTTTCTCCAGTCTCGACAAAAAGGTTTAAGATTAACCGATGTTCCTCCCTGGAGGGTAGAAAACAAGTGATAATGATCTAAGAATGAAAAACCAAACCAAGCACCCATCTTGTGACAAGAAAAAGCAGGATGTCGCCAGATAATCCCCAAAGATGTCACCAGATAACCTCTAAGAATACCAGTAGAAGGTTAACTCATCTAAGACATCATCACCTCAAGGAGAAACTACCATAAAAGATCTATAATCCTGTCCCTATGAAAGACTTCAGCTGATCTCCAGTGGCGGAGACGGGTTTTTTGGAGGAATCTATTCCCCTCTGTCTCCTATATATCGATATATAATAAACATCTTGCTGCTCACCTCACCCGTCTCAGAATTGGCTATTGCCGCAGGCGGCTCCAATCCGCATTGTTGCAGTAACAAAAGCAGAGGCCTGATGGATGGATGGGTGACAGCTCACTCTTACACTGGGAACTCAATTGACTTGATTCTAAAATTGAATTACTAAGGATTAAAGGCAAAACTTCAATAACGAGCATAATTAAAATACGTGTGTAACTGTTTGAACCTAATAACTAAATTCAATTTACTGTAAATATTTTGGCAACAGTTGCATGCTAAAGAACAAGATGCCCCCACTTCTCAGGCCCCTTGTAGTCGACTGTAATTTCCACAGACGGGCAAAGCAGCATCATGCATCCCACGTGGACTTACGCACTGTGACTTTCCACTTCACGATCAAGAGCCACCTCCTCCGTCTTGAATCTGGGCAGCTCTGTGACTGCTCTGAGCCACTGACTAAAGCCGCAGCTCTGCCAGTTCTGGACAAAGGACCTCACTGGCCTGGAAGCTTCCACATCTACCTATTGAAAGCCATTGTACAATAGCGGGTGTCTACCCCGGACCACCATGCTGTGGGCACCCCAAGCCAAGCAGACAGACTCTGGAGGACGAATGTCAGGGGGAGAGCGAGGCCAGGGAGCACTGAGGTTGGCTGGGCAAGTGACTGAAGGAGCCATCTGGGAGGGAAGCCTTCAGCCCCAGCCACCCTCGCTGAAGCCAGCTAGATCAGAGTCTAATCCCATACCCAAGCTTTTCCCAAAAATTTCCAACCCACAAAATGGGGAGCAAAACAAAACAGTTAAATACTAAATTTCAGGGTACACTGTTATTTGGCAATAGATAACCAGAACATCCTTAACTAATATGGCTAGCAATGATGACTTATAACTAATATTTTTAGGAAGACGGGAACACACGTTTCCATCTAAGATTTCTTTAACCAAAATACAAGAGTAAGTCAGGTTAATTGTCATAAAGAGCCAAGTCCAAAGGTCAGGGTACAGCAAGTATATACCATATGTAGTAATATATCTCATAGGACTAAAAGTGTGATTCTGTACTTTAGATTGCTTGAGACGGTGGTGGTCACAGGAAGAAAACCCTACATGTATTGACTGGCTTCTAGTGGTGGGCCCAATGTGATTTATATAGCTCATTTAATGACCCAAGGAGGTGGGTTCAGTCTCCCCAGTTTATAGACACAGAAACAAGGCTCAGACTGCTTGCACAGCTTGATCAAAGTCCCACAATTAACATGTGGTACAGCTAAAATTCTGACCCAGGTGTGCCCAACTCTGACCCGTGTTTTTTTCCAGTAAAGCAGTGGTTCTCAAACATGGGCCTCATCAGAACCACCTGGTGGTCTTGTTAAAGCACACACTCTCGGGTCCCACCCCCAGAGTTTCTGACCCAGGGAATCTGGAGTGCCCGCCTGAATTTGGACTAACAAACGCTGAGGCTCCCAGTTTATGGAGTCTACTTTGTGGCCCCCTGAACTACAGGATGCTGCCTTCAGCTGTCTGGATGCCCCTCTCTGAGCAGGAACTTGGAAAAAATAGCAGACAAGCTTTGCTTTTGCTCACTGAGACAACAGTTTCCTTTGGTACATGTTCATACAGAATAAACTCCGATCACCATATTTTTATGCAAATAATGAGCGCCTTCTATGTTTGTTTGCCAACTGTGCCCTCCCCTTGGAAGGTATTTTGTAAGTGCCGCTATGCTGATTTTTTTATAGCAACACGAAAGTACCTGGGGGCAGGCGGGGAGAATGGTTTGCAAACAAATGTAGAAGCTGTATGTTATTTGCATAAAAATACAGTATACAAACAGGGGCAAAATTTATCAGCTAATGATTAACACCTAGTTACTGAAAAGTGTGCTGCATTATGTCCAGTTTCATCACAGACCTTACAAAGAACAGGTGCTCCAACACGGACACAGTAAAGTTTGTTTCCCTTCTGACTTCGCCTGCATCCTACTAATGGCAAAACACCACAGCAGAGGGTGTGTAAAGGGAGCTGTCGATGTTGTCATCTGATGTTTACACAGTATGGATTAAGAAATAGATGCAAAAATGAAGCAATTTGAGATAAAATGTGAAGTGCAAAGTAGTATTCATTCATTTACTCATTCAGCAAACAAATACTCAATGTCAAAGCCCAGTGACAGTGTGTTGTGGAGTACCAAGGTGAACCAGACCAGAAGCAGTCCCTGTCCTCAAGGAGTTGACAGTGTGATACTGGGACCTGGCTGTCCAGAAGTAATTACTGTAAATGAAATTATATCCACAAACCAGAGCATAAACTCTTAATATCTGCTATGTGAAGTACACAGGCAAAAAAAGATGACCTTACCCTCTACTTAAGTGATAATGTCAAACTTGCAGTTCATCATTATTCATGACATGTATTTAAATTATGCATGTTAATTCATATATGGATAATTTGCCACCACACATCTGAACCCAAGCCATGCCTCCTTCACTGCAGCATTCTGAAAAGCCAGCTCAAGGAGCTGAAATTACAGGCCCTTTAGTGAAGCTGTAGTGGTAGTTTGGAAGGCACAGTTAACAATGGTTATCTCCCTGTGGCCTCGCTAGCTTTGCCAGAAAACCCAAGATTGAATTTTGAATATTAAGTTTTGATCATGCAAAGCAGGATTAGAAAGGCTGAAAAGCTGAGAGCCTTGGAGGCAACTGTTGATGTGGAGTCCCTGTAGAGAGGCTCTTTAAAGCCAGGAAGAGCAGAGGGTGCCACACCTTGAGACAGGGCATGCTGGACTCTAGCAAGCCTGAACCAGGTGATAGATAGCTTGTTCCTCTGCCCGGCGGAGCTCAAGCAGAAGAGATCCAGCAACCGTACCAGAGAGAGGCCTGGCTGCAGGGCTTCTGTACATCTCTTCGTCCACACAGACAAGAATATGGCTTGATACCAGAATGTTTGCTCTAATCTAGTGGCATAAATGGTTAAGCACTCAGTTGACCAACTAAAAGCTTGAAAGTTCAAGTCTACCCAGATGTACCTTGGAAAAAAGGCCTGGCGATCTGCTCCCATAAAGATTACGGCCTTGGAAACCCTATGGGGCAGTTTTACTCTGTCCTATAGGGCCACTGTGAGTGGAAATCCTCTTGACGGCACACAACAACATCAACAGCAAGAATGAACCCTACAAATGTCGTGGCTAAGCACAGGCAGTTTCACTCACACTCACACGCAAGGAGGGTGGTCCTGCTCAGTGACAGCTTAACTCCACGTGGTGACTCAGGGAGCCAGGCGTGTCTCCAGCCTGCAGTGTTGCCATCGCCTAGGGCTATCGAGCCCTCTGTGTCTGAGGACCGAGGAGGCAGCACACTTGCTTCCTAATTACCCGATCCGGGAAGCAGCAGACGTTGCTTCTGGGTACATGCCATTGACAAGAATTCGCCTCATGGATGAAGACTGCATGGGAAATCACAGACCCTGATCTAGTGCCTGACATCCCGGAGCAATTCCATAATTATGGAACGACAGACACGTATTGTGCTCTTCTTTGACCCAAAAATACACGTTTGAAGGAAGACTAAGAAGCCAGCATGGCCTGAATATTCTAAGTCTGCAGGTGACTGTCAAGAGGGAGGTCAGAGGGAATGACAGGCACTGGGCAAGGTAGCCCCTCGCAGGGACAGTAAGGCATTTGGTAGTATGTTGAATGGGACAGGAAGACATTGGAGGTTTTAAGCAAAATAGGGACATGATCTCATTCATGTGTCTAAAAGATCAATTTGGCTTCTATTTGGAGAATACAATCCATAATAGGAAAGGGCAGAGAAACCATTTAGGGGATTTCTGCAGTATCGAAGGCAAGAGATGGTTTTCAGGACCAGCTGATGAGAGTGGTGAGCAAATGAGGGAATCAGAGATAGCTAGTTTTTGTTTTTTAACAATGTTCCAGTTATTATGGCTACATAACAAATTACTCAAAAGTTACTGTCTCTGCCCCAGAATGGTCCCTCAGCTGGATGACTCAAAGGCTGTCAGTGGGAATGATCCGAAGATGTGTTCATTTACATGTATGATAGCTGATGCTCGTTGCAAGCTGGGGACCGAAATGCCTCTCTACATGGCCTTTTCCATGCGGTCCCCTCACGTGGACTAGTTCAGGCTTCCTCACAGCATGGTGGCTGGATCCTTCCCCCCACCCCGCCAGAGAAAGCACTCCCAATGAGACAGAGCCAGATGGAAGCTGTTCTGCCTTCTGTCCTAGCCTCAGATGTCACCTAGTATCACTTCCATTGTACTTCACTGGTTGGGACACCAACAAGTGCCCACCAAGTTCCAAGCAGAGAGAATACAGACCCCGACCTGTCACGAGAGGGGAGACCTGGTGGTGCAGTGGTTAAGCATTTGTCTGCTAACCAAAAGGTTGGCTGTTCAAATCCACCAGCTGCTCCTTGGAAACCCTGTGGGGCAGTTCTACTCTGTCCTATAGGGTCATTATGAGTTGGAATCGACTTGACGGCAACGGGTTTGGTTTTTCTGAGTTCTCATGGGAGGACTGTCAAAGTCATACTGTTATTAATACATATGAGATGAGATATTTTGTTGTGGTCATTCAGAAAAATACAATCTGCCACATCTAAGCTACAGAATAAAGGAGAGCCATTAATTAATGAGAAAGACTAGGTGATGGATCCGATTTTTCTGGGCAAGGAAGTCAAAATTCTGTTCTGGATATGTAAAGTTTACGATGCTTAAGAGACATCCACTTGGAGATGCTAAGCGAGCAGTTGGAAAAATGAGTTTAGAGTTTGTTGGAGAGGTGAGCCAGAAGTACATTATGGTATCATCAGCATGGAGAGGATATTAGAGTCTGATGAGATCACCCAGTAAAAAAGTGTAGCTGGAAAAGAAAGGAGGACTTAGTACTCAGCTCAGGAGTACTCAGCTCCACCAATGTCAATTTCTATGTTGCAGCGATTTTGATGTTTCAGCCTATTCTTCAAGTACTAGTAGATACTTAAATATATTTAAAGAATAAGTTATTGACAACGAAACAGCTAAAATGATTTTTATGCCTATTTTGCCACAGGTCAAGATGTATAAATTATTTTATTGAATTCTCACAGTCTCCCTTAAGGGCATACAAATCCCGATCATTATCATCAGACTCATTCACAAGACTAGCAAGCGCAGGACTAGAGTAAATGACCACTACTGTTTCCATCCAAGTGACCCACAACTACATCCCTCCATACAACCCACAGTTAAGTTTCTTCACGAGCACAACCCATCCCTGTTCAGCAATCTGAATTGTTGCATAAGTAATATATGAAATTAGATTGAGCTGGTCAAGATTAGGCAAAAATTGGGGTTAAAGTTAGGCACTTCTGGAACCTATTACCAGTTTTAATGTGATGGTGTTGGGCAAAGTCACATAAGCCAGACTTGAAAAATGGTCTTTCCTCCTTCCCTGGATGTTGGCACTTACGTTGAATTGTAAAATCCTTCCCAGAACAAATGTCAACAATGTCTACACCTTTTCTAAACCAAACTTGTTGCTGTTGAGTCAATTCTGACTCATAGCAACCCTGTAGGACAGAGGAGAACTACCTCATAGGGTTTCCAAGGAGCAGCTGGTGGATCCGAACTGCCGACTTTTTGGTTAGTAGCCTGAGCTCTTAACCACTGCGCCACCAGGACACCCTTTTTAGAACACCTTTACTGACTCTCTTCCTTTTGTGAGTATAGATTTTTTATTCTCAGTGTACAAGATAGGAGTTTTAGAAGTAGACTGATGTGGAGATGATCCCCAGACACAGCTAGGAACTGTGGGGCTCAAAAAGAAAACAGACAGAGAGAAAGTCCTGGAGCACGG
This sequence comes from Trichechus manatus latirostris, assembly GCF_000243295.1. Taxonomy (NCBI): domain Eukaryota; kingdom Metazoa; phylum Chordata; class Mammalia; order Sirenia; family Trichechidae; genus Trichechus; species Trichechus manatus. Next base: position 2,957,351 of record NW_004444102.1, read on the forward strand.
CTTGTTTTCCTGTGATTTCTTCTTTGTCCTGATAAAGTTTAGAGAACTCACTTTGTAAACTGGTATGTTGATCTAATGGTTAAATCACTCAAGAGTGATTTTTAGAAATACTCATTGCATGCATATAATCACCGAGAGGAAACACTTGCATACCATAAGATAAAAAAAAAAATAGGACATTAACGACAAAGTATACGTTTTTTGTTAAGTGTCATGACCGCCAGTATTCAAAAGGCTCAAGATAAGAAGCAAAAAGAAAAGGTCTGTCAGCCCCAGCACAGAGAAATAGTCAGACATCAGCAGCAAACATTTCCCACCCAGAAGAAGGCCGCTTCCTAAATTAACTGGTTATATGACTTCAGCTCTTATCAACCCCTCATTCCACACTATTTACTCAAAATGTCCTGTGGTACGTATTTTTTTAAAATATTTAAATAAATAGGAATAACTTGACTCTTCTATGTCTGGCTAATTATTCTAAAAAATGTAAAAGAGGAAGGAAATGTATTGATTTAGAATTTATTTTCAGGTTGATATGAAAACACTGCAAAGAATAATGACCATTATCCAATTTCTAGTCTAATCCAATACATCTGACATCTCAAATATTCAGATTAAAAAGTTGAAAAGCACTTTATAGTTCTACCAAAAATGTTAAGGTTTTAATGAGTCCATCTCTTCCTGCTTAGACAAACATAAGCCATAAACAAAGACAGGATAAAAAAAAAAAAAATTCTGTTTCAATTTAGAGAAATCAAAGCCTTTGAGAATCCGCAAGTGAAGGAGAATAGAAACCTTTGGTGGATGTTTTATTCTCAAATCCTCAAGATGACCAGAGCCGACACTGTGCTGGTTTATGTCTGCGGTAAACCGGGTCATGCTCTAGAAGAAGGGCCAGGGGCACCAGAGCACAGACCATGTAAAGGTCTGACACTTTGTCAGCTCCCAATTTGCTTGTGCTACAAATCAACACAGAAAAAGAGGTGGACTTGATGGTTCACAAGAGCGTATCAGAATGGACTGGAAGGTGCAAACTGAGATTTTTCCATGCCCCCAGAGATTAATGAATAGCACAGCAACTACAGGAAAGAGAGAGCCCTTTGAGAACCAGATTTTGAGCTGGCGTGAGGCTCCATTCCCTCTGTTGCAATATCTATCAAAAATATAGATGGATGAGGAGACAGACAGAAGCCACCTATGGGACATACACTTCTCCATGGGCTTCCCATCCCAACCCAAGAGACAGGGTGTTTAAGATGCTAACTTATAAAGTGAGAGTGTCTCTGTTGTGGTCAGACACTTAGCCACAGGCTTTCAGACTCCCTACTGCTCCAGACTTAAGGAAGAGCGCTGGAGAGAGACAGACAGTCTGGCGGTGCAGCTAAGAGGTGAGAAGAAAATGCACGTGAGTCCATGAATCCCCTACTCAGACCCCAGAATCAGGGCTGTGGAGGGCAGATAAGGTTGCAGGTGACCGACTTGCTGCAAACGGGAACAAAGAGTGGGGCAGCTCGCAGGAGCACTAGGTTGGCCTGTGGGAAATGGCCGGCAGTCCACTGAGGCCCATCAAAGCACTCAGGATTGAACTCCTCATCAGTGCTACAAACTGGGGTGCCGACATGGAGGCTGAGCCCTCAGGTTAGATCACAGTGATCTGAAACAACAGACAGTCATGGAAGGGGGCCTGTTTTCTCCTGCCTCCTCCCTGACACTGCCCACGGCTGTTATACCACATTGTTGTTGCTGTCAGGTGCTGTCACATCGACTGCGACTCCTAGTGACCCCATGTCACAGGGCAGAACTGCCCCGTGCCACGGCTGTGCGACCAGGGCTCCTTACACTGTATCCATAGGGTTGAAAAAAGGGCGGGGGGGGGAGTGTGAAGGTCTGTCTCTCACACACACACACACAAACACACACACACACACACACACACACACAGGCACTCATACATCAACAGAATTCTAACCCACTAGGGGACAGAAGGAAGAGCTTGGCTCTGGGATAGTTTAAATGGCCAAAATAAAGGCATAATAATGGGCATGACCCTATTTGAATAACCAAATGTAAAGAAAAAGTCATGGAATCTGTCTGGAATGCCACAAAGGGGGCTCCTACCCAATTTGGGCATTTGTTATGCCAACACAGAGTTAGAATAAAACAGAGCCACTTCATACTTGCACCCCAAAAGGTTGGGGCTCCCGGACAAGAAGTTTAAGATGGAATAAAACAATTCATATTCATTTATTCCAGGAGCCGCTAAATCTCAGGCATCTGTGGGGGTGTTGGGTGCACTGGTTTGAAAAGTCCCCACGTGCATACAAGCACAGAAGTAGGACTTTCCGGGATGTGAAATGCTAGTTGAAAAGATTATTTTTAAACTCTCAATAAACTGGAGGTATTTCATTCCTAATACACATCTAATTTGTTTCCATTTTTCTGCTTCAAGTTCAGGGGAAGGGTGAGGACTGCAAACCAGCAAAGACTTTACAGGGAGAAGAGAGGACAGCCAACAGCTGTTCAACTAACTGTTGAAGCTTCTCTGGGTCTTAACTGAGAAAATCATTTCTGAAAGAAGAGGAGGAAATTCCCCTGGCCCTTCCTAATCAATGTTAATTGGAACAGCGGCACACTCTCCTACTTAAGGAGATCAAAAACACTGACTTAAGGAAAATTCCAGCAGCCACAGGACTGGCTGCATATGAATGAGCCATCTAAATATGGCAAATGCTGATACTCTGACCACTCCTGCAGCCTTCCCATTACCAGTTTCAGATGTACAACTGCTTAAGATGCACAGGAGGGAGGTCATATCTTAATTAGTAGAAGCAACCACTAAGAAGCTTTTTTTTTGAAAATCAATAATCTTTATAAAAGGAGAAAGTGGTATGCAAACTAAAGGAGAAGTCTTCCCAGAGGAAAGGAATGGAAGAGAAGAGCCCCCAAAACTCATTGGCTGTAGTTGTTAGGTGCCATTGAGCCCGCTCCCACTCATGGCAACCTGTCGACAACAGAACAAAGCACTGCCTGGTCCTGCATATTCCCCACAACCGCCATGATATCCTAGGTCCATGGTCATGGCTACTACACCAATGCATCTCGTCAAGGGTCTCCCAAGACCTCGATGGCCCTCTGCATCACCAAACGTATTGTCCTCCTTCAACGATTGATCCCTCAGGTTATGTTCAAAGCAAGTGAGTCAAACAATGTTTGTTGTGATCCATAAGGTTTTCATTGGCTAATTTTCATATGCAGATGGCCAGGTCTTTCTTCCCAAGGAGGGATTTAGTTGATGTCCGATTATTTCTAGTCACTGGATCAGAAACAGGTCACAACAGCTCCTCCAAACTTCATGTGGAAACCCAATGTGGAATCTATACCTCAATCCAAAGTTTGGACAAGTTTGGAAAAACCAGCTTATTACTGTTTAGGAAGCATGGAGTTTTTGTTTATGGGGATGAAAATTTTGGCAAAGGATATATGTGATGGTAGCACAAGATGACAGATCTAACTGATCTCACTGAGTTGTATACATGAAAAATGCTGAATGGGCAAATGTATTATCTGTATCTCTACAACAATAAAAAAATTAATATAAACTATGCTAACTAATATTTTCTGTGAATATTTTGAATGTTTCATAACACTCTATTTTATATTCTTATTCCAATATCGTTTCTATTGCTTTGGAAGTCAATTTAGAAATTAATAATTTTTAACATTGTATAGTATCATCCCATTTTGGAATAATAAAACCAATTTAGTATGTTGAAATTAAATAAGATATAAAAGGGGTATCTTAACTGGACATAAAAGAATGGTTAATCTTCAGTAAGTGGAGATGGAAGTAGAGGACATTACAGGTGTAGGGCAGGTATCAGAAAGTGTGAGGTGTTTAAAGAAAAGGTTAACAGTCTGGCTTGGTCTGTGGTTAACATGAAGGCAGAAGAGGGAAGGAAAGATAAAGTCCTCTCTAACAGAAAGAGAATTTTCAAGTTTCCAGGCATAGAGAAGCAAACTCAAGAGGAGAAGGAAGCCAGACTTAACAGTCTGAAGAAGAAATAAAGCAGAATGCGCCATCAGTCAGCCTTTACTGTCACGAGTTCCTAGTGGGGTTATGGTTCCTCCAACCCATTCTCCACAGGGCAGCCAGCCCCAGAGACTACACTGTTCTATTTCAAGTCAGCAGATATCAGGCGCTACCAAAAACCCTACTCAGTAACTTCACACGGATCTTAGAATAAAACCCTGAATAATCTGGATCTGTTTCTTACCTTTCTCATCAAGAAGCATTTATTTTTAGGTTTTTTTTTCCCCCTCAAGGGCAAGACTGTGATTAAAAAATTTAAATGAGAAAGTTATCAGTTTCTGTTAAATTCACCAATAGCATATATTTGAATAAAAGCACATGCAAGCCAGAGATACGTTATCAAAAGAGGAATACTTTTTTTTAATGAATTGTCCTTGCTATAAAGCATTTCATTTTATAGCTGTATTGTAGAAGACAGCAAAAAAACAAAATTTAATAATGGTCTCTTGTCATTTCATTCACATGAACATCCCAGGGAGTAAAACAAATACTTCTCAGATAAAACAGGACTGCTGAGCAACGGACAATACCCACAAACACACAAAGTCAAGCCGAGGGCTGTGGTTACTGGACCGCAGAACGCGGCCTTCCCTGGTTTGATGCACTACCGCTAGCCCACACATCAGCAGGGGCGTCGGTGGGATCCATGGTGTCTTCACAGCATGAAGGAGCAGGAAGAACTCAGAGCGTAAACGGGGCAGGCCTGCGTTCAAATAAACCCCTTCTCTTCCACTTAACCTTGCTTGACCTTGGGGGACTTTCTCGACCTCTCCACATCACAAGTCTCCTCCTCATCTGTGAAGTGGAAAGCCTGTCATAGAAGATAAAACATCCTGCCCAGTGGCCAGCACACGTGGGTGTTCCCACATAATGGTGGTTTCCATTTCCTCTCAGTTAGGCCAGCGTCTCCCCTTAATCCCAGGTGTGATTAAACTGAGACCAACTGTTATAACCTGAACACTGAGTATTAGATGTGAATATGGGCACGGTGAAGACGAGAGGGGAAAGCAGAAGAGCCAAATTTCATCAGATAAAAAGGGGAGGAACCAACCAGGCCAGAATATTTGGAATATCATCATTTCAAAGGTTCTCAGAAGCGTCTAAGAACTCGGCATTTTTGAACCTCTCTGTAAACCTATATATGCCAGAAGAGTTGGGACTGGGACAGACCTTCTGCTTACTTTCTGAATTCCCTGGTAAATCAAGGCAGTGGAGAAGCGGCCTCCATGTCTGCCCTGCTAGGTTGTCTATATTTTTATTCGAATAAGCAAAACCTTCAGTCTGGCGAAGGGATATTCAATTAACACCACAGCTCACAGGATATGCGGTAGCAAGATCCTCCAAAGAAATAGTTTTGATTCTCAACTGTCGTGGAAATTCTTTTCAAATGAGGACCAAGGACTTTAGTATTTCTGAATACCCCTATAAATGAAACAGAATATTAATTAATCCTCCTGGCACCCCAGGGACACAGGAGACAGGCATTTAATAAACACCAATTTCTCCGGGCCTGAATATGAGGAGTCTAACATCCTCTCAACATGGCTATTTCACATAACGTCCCTGCTTTAAACCATAGGCTCCAAACACAGAAAGATGATGTACAGTAATTAGCAGGTACTCACTCGTCAGACCTGGCTTCCTGAACCCTTGGGCACATCACACAGAGAGCAGCAACATGCCCACTCAGCAGTCTGGCCAGGAGAAAGACTGTGGTGGGGCAAGAAGGAGGATACCACAGAGCAGGCTGGAAGGTTTCCTAAATGATTCCTGAACGAGGCAACAGAGCCCACGGATCCCCACTGTGTACACTGCAAGGACTAGAAGGGCCTCTAAGGATTATCCCCTTGTTCTACCTATGAGAACACGGAGATCTATAACTGAGGTCCATACAACAGAAATTGTTTGCCTAATGGAAGTCCCTACGTGGTGCAGTTAAAGAATCCACCCAGAGGCACCTCAGAAGAAAGGCCTGGTGAGCTACGTACATCTGAAAAATCAGCCACTGTGAAATAAATCCTATGCAGCGCAATTCAACTCTCACACACATGATAGGCATAAGTCAGAACTGACTGGATGGCAACTGTTTGGTTTTCCGCTTGCCTAACGAGTTCTGACATTAGGACTCACATCCACACCCTTCCTTTCTGCCTCCAGCATTTCCACTTTATGGCACCATCTGTTCACACAGGCAACACGTGCCTCAGCCTGGCAAAACCTAGCATGGTTCTGCAGAACCGGCTGAATGGTAGACGAGATGCCTGCATTCTACTGCAAAAGAGAATTTCCAAGCCAGGGTGTGAGAGAAAAATCCTCAAGAATTGTTAGCTTCAGAGAACTGCTGCGTGATCTCAAGAAAAATATAGACCCCCTTCCTTTCTATAAAATCTGTGTGTGTTTTCCTAGAGATCTGGGGCTTTTAGACCATGAAAACAAACAAACAAAAAAGCACCTTCCAAGCGTCCTGTGCATCTAATAAGGAAGGGAAGAAGGTGGATGAAATGCCAACAGGGTACATAAAACTTGGTCCCAGGGGCGACAGACTCCGGCAAGTCTGCAGCCACACAATCAGGAAGGGGAGTCCTCAACTATTCAACAAGGAGCCCTGACTACGTGTCAGGCACTCTCTGCTCTGCCAGGGAGGCATCAACAATCCTACTGTAAAGATGAAAACACTCAGAGAGAGAAATTAAGTAAACTTGCTAAGGTTATCAATCAAATATGATACAAGATACGGGGTTCAGATCTGAAGTTCTTGGAGTCTGGGATGCCCCGCATTTCTCACTGAGGGCTCAGCTCTGTCCAACTTCACAAGCCATCCCTGAGACGATGCCGCGCTCTGGTCCCTGCGAGCACTTCATCGCATCTGCCACTGTTTCTAGGGTCAGTGATTGTAGTGGGTCGTGTCAGAACGCCACTGTCAGCATCCAGCGCATCCTCGCGTGGAACTTCTATCAGCTGAGAGACAACCCAGCCTCCAACCTGACAGGGCCCTTTGGTCAAAGAAAGGATTTTTTTTTTGGGAAGATGACAATACTAGGAGAAACTCCCATTCCTAAGGAAAGCCTTTGTTTCATAGTCAGCCTTTTGAACTTCAAAATCTTCTCCAAGAACAACCCAGAATTGATAAAGGGGTCCAAGCTGAGTATGAGAGCATCATGGTAATTAATAGATTCATGCGTATGAGCAGGAACTCATCGACTCACAAGATAATTCTCTTTTTGGGTGAATGTGTGAGCCTGTGTGCATTAACCCAAGACTTCAGCTGCACATGTACTCTTTATGAAAGCACACACACATCATATTAATCACACATTACATTAATCACACACCAAACACACCACAGACACACCACACATACATACACACTGCACACATACATATCCAAACACCATACACACACACATCACACATACACAAACACTCCACATACACACACATACCACACACACACACACCATGCAGCACACACATATACACACACACCACACACACACAAACACTCCACTCACACACACATACCACACACATACATACACACCATGCAGCACACACATATACACAC
>NW_004444102.1:2965120-3004810 GCF_000243295.1 Trichechus manatus latirostris
CACACACATATACACACACCACACACACACACACAAACACTCCACTTACACACACATACCACACACACATACATACACACCATGCAGCACACACACACACACACACGCACACACACACACGCACACACGCACACACACACAGTCTGAGCATTTAGCCTTTCAAGATGACGCTAACAGTCCTCTGTGCAATTAAGTATGGATGGAGCACTTTTTCCACCTGGGTTTCACTTAGTGGTTTAGGTTGCAAAGAAAGAGCAATGACTTTTATATAGACACAAACTAAAGAGCACCTTTCTCATTTCACTTTATCAATGAAAATATCACCCCCTACTGCATGACCACATAAAAGGTCAGCTTATTTAACAGTACTTACAGAGAAATTTTAAAGTACAAGATCATTCCTGTTTTCAGAGCACAAATACTATGTGTTCTGTAAAACTCCAATGACTCAATTCCCAGAATGTATTTATGGGCAAAATCACAGTATAGAATGTGGAAATTAAGATAAAATGTAATTGAGCATTGCTGAAAACTGTGTTACGGTTAACAGGTCATACAGTTATTACCTTTGCTGTTCTTGCTCATTCAGTGAACCAGTCAATTAATTCTGGGCTCTAGCATGGAGAAGATTAAAGAAGAAGGAAGGTAAAGATGATGCCATCCAGACCTTCAAGAGGTTAACAAACATGACACAGGGCAAGGCTAAGCCCAACTGTCTCACAGGAAATATTCAGACATTGACTAGAAGGTGGATTCAGGAAGAGAAAGAGAGACCGCTCAGAGGCTGGTGATCCACAAAAGCTTTCCCTGGAGGATGCTCTTGAGAGGTTGCAGGTCTGGGTGGCATGGGGAAGAGAGGGATGAGGTCATCCCATGAGGGACACTGACCTGAGCCAGGAACAGAGGAATCTGGAGGCAGCTAAGGTTGGTGCTGGGGAGTGGTGGGTGAGGCTTAGAATGGAAGGAGAAGTCCAGAGACTGAGGTTGTTACTTTAGAGCTCAGGGTTGGTGGTAAAACACCTTTTGGAAAACGTGTAATGGTTCTTTAATAGAACGTGTCATTCCTATATGTGAAGTTCAGCTCAACACGGGTACAAGTTTCAGTCACTGTTACATTTCTGTGCAGTCCACCCAAGTCCAGCATACATCGTTATCTTCTGAGCCCTTCCATGCAAAAGGAGACATACTAATGCCTCTTCCTCCTACTCCTCTGCTCCCTGCTCCTTTGCTTTCCCTGACCTTTACAAACCACTGAAATTTGTAAATACGTTTCTAAACATTTCCTTTAAATTCAACATCTTGCAAACAATATTTTCCTTCCATTTTCACTGAAACTTCTCAGTATTTAGCACTTAATTTTGATTCACTGCTTTTTCTCTGGGAGTCAAATTAAATTTTCTTTTATTCTTTCAGGAAGGGAATATAGTGGTACGTTTCTTGAGACTTTGCATAGTATGTGCTTGCTTTATTTTCTTGCAGCTATACAATTACTTTGTAAAATGTTATTTTATGTTATCCCGAGTGTGTGAGAAGTACACTCTTCCCCTCAATACTGAGGTCGAGGGGCACTGCTGCCTTTGCATATTACAGGTCCTGTGTGTCCTGTGTGACGCTCACACTTAGGTGTGCCATGTACATTGCTGTGCCTCTGCTCACTTTCCAGATGGATGACTGTGAAAACCTCTCCTCACAGGTGAAGTCAGAAAACACGTGTACACCCTAAGCTGTGTCTGGTAAACAGACACCGTTCATCCACTGCAGCTCTGCTGCATGCCAGAGCATCTCCTTCGAGGCTGTTCTACAGCTCTGGGAACACCAGCCAGGCGCTCCTCAGCACACCCGTCCAGGCATGCTATTCTTCCTGCCTCTGCCTGACCACTGCAGCCTCACTACTCCCCATCCCTCCTCACAGCACCTGGCCTCCTCTTGGAGGTGCAGTCTGTGAGTGAATGCAAGAAAACACTCATTTGTGGGAGAGGAATAATTCCTGGGCTACAGCAGACAGCACCTCCTTTCTAACAGAAAGAGTGACGCTCTGTTTTCTAGCTGGTGAAGCTGCTGGCCTCTGGACCAGGAGCAAACAATCATGCTGGCTTGGAATGTTTTTCCTCCTTGTTCAGGGCCATCTGCTCTACTCCATGGGTCATATCAATCAAAGCTGATTTACTCTCCATCTGGGAGGACTGGCTTCCCATCCATCCTCTCTGAGCCTGGCAGCGGACGCACTGCTGGTCTGCGGTAGAAGCTGGTGGGCCGTTGTAAGGGTTCATTTTCTTCCACATCTGCAGTGGTATTTTAGTGGGAAATTGGAACACACTACCCCAGATGTTTCCCAGAGGCAGTGATAAACAGGAAGCCAGAAGTCTTTAAGAATGGGACACATTGACTAGAAAATGAATATAATTAATTCCACGGTCAAAGGAACAGGGGGTAGCAAGTAGAAAATATTTTCATGTGACAAGGGAATGACGTCACACAAAAAAGCGGTTATAGGGAGAGAACAGACCAGCAAGTAGAAGACAGATCTCATTTGGAAAAGCTTCATTTTACTATCCAGAAACTGATGTGACTGATGTTAATGTTTGTTGATTCCCTCATTACCAATCCTCAAAAGAACAATCACAAAATCATTTGTATGATTTATATTTTGATAATTACACATGAATCCATCACGCACTGGCTGTCTGGATACAGCGAACGCCAGCCCCCAGGGTCTGACACGCTGACGCACCTTGAGGACTAGCCTGGGCTGCAAAAGGTCACCAATGAGATCAATGAAAACACAGGCTGTGTGAGAGACTGAAGCTGGGGACGTGGCTTAGGGGCCAGCTAAGGAGCTTGCTGTTGACTTAGTAAAGAGAAAACTTGAGAGATCTTTATTTCTACAACATAAAAAAAAAAATATTTAGTTTAAAATACATCAAAAAGTTTACACAAGAAAAATGGAATTTCCAAGGAAAAGGTCACTAGTCTCATATTGGTAACAGTTGTTTTCTCAACCTAATTATGGAAGGGGTTATTATTTTGGAAACAACATTATGTGTACTTAAAAATTTACAGAAAGAGCTGGTATTAGGAGCCCTACTCAAACCAAAGATCTAGGCCTACACGTCTTTTCAGAAAACGGTAGCATCTGTGACATGTACTGTGTCCCTTCTACTGGCACCTGCATTCCACCTTTTTTCCAAGAGTGTGCTGATAATGGTGCCCAGAAACCCAACCACATTCCTGACCTCTAGGGGAAACAGCACAAACATCGTAGCTGCGTGAGACATTTCAATTCTAGGTCGGAGTCTTTACTTTGTAAACTAATCCCAGGGGAATTCTAGCCTCTGAATTATTCATCTGTACAAAGATACATCTTCCTTCCCCAGGCATATATTTTAAAGTACAGGAATAACTCATGAAATTCTAGGTCTGCAAAGAGGTGGTAGGGAGAGGCTGATAAAATGACTTCTGAAGTGTGGTCTTTCTGCTGAAGCAAAGGGAAAAGCGGCATGATTTAGTGCAGCGGTTTGCTTGTTTGCCTCAGAACCACTTTCCCCCCACCCCAAGGAAGAGCTATCGTAGAAGCCAAATATGCAAAAACATCAAGGCCAAACTCTGTGGTTGAAGGAGCCTGGACATCCCAGAGTCTGGCCCATGGAAAGGGAAGATCTGTTTACCTCCCTCCCCAGGGCCAGAATACATTCTGTGTTAATCCTACAGGGATGTCCCCAAATGCCCCAGAAACCACACGACACACTGTGGGAACCACTGTTCAGTAGGAAAGAACACCAGTTTGGGACTGGACGCAGTGCTATGGAAAGCTGGGTCCATTACGCACTAGAAAGCTTTTTTTTCTCTCTCTCTCCTTTAAATTCTAATAACTTCACGGAGGGTGTAATTAATTACCATCATTTTAAAACAACCCCACAGCCTGGCATGAGGAAGACTTTCAATCTATTCTTCATTCCAGTCTTCCATGGTGAACAGAATTGCTTTACACATTTAAACTTTCCATTCACAACACTTTTTCCAAAATTAATACACATATACATAGAAATTAATATAAATTTCCTAGAATCATCTCTCTCCAACCTATCAGAAATGCACATTTCCATTTAAGCTTCTGTTGGGGGAATGGTCTGCCTCTACAACTCCCATCCAGGCTGCCCAAGTAAAGGCCTTGGGCCCAGAACATCCTCTGATAAGGAGGCTGGGAATTGGGTTGCTCTCTCTCTCCCAGGTCCTTCCCCTTATCAGAGAAGCCTTCCCCCTGTTCTGGGCACGCAGTAACCTTCTCAGTCTCTCGCACATGCACGGGCACCATGCAGCATCTGGCCAACCCCACTTCTGTATCTGTTTCCGGCGGGAAGGGATTAGGGTCTCTCCAGTCTACGGTACAAGAAGGGTGTACACAGGACATCCTTCCTGTACCAGCCACACACTGGGGGATCTTGCAAGCCATGAGAGACGGATGCCCTCTAGGAAAGCTGATCTCACTCCGCCTCTTCTCTATGTGAGGAAAGCGTTAATCCACGCACAAGTGCAGCGTGAGTGTGTCTTGCTGCCAACCTCGAGCTCTGGGACAACACTGTGACGCAGTGAGCAGGGTCGTCAGAAGAGACATGATGGCTTGGCAGAGACACAAGTGCTCGTGAGTTGACTCATCCCGGGGTGACACAGGCTCTCCTGGGAATAAGAAGCTGCAGTAATATTGGCTTCCCTCCGGCCAGATGGGGAGGAACAGGAGGAACTGGTGGGGTCATAGCAGTGGAGCCTGCTTTCACTGTTTCCCCACCTTCTCCCACGACATCGTAGGGATCTGTGTGTAGACTCAGTGTTGCTGAGAGTGTGCTTGTTTAATGGAAGAACTTTACAGCTGCTCCTGGTTTGGATTGCTGAAGGTATAAGAACTGTGTTTCAGCCTGTTTATAAAGCTGTCATGGCGCTTTTGGTAAAAGCCATAGACACTTGGCATTATGGCTCTGTTACCACATCTGCCGGTGATGATACTGTTCTGTCTCAGAAGGCTTTGGAGACTTTTAGGTACGGGGCCCTCCTCAGTGGAAAACTCCCCCGAAGCAGTGGAAAGGTTCTACTGCAAAGTTTCACTCTGGCATGAAAACAGCAACGTGGTGTCAGCCATTTCTCCCTGCTCAGAGCCCTCCCACAGTGGAGCAGAGATATCAGGAGGGGCTCCAACAGCTGAGTAACTTTAAACAGGTCCCCAACACGGAGTACACCCTGTAACACCCAGCACAAAGCAAGAGTTAACTGCAAGAAAATGACTTTTGATGAACAGCCTTGAGGAGACCTTCAAGGCCCTCTCTGGAATGTTCTGATAACTGTCCCCACCAAGACAACCATGAAGGAACACATAACAACCACAATAGTTAGGAGGATGGAGATGGTTAAAATGGGAGGGACCGTCTCCACCTTACCAGGAACCAGGCTGCACCCACGCTGCTGGCACCTGACACACCAGAGACGTGGTTCCACAAACAAAGGAGGACACACGCGAGGCTGACGACCAGCAGGAGAAGCAACGTGGAGTAGCCGGCAGCAGAAGGCGCGTCTTCCTGGCACAGCGGCAGCCTTTCCTCGTGCACTCTCCTCCTTCTAGAAGCCCATGCCCTGTGCAAACTGGCCCGCCCTGAGCCACCTGGCTCTCTGCTCCCTTGTCCCAGAATGTCTGAGGCCAAACCCAGTGGGCAGCCCCCACGGCACCATGTTGGTCCCTATGACTGACACAGGCTTTGCTTCCTCCATAGGCCTGGGTTGGGGGGTGGAAAGACCCTGGCAACTTTTGCCCTGACTGTCGGCTTCAGGAATAAATAGAACTAGGGGTTATGTAAGGTCCCTCTGTCTCCACAGGACCAAAGGCCCTATGCTAAAATTGAAGCTCAGTGAGGAAATGCAAAAGGATTGTATTTCTTGGGTTTTTAGGTACTGGTGCCCAGGTGTGTATGGCCTGTAACACCTGGCACTGAGGTGAGGAACACTGTGGGGCTGATGTCACCACCACGCCTGCCTCAGGCTGACTACGGTTAAGTCCCTTTGGGGCCCTCACAAACCTCTATTGTACACAGTGATAATGCTGGTGTATTAATGTACAACTCTGTAAACATTTGCCTCCAATCCCTGAAGGGACTTGCTGCAGTTAGGGCCATTTTTTAGTGGGGCACATGGAAACTCTGACATGGGCTATAGCTAATAGCCTGGTCACTCAGTCTTGCTACTGACAGATCTCAGACCGATGTATCAGGCATGCCCCCTGTGGGGATGGGGCATTTGGATTAGAATCAGTTCTGCTCCTAGGAAGCTCTTCTGTTCACGTGGACGTTCACCAGAAAGGCCCCTATTCTGAAAGAGGAAAACAACCAACAAGCAAGCCACTCTTGTCACCTAACTGCAGACGCCAAAGCGTCCACTGCTCCAGAGTAAACAGATGTGCAGCTGACTGCCTCCTGGACTGAGGAGAGGGTGGCCCATGGGCCTACACACGTGTACAGCCACTGCCATCAGAAGACGCCAACAGCCTGTAACAGCTAACCTGACTACAAGACCCTAACCTGAGTCCCCACAGAGTTCACTGCCTCAAGACTAGGAAAGACAGCCTGGTTGGCTATACTCGGAAAGCTTCACCTCAAGTCATAGGACAAAAACATCTCTGCTCATGGGAGTTAACGGGAGGGCAGTAATTGGTAATGCTGTCTCTTTCTCTTCCCAGAGAAACTCAAAATGATGAACAGGCTTCTCAATCATGGGCTCCAATGATACAGGTTTTTGTTAGAGATAACAATCAGACCAACTGCTGGCTCTGTTAACATCTGAATCAAGGGGATGAGTCATCTTTCCACATTATTCCAGCCGACTGTCAACAAGGTGGACCACATGGACCAACTGGACGTATGACCTGGTGTACTGAGGAGATCTCTTAGTAGATGAGAACGTCAACTGCACTACTCGGGGAAACGTCTTTCAAAATATAATGGCTGCCTGTGGGGAGTGCCCCAACCTTAGACAGAATTTCTCTCTCTGTGTTGAAAACATACGCAGCATAGGACTGGATTAGAGAAAAGTTCCCAATAACTATTGTACCAAACAATATGGTTTGACTCTGAGAACAGTACTTTTGAGCATGAGTTTGATGTTACTCTGAACATGGGGTCAACTCACAGAGTATGACCAGTTGGTCCAATTTACATTAACTTAATATATCAAACTCAAGTTAACCTGGTCTGGTAACAAGATCTCATTTAATCATGCTGTTAAGAAAAGAGCCTTTTGTATTACTTGTACTGGAAGGTATACTGTTCATATAGGTGACATGTTGGGAGAAATCTGCTGTGTTTACATAAACGAAATCAGGACATATTATGAATAATCTAAATGACATAAAAGATACAGTTAAAATTCTCCATAAGATTGGAAAAACGCAGCCCTCTGACCTATTCAGTTGGTTTGAATTAAGCCACGACACGGTGGTTAAAAGGAACCCTGATGGTACAATGGTTAAGTGCTTGGCTGCTAACCAAAAGGTTGGTGGTTCAAACCCACCAGCTGCTCTGTTGGAGAAAAGATATGGTGATCTGCTCCTGTAAAGATTACAGCCTAGGCTGAGAGCTGGGGACCATGGTCTCATGGGATATCTAGCTCAACTGGCATAATACAGATTATGAAGAAAATGTTCTACATCCTACTTTGGTGAGTAGCGTCTGGGGTCTTAAAAGCTTATGAGTGGCCATCTAAGATACTCTACTGATCCCACCCTGTCTGGAAGAAACCCAAAGACACACAGGAAAGATTAGTCCAAAGGATTAATGGACCACAACTACCACAGCCTACACCAGACTAAGTCCAGCACAACTAGATGGTGCCTGGCTACCACCAGCGACTGCTCTGACAGAGATCACAATAGAGGGTCCTGGACAGAGCTGGAGAAAAATGTAGAACAAAATTCTAAGTTACAAAAAAAGACCAGACTTACTGGTCTGACAGAGACTGGAGAAACCCCAAAGAGTATGGCCCCTGGACACCCTTTTAACTCAGTACTGAAGTCACTCCTGAGATTCACCCTTCAGCCAAAGATTAGACAGGCCCATAAAACAAGACTAAATGGGCACACCAGCCCAGGAGGCAAGGACAAGAAGGCAGGAGAGGACAGGAAAGCTGGAAATGGGGAACCTAAGGTCAAGAAGGGGACAGTGTTGACATGTCATGGAGTTAGCAACCAATGTCACAAAACAATATGTGTATTATACGTGTATGTTTACTGAGAAACTAATTTGCTCTTTAAACCTTCATCTAAAATACAATTAAAAAAAAAAGATGACAGCCTAGGAAATCCTATGGGACAGTTCTACTCTGTCACATTGGGTCTTTATGAGCCAGAATTGACTTGATGGCACAGAACAACCACCACAACGGGTAGCTAGTTAGGATCCCTCCTCCAAGCAGGCCTGATCACCCTGCTGGGGGCAGTCCTACTAGTAGCCCTTATTAAAGCTTCCTGAAATATTAAGCAAATGGTGCACAGACATAACATCCAGCAAAACTGTTCACTGAACCATGAACATGCAGCTTAACATTCATAATAGGTGACAGGATACCAGGACTTGGTACTGTTTTGCTTCCTTTCCTGGTGCCTTGGTGGGATTCGGGGCGGAGGGGAGTGGGGGAGATGAACTGTGTCTGCCTCTGTGCCTCCCATCCAGGCTGCCCAAATAAAGGCCTCGGGCCCAGAACATTCTCTGATAAGGAAGCTCAGAACTGGGTTGCTCTCTCTCTCTCCCAGGTCCTTCCCCTTATCAGAGAAGCCCTCCCCCTGTTCTGGGCAGGCAGTAACTGTCTCAGTCTCTCGCACATGCACGGGCACCATGCAGCATCTGGCCAACCCCACTTCTGTATCTGTTTCCGGCGGGAAGGGATTAGGGTCTCTTCAGTCTATGATACAAGAAGGGTGTACATAGGACATCTTTCCTGCACTGGCCACTTGCACAGGGGATCCTGCTGGCCATGGGAGACTGGTGCCCACTAGTGAAGCTGATCTCACTCTGCCTCTTCTCTGTGTGAGTATAGCGCTAGTCTATTCACAAGTGGAGCATGAGTGTGTCTTTTGCTGGTGACCTCGAACCCTCATATGATAGCTCCCAGTTACAATATTATTTTATAAAAATCCATTTTAATTTTACCTGTTTTCCATTTTTAAGTGATGGAGAAATGAGTAGTAAGCAAAATTTTCAGTGGTTAGATTCAATGACATAAATGCATAATGTCTCCCAATAGACCACCTTCCTATTTCATATTCTCTGGTACTCACAAGTAAAAATTATGAAACGGGGTGGTAAAATCTAGAAAAAGAATTGTCTCTTGTATACGCTGTTAATAGAGTATGTAACAACACAGGTGAAGTAATCTGGCCTTGTGTATCTTTTTCATCTTGGATTCCCTGCACTAGCATTTTAAACTTTTAAAGCTTCATTTTATTTTTACTGTGCTTCTTAGAGAATACATAATAAGGTAAGAATTACACATCTATTGTAACTTCATAAATGAGAAGGTAAAAGCTGATACACAAGGGAGGGTTTCAGAGC
The DNA here is from genome assembly GCF_000243295.1 of Trichechus manatus latirostris. Lineage (NCBI taxonomy): Eukaryota > Metazoa > Chordata > Mammalia > Sirenia > Trichechidae > Trichechus > Trichechus manatus. Next base: position 2,974,702 of record NW_004444102.1, read on the forward strand.
TTCCTCTATCAATGAAATGAGAACACTAATCAGAATTAAGATGTGACAGGATATACATTCAGCAACTGAAAAATATTATATTCTGGTCTAATATTTAAAAAGTCTTCTAGTTGTCCCCCAATGTCCATTGTCCACTTCTTCCATAGTAATATAGCCCCAACCTTTAGCTGTGCATAAGAACACCGAGAACTGGGCTACATTTTCCAGCCTTCTTTGCAACTCTGTGTAACCAAGGAGAGCTAATGAGATTAAGAAACCAAGGTACTACATAGCAGCTTCTGGAAATGTTCCTTAAAAGACCACTGGCAAGCTGGCTTTATACCCTTTTCTTGGACCCTACCTTCAACCTGCCGAGAGTAGAGAAGTAGTGGATGACGCATCAGCCGCCATCATGGATCATGAAGACAAGGGCCATAATCTGAGTATGGCTGAGTGGTGAGCTAGGAAGACCGAATCCCCAAACTTCTCAAGGAGCAGAGCCAAAACAACAACTCTAGTCAACCTACTGAAACAAATCTTAACTGAGGCAGGGTTCCTCTTGGAGTCTTTGTTATAATTCAGCCCTGATGCCCACTCATTTCTGTACACACAGTATATACCATCATCCTGGCTCACGTGGACCACTGAACAAACCCATCCTGGCTCCATTCAGGCTCACTCTGATGTGTCTTTCACAAAGTTGTCAGAATCTATTTATGAAACACAAAACACAAATCTGGTCATGCTCAATAACCTTTATTGGCCTCTTTAAAATCTAGCTCTGAGACATGTCTCCAGACTCACCTCATTCAAAGCTCCAATCTCAGTTCAGTTCACTGTTTCTTGAATCCTCCAAACTCTTTCCCAACTCAGAGATTTTACCTACCTTGTTCTGAATGGAGTTCTCTTCTCTAATTTTATTTCCCGTCAATGCCAAAGCAACCTCTCAAAATCAGTGTCAGCTCCTATTTCAAACATTTCCCTGGTCTCAGAGAAAATTATTCACTTTCTCCTCTCTGTTCCCTCTCTCTCACTCTCTTTTTTTTAATAATAGCACTTTACACAAGGGACTATGATTGATCTTCTTACATCAATATCTACCCACTTCTACTGTGAACAAAGGCAGGCACCATAACTGAAACATCCACCTACTATGCCAATGGTAATATAGTAGTGAATAAGACAGACCCTGTCCTCAGAGATCTTGCCATCCAGTCAATTCTGATTCATGGTGCCCTTGGGTGGCACAATCAGTTAAGTGCTCAGCTTCCAACCAAAAGGTTGGAGGTCCAGTCCACCCAGACAGCTGATTTTTTTTTTATTGTTGTACTTTAAGTTTACAATTCAAGTTAGTCTCTCATATAAAAATTTATACATACATTGTTATGTGACCCTAATTGCTCTCCCTATACTGTGACAGCACACTCCTCCCCCCTTCCACCCCTGACTTCCTATGTCCATTCAACCAGTTCATGATCCTCTCCGTCTTCCCATCTCAGCTCCAGACAGGAGCTGCCCATTCAGTCTCATGCATCTACTTGAGCTAAGAAGCACATTCTTCACAAGTATCATTTTATGTCCCACAGTCCAGTCTAATCTTTGTCTGAAGAGTTGGCCTCGGAAATGGTTTTAGTTCTGAGTTGACAGAGAGTCCAGGGGCCATTCTTTCTGGGGTTCCTCCATTCTCAGTCAGACCATTAAGTCTGGTCTTCTTAGAATTTGAGTCCTGCACCCCACCTTTCTCCTGCTCAATCAGGGACTCTCTGTTGCGTTCCCTGTCAGGGCAGTCATTGGTGGTAGCCAGGCACCATCTAGTTTTTCTGGTCTCAGGCTGATGGAGTCTCTTGTTTATGTGGCCCTTTCTGTCTCTTGGACTAATACTTTCCTCGTCTTTGCTGTTCTTCATTCTCCTTTACACAAGGTGGGTTGGGACCAAGTGATGCATCTTACATGGCCGCTCACTAGCTTTTAAGACCGCAGATGCCAATCACTAAAGTAGGATGCAGAACATTTTCTTAGTAAACGTTGTTATGCCAATTGACCTAGATGTCCCCTGAAGGCATGGTCCCCAGACCCCTGCCCCTGCTACTGTGTCCTTCGAAGTATTTGGTTGTAATCAGGAAACTTCTTAGCTTTGTTTAATCCAGTTGTGCTGACTTCCCCTGTACTGCAGACAGCTGATATTTTAATCGGGAAAAAGAGACATTAAAATACTACACACAAATATTGTATATATATATATACATATATACATCCACACACACATATGTGTGTGGATGTATATATAATACAAATAATATATATCTATATCTGTAACTACCATCCATCTGGAGCCCTGGTGGTGCAGTGGTTAAGCATTCGGCTGCTAACCAAAAGGTCAGCAGTTCAAAACCACCAGCCACTGCTTGGAAACCCTATTAGGCAGTTCTATTCTTTCCTATAGGGTCGCTATGAGTCAGAATCGACTCGAGGGCAACAGGTTTGGGTTTGAGTTTACCATTCTATCTATATATATCTATAGCTATAAATTCAGGTATTCAAAAGTGTTATGAAATTAATGGTCTGACTGATACTGGAGGAACCCCAGAAAGCATGGCCCCCAGACTCTCTTCAACCCAGCACTAAAACCATTCCCGAGGCCAACTCTTCAGACAAAGATTAGACTGGACTGTGGGACATAAAATGATACTCATGAAGAGTGTGCTTCTTAGCTCAAGTAGACACATGAGACTAAATGGGCAGTTTCTGTCTGGAGGTGAGATGAGAAGGCAGAGAGGGTCAGGAGCTGGTTGAATGGACACTGGAAGTCAGGGGTGGAAAGGAGGAATGTGCTGTCACAGTAAAGGGAGAGCAATTAGGGTCACAAAGCAACGTCAATATAAATTTTTATATAAGAAACCAACTGGAATTGTAAACTTTCACTTAAAGTACAATAAAATAAGAAAAAAACAAGTGTTATGAAGAAAAAGCTGGGAAAATTGAGAAGTTAGGGTCTGACCACAGTAACTCATAAGGAGAGGGGTATTTCTGATAGATGGTCAAGGACAACTCCTCGGAGGAGGAACACTGGAGCAGAGATGTGGATGAAGTGAGGGTGGCCTCAGGAAAGAGGTGCCGCACAAAAGGAGCAGCAAGTGCAAGGCCCAGAGCAGAACACACACTGCGTGTCCCAGGGAATGCGGTGAGCAGGCTCTTCTATCCCTTAGGGAAGAAGACAAGTTCGAGGAGGTCGGCAGGGGATCATCAGCCATCCAGTAGGACCTTGTTGTCTGGGCTATGAGTTTAGAGTTTCTTCCAAGGGTGACAGGAAATCATTGAAAGGGTTGAGGAAGAAGTAACATGATCTCATTTTTGGTTTTCAAAGCTCTCTCTGCCTACAATGGGGAAAGCACGCTGTGTGGGGAGGTGTTTCTGAATCAGTGAAAGTAAAATGATAAAACTGTGTATGTTGTTGGACTACTCATCCAAAAGGAAACCAGAACAAAAATATTAATAAACAGAAGCAATTTTAAATAAAAATAGCTTCATTTTAGATTACATTGATATTTATTTTAACTCAAAAACACCTACACCTAATGTATTACTGAGTTCTAAATAAAATGATAAAGAGAATTCTTAAACTTCCTCAGTGAAAGGTATCTTCCTATTTAAAGTGAAATGATTCAAAGGTAAATTAAAACATGCTATTTGACATTAATATAAACACACTGGCAGAGGAGACTAGTTAGTGAGCCTTTGGTTTGGGTTCACCTTTTTCTCACTCCTCCCCCTCACCCCGTTTTACTTTTTCCTTCTCTTTCTTTATTTCTTCTTTTTCTTTATGTCTTTCTTTCTCTGACTTCACTCCTTCCTTTTCACCTTTCTCTATCCTCTTATTATCCCTTTCTTTTTCAAATTACCTTGGCAACCAGGCACTTATAAAGGCAGACAAGGAATCTATAAATGATTTCGATATATTTAAAAATTCCACATGTGTTGCCCTAACCAACCAAGCAAACATACCGGCAGACAAAAAAGCATTTTCTGTAACAATTCAGAGTGAAGAGCGGTTAAATTTTCCAAAGTTTTCACAGATTATTAAAAAAATAATAATTATTCTCCATAAATGCAGTTAGGAGGCAAAATCATTCAAAACATGAGGTTCAAGGGAAGTGAGGCTTAAAAAATATTTTTTAATGCAAAAAGTTTGATAATTAATGACTTTTAGGAGTCCAGCTAATTCTGTAGGTATATGAACCAAATGGTCTCTTATTTATGTTCAGGACATCAATATTTCATGAGTTTGTGATACTGCCTCTGATCAAGAAAGGTATTTTTATTTAAAATTGTAATCTACGTAAAAATGTATTTATTGAATAAGCAAGATGTACAAAGATGATTGCAATTTTCTTCGTAAGCAGTCAATCCTGCTATAAGAATGTATCAGAACAAAGAGGGGGATTCCCAACAGGTCTGTTTGTCTGTTTCCAAGAAGCAGACCACAGATGACAAATGAGCCACTTCAGCCATAACAACAAAATTCAGCAGTTAAATCTACCTAAATACAGCCTGTTTCTAAAAGTTCTCAACCAATAAAACCTGTATTCTGCTAACTTACTTGTCATCCTAATAAGATAATATGTTCTGCAAGAAAAAAAAAGTTGTCACCTGGTAGCTTCTGATGGTATTTAGGGAATTACTCATCATAAATTATGCATATAATTAATAGAACTTCACTGAGTTATTTTTCCCCCAAATGACATATTTAATACTTACGGGAGCATGAGGTACTCTGCCTAGCAGATATTTGCAGATAATTGAACTTTGTACAAACAAGCCCATGCTTTCTAAAGAGCAACATAAAGAAGAAGGAAACTCCTGTTTATCTAGAAAATTGTTTTGTCAACATTTTAAACTAAAGAATACTAAAAAAAACCCCCAAAAACCAAACCCAATAGATACTGGAATATTTTTAGGAAGTATTTTATCTGTAAAAATGGTGTAGGGAAGTCAGATCACAACATCTCCATCTAATCGCTAACCACATAAAAACAAGAGTAAAAATCCATTTAAATATCACTAGCATCAATTAAACCAAAAGGAGCAGAGGGGAGGCCACAAACCAGTGGTATAAACTTCAAAAGATAGTAATCAAGGAAACACGCAGAAGATCGTGGCTCTGTGTACCTTCAATCTTATTTTCCACCCTATTAGTCATCCAAAAAACCAAAACCTATTGTCATCAAGTCAATTCTGACTCATAGGGACCCTATAGGACAAAGTAGAACTCCCCTATCAGGTTTCCAAAGAGCAGCTGGTGGAATCGAACTGCCGAACTTTTAATTAGCAGTTGAGTTCTTAACCACTGCACCACCAGGGCTCCTGCTAAAGAACACTATGGGACTGCAATACCAGTTTCTGGGAATGTTTCCTTATACCCAATTCTTAACCTTTAATAAGCAAATAAAAAAGATCACGACACAATAAACTGCCATGGCTTAAAAACTTCTGGTGAAATAAAAAGTAGTTCTAGTCACTGCAACAGGCCTTTCAGAACCCACTGCAGGAGTAAGCCCTCTGATGGAGTTTGCCCTGACTGAGGCTTGGTCCTTGGGAGATACAAACAGCACTTTATTACCAGACACAAAGAGGTTATTAACGGCAATACCAAGGCAGAACATTTCAGCAACATACTGCTTTAAACTCATCCACTGGAGCATCATTGGTCAATATTAACAACACATATGAGGGTGAAGACAAAATTAGAAAAAAATAATATAGTGATCTAAAATACAGCGTAGCAAAAAACTGAAAATTCCACATCAAATCCCCATTTATTTACACTTGTATTTTACAGAAAAGCAGCACAATGCTTTATTATCCAGAGGCCTCAGATACCTAAAGAAATCTCTCTGCCTATTACAGGGTGAATGGATGAGTCACTTTCTGCAGATTTGCCATCCTCAAAAGTCTAGTCTCTCCAGTAAAGTGAATGCGAGGAGAAGGAGCGACATTTCCATTGTTTTATGATGGGAACTCTACGTGTGTCACAGCAATTACCTCAGGGGTGGGAGGGGGGAGGAGTGTCCGATGCTCAAGGAGAATGACAGACTAGAGGGAAATGCAAAATTCAAGCACAGATGAAGTGATGGCAAAGAAAGAACCACCACCGTGTTTAATGAACAATTCTGCAACTATTCATTACGCCTCTTCTCCAGCTGATCATTAAGCTTTCAGCACTGTTTATGCAACAGAAAAGGAAATGTTGACTCAAGATTTCATACACTTACTATTCACACAAAGAGCAAACCACGAAGAGTATAATCTACAATTATAGTACCTGCTGAAACTGGATCACTGTCATTGAACCTGGTTGTTAGTTGTTGTAAGTGCTGTCAAACACACTGCAACTTCACAATTAGGGATCTGCCTGGCATGATCATTGGAGGTATAAACCAGAAAGCTCATAAAATTAAAAAAAAGAAAGCAGATGATATTGGTTAAAACAGTATCAACTCAAACAAAACATTCTGAATGGTGGTTTTAAATCTCTAAGACCTAATGGTAGAAGAAATCATTCCTGTTATTTCACAACGTAAAATCTTTCAAAAAGTTAAATTAGTGTGTCCCTGCTTGTAGCCACTTTCCCCCTAACACTATAGACCAACGGGATCCACTGGTTGTTGAATGGACAGAATAACGAAATGTCATTCATGGATTCCAACCTCATTTCTAGCAGTGCCTGGGCACACAGAGGCTGCCCAGTAAAGATGTGTTGAATGAAAAAGAACCTAATATTTAGCTGTACCTTTAATAACTTGCTGAGCATATATTCTGATCCAGTATCAACGAGAACACTTTGGAAACTATTCCAAACTGAGAATCGAATGGTAACTGGAAGTATATGGTGTATAGGGTACACTACTCATAGGGCATTGTGGAAGGAGCTTGAATTCCCCCCTAAGATAATTGAATCCTTCGTCTATAACTGACAACCTCATTAATTAGTGAGCATCATATCTTCTTTAGTTTTTTGGTATATAAAACCGGCATATAAGTATGTACATTAAAATGTGACTAAATAAGATCATGGATCTGAGGGGTCCTGGCATGAAGCCTGTCCTGGTCACATAGCAGAAATACTGTTGCGCTGGCTTTTGTCCATCCTACAGATTCTATTTCGTTAGGGCTGGAGTCACAACAAAAGCTCAGAAACACCAGAGCACTCTGGATGGTGACCGCCTGCGATCAAAAACCCACTACTTTCAAAAATAACACTGAGAAAATAACTGGAAATGGATCAAAGGATCCATTTTGAGAAATGATGAAGCCTTCCTGCATTGTTTTTGCCTACAGGTAACTGAAATACTCAAGGCAGAAAGATGATATAAAGTCTACTCTTCAGAGAACCTTCCAGAGTGAGTTTTGATGCATGAGTAGATACCAGTCTAGAGCTAATTCCATAAAATTTATTGTGCTAAATTAACTCCAGTTTCAAAAATAAATTCAGAAGTGGTTTTTGAAGCAGCCTTTGTAAAATGATTTAAAAATCATCTATTACCTGTGTCAAAGAGTAGGTTACATGCTTTTTCCTGAATGGAGATGTAACTGCTTTCTTTTTTATATATTGCTTCTCTTGAAGAACAGGATTCAAAAATGTCCTCTCTAGATTCCTTAGAGAAAGTGAACAATGAACCCTCATGCCTCTAGGAACGGGACAGGGATCTTCTGAAACATGACCCTGGTTTTAGGGTTAGCAAGCCATTCAGTTCTATTGGGAAAAAGAAGAGTAGGTGGAAGTTTTGTTGCTGTGTTTTGTTTTGTTTTTATGGTTTAAAGAAAGAAAAGGATGTAGGGGTGGAAACTCAAGAGAGGGCAGGGTCAGGGGAGGAATAGCAAGGCAGGGAAGTAAAGAGATGGGTGTCTGGAAGACTGAATACTGATGGTTGGAATAGTTTGCAAAAAGAGAGAGGGGCCACTGCCCAAGATAAGTGGCCTCGGGAGGACCACAGTGACGGCTGTTGGCCACGGATCTGGAGCCTAGGGGCTGTGTGTGTGGAGTCCTCCACCTCTGACTCCCCAGATGGCTCACGGCAAGATCCTGCCAGCCTGCACCTTGGGCAACAGGTCCACTGACCCTCAGGAAGCACTGCTGAGTCCCATGACAACAGGAACACGCCTGAGGTGACCTGTGCCCTACTGAGCTAGTTCCCACTCGCCCCTTCCCAAGGCTCCACGAGTCTGGGAGCTGGGTGGAAACTATGAAATACTTGGCTAACATGGAAAAATTTAAAAACCTGACCTGGTTATCACAGACGTTTAGTATTTAGCTAAAATTTCTACAGTATTCCTGAAATGAACACAATTCATTACACAGATCTCAATCCTTACCACACACTAGAATCACTGGGTGGACTTCTATAAAATCGCCGTGGCTAGACAGATCGGTCAGACCATCATCTCTGGGACTAACCTTAGGCTATTCCACCTGCATGGGCTGAGAACCACAGGACGGAGGCAATGAGGGGGATGGAGCCAATGAGGGGGACGGAGCCTCTGGAACCCGGGCTCTGCTCACAGGAATAGGTGTGCTATGGAAACACACTGTGGCAAAGGCTTCCTAGGCTTGGGAAGGAGAAGCCTGATGACAGGGCTGGGGAATGGTTTCCTTATCCCACAGAGGAAAAAAATGTGTCTCCAACACTTGCCTATCAAGAGGAGCTTGCATGCGGGCATCCACGGAAGCCATGTGAAACGGCCTTTAAAAAACAAACAAAAAAAAAAAACCGTTGCGGTCTAGTCCATTCCTACTCATAGCAACCCTATTAATGGCCTTTAAGCATCTGGAAATGGAATGCCATCCAAGCATCCCATGGAAGCTACAAACCAACTCCTCAATTCTAATTAGATATCCTGCAACTCCATACGTGTTTCTCAAAAGACTATTATTTTTAATTCCTAAGAACTTGATCAAGGTTCATTTCAGAGGAATCTAACTTTTGTTCCTATTAGTACTGCAGCGATTTTTAGAAATGTTGAAGAGTTGAGCAGATGGGGAGTGAGGGAGTTTGTACACAAAACTAAATATTTAACAAGATGTTAGCCATGACTGGCTGTTTCTGTGAATGTTATCATAAAGTACATTCTTGATAAAATGTCCACTTAAAAAAATTCAGTGAAGTCTTACGAGCATTGGGAGCTTGTCTTATTTCCTCTCCTTTGTTTAAATTTTAAATATAATGAAAGTTGATTCTAAATACTTCAAAAATAAAGAACTATTACTAAAATAAAAATAAAAAGTTCTCCGTTAGCTTCCAATCTCATTCTTTAGAGTCACTTTTAACCATTCAGTGTGTGTCTTCTGAGATTCTTTCCAAAATGTTAAGAATCACAGGTATAGAAAGAAAAAAAAAATTTTTTTCATTTTTTAGGGTGGGCAAAAGTGAGTTTATTTCTATAAAAATAATTTTTTAACTTATTTTTGTTGTTTCATAATGTATAGATGACATAATTCATTTCATACATACAGATATATTTAAATTATAACATACTGGTCCATATTATGATTGTAGCATTCACCCACTGGTGGATATTTAGGATAGGAGCCCTGGTGGCACAGTGGTGAAGCGTTTGGCTGCTAACCAAAAGGCTGGCAGTTCGAACCCACCAACCACTCCTTGAAAACCCTATGGGGCAGTTCTACTCTGTCCTACAGGGTTGCTATGAGTCAGAATTGACTCAGTGGCAATGGGTTTTGGGGTTTATAAATGTTTTGCTACTGGCATGTCATGCTGCAGTGAACATCTATTTCCGTGCTGTAAATTCTTAAATATGGAGTTCCGGATCAAAAAGTATGTAAATTTTAAAGGTTAATTCCAAATTGCCTTCCATAACAGGGATACCAGTTCACATATGGTCTCAGTCACCTAGACTGTTGATGGAGAGCTTTACCAGTTCAGCAATTCTTTGCTCACTTTTCTTATCAGTCATTTTGGGAGATTAGAAAAAAGGTTATATATTATACTGTTTGGGAAATTTAATTCATGATTTTATAATTTGAGGACAACACAAACCCAATACTTCATAACTTGTGAGCTTTTACGCTTCAAAACACAGTATTAAATTCCTTACAATATATTTTTGTGTAGCTGTTTTTTAAAAAATACTTTAAATATTTCCCGACTAAAATCAATCTTGAGGTTTTTAAGACCCAAATGTTGCTGGTCTCAACCCTGGGTTCCCACTGGAATTGCCTGGAGAATTTACAGAACTATGGGTGAGGGGGCGAGAACATTTAAACCAGAATCTCTTGGGGCCAGGACTAGCAATGGGTATTGTGAGACAAAAAACTTGATTAGGCCTTTGTCTTTGCTTTCTGAAAGATAGCCCTTGGAATTTACCAACAATCAAGGTGCCTTTGTTTTCTAAAAACAGCCAGGCAACATTTAAATCCATATAAATGAGTGGGAGCCCCTAAAACCACACCTGGTCAGCCAGCCTCAGGATGGGAGGTGGCATGATGCAATCCATAATACATAATCATTGACTGATTCACTGATACTCATGACTGAGTGAAATCATGACTATGCAATGAAGACAATAAAAAGCCCTGAACAGGAAGTAGATGTGTTTCCCGGATTGGCCAGAGCAGGTGCTCTCAGGAGGATGAGGCTTCCCTGGGGACAATGGAAGACTCCTCCCAGGAGCTCCCCTGATGCCTGTCTTCATTTATATCTTTTCTGGTTATAATAAATTGGTAACTGTAAGTATAGATACTCACCATGAATTCTATGAACTGTTCTAAGGAATTAACTAACCTGCAGGGGCAACAAGAGCCAGCAGGGACTGGCATCTGCCTATTCGACAGTCTGAAGGACTTCTAACTTGTGAACTCTGACTTAGCTCGGGGTGGCTAATTCAGAGAAGGGCTGTCCAGGCAGCCGATATGAAGCAGGGAGTCCTTCTAATTTGTGAGCTCCAATTCAGCTCTAGGTGATTGGAGGCTGGAGATGAGGAGAGAGATGTGGGAAGGTGAGGACTGGATTCATTTCTAGGTGGGAATCCAATTCCCGCTGATCCTTACCACACAGGTAGTGATAAATGTGCAATTTGCCCATTTTGCCCCTTTATTATCAGTGCAGGCATTTTCTGAGAAGCTCTCCAGGTGATTTTTAAGCGTCAGGGTTAGGAAAGAATGCTTATAACCCATTATATTTTATATGTTATATAATCTAACTTGAAAAGTAACTTAAGAAGTAACTAATGCATAATTTGTTTTACAAAATGACTTATTGTTTATTATGTTATTATTGTCTATTATGAGGTCGATATTCTTAAGATTTGGATTTGAATCTGTTTCACTCCAAGGAGCGATGAACTCGCAAAGATGTACGGATCGGAAGTCAACTATGAGTCCAAACGTGAACACCAATTTATCATCGTATATAATAAAGTAATGTACTCTTAGGGATTCTTGGGAAATGCAGATCCTGTTAGCAACTGTGTCTTTATAGCCAAAAATCATTCCTAAGGATATGTATTTTTTCATTGTTGTGACTCATTAATTTACCCCTTCTACAAATATTTACTGAGCACCATGATGCCTGAAGGAGAGCTCTAGGGACTTGGGATAAAGCAGAGGACAAAGGAGTTGAAGTCTATGCCCTTCCGCACTTACAGTATACTGGAAAAGTAAAAAAAAAAAACAAAAACTATATATATACACAAACACAGAGAGATGTTTTATGTTCCTGATCTTACATTGTTTTATTTCTCATTAACTAATAACAAGTCAAACAGGTTATTCTCAGCATATGATGCTGATCTCAAGATAGTTAATATGCACTTTCAGATGGAATTAGTCATTTCTGCAAGGGTGTATTAATTTTGGGAGAACACCTGACACCCCACCTTTAAGCTCTCAGAGGTTAAGATTCAGATGAGGATCATTCTCCCTTATGTGAAAAATCAAAATTACAACAGACAGGATATTAAGAATTCAGTTCATGAACACAAGTAGGAAAAAAGAGATAGGATAAATTGGCAATCGGTTTCTAAGCACATCTTGATCGGCTGTGAGGCATGTGTTTTGGGCCAAGTCCAGAGTAAATAAAGGATATATGATCATGTTCATAAAATACTTGATAAAAAGTTGAGAGTGACCCAGAAATTTGCTAGTAATTTATTTTTATCTCTTTGGCTTCGAGTAAGAACAATGATCTAATCATCAATTATAATCTGTTTGGTTAGTTTTCTTTCTGTACAATATTGTTGCCACAAGCAGTGCTATAAAATCCAAAGCACATTAGGCCGTTTATGTAGTTTATCTTATTAAGTCCTCCCAATCACTCTGCCAAGGAAATATCATTATCTCCTTTATACTGAGACTCAGAGGATCGAAAACCTTGCCCAATGCCACATGACTAGCACTTGGCAGAGCAAGGTCACAGCTGAGGACAAAACCTGAGGGTCCTACGGTTTCTGGAGACTCCACTCTCTCAGGTACCCAGACCTGCTCATAAACTGCTTTTGTTTGTTTTTTTATAAATCTAATTTGGTAACTGATTGAGGGGCAGGGTTAATAAGCAGGAGTGCCACAACAAAACATCTGGAAGCAAACTGAGTAAATCCAAAACACAAAGCAAGGTAAGCTGGCTAATTATAAAAACAAATACTTGTCATGTTACATAAATCTCTCAGATCTGCTAAAATTAGTAGGATCCTTAAGTAAAACTGAAAAATTAGATTATAAAAAGTTCTCAGTTATGGAGGACAGCACTTTCTCACAATATCAGAGTTAACCCAATATTCTCCCCTCTAAAACAGCATTATGACACTTGCTTCTACAGATTTTTTGAAGCATTCATAAAATAGGAGGGAAATGGCATTTGCATACCAATCTTGCTGTTATTTACGCAGTGGTCGATTCTTCCTGGAGCTGACTGGGGTCCTCCAGCAGACACCTCTCCTAGAGTCACTGTAATCTTGGCCTCTTCACCATTCAGGAGGGAGCCACACAAAAGAATCCTCATCCCTCCCCAGTGTTTAATCAGGGCTCAGCATGCTGAAGTCCTTTTATGAAAGCTTACTGGTAGGAAATCGAAGCCCCTTTCTTCAAAAACAGTAAAACATGAAACAAAGGGTACCATCTGTCAATCAAGAAAATTTCTCTTTAAAAGAAAAAAAGAAGGACCCTCAAAGAATAAAAAGCTTTCACACTAATTGATGTTCATTAAAACTCATCATCATTTAAAACCTTGAGCAAAGTCAAGAACCATCCAGCTAATTCCAGCCCAGAAGGTGCTTTTGTATCACGTACCGAGAATGACGAAGTACTTCTCCCCAAAAGACCCAGATAACTAATTTCAATTTGTGCGTCACATCTGCAAGCACAACCTCACTGTGTTGGCACTTACAAACTTCCCTGGAGTATGACATAATCAACTACTGATAATCAGATCCAATTCCAGACACGTCAGTTGCTTACCCACGTAACACCATGCACTGCCTCAGCAGCTGCAAATACAGAAATGATTAAGTCATGCCCTGTGCTTTTGAAAATAATATAGTCAAGTGGAATTTGCTTCCTAGATGTTTTCCCACATCCTGTACTCTCTTGAACGTAATGAGGAAAGTCAGACTAGGCCAAGAGTGCCTGAATTCCTTCTCTATCATGCCCGCCAAGCGGCTTCCCAGCCCGTCTGTACACTTCTCGAGATAGGTCTTTAATATAATACTTAGATATTTGCCAGTCTAATTAATGGAAGGTGATGATGATGATGATGATGATGATTTATGAGAATTAACTATAAGCAATTTGTTTAGGGAAACTCTTTGGGGGCTGCAGGATACTGAGGATGAAACCATGCAGTAGTAAAATGAGGCAATTTCTCTAAATAGCTATGAATCAGATACACAGAGCACTGAACTGGAAGGAAGCTTGACACCCCAACAGGATATCCTCCCCCACCCCTAGGCCTTGATTTTGTCTTTCACCTGCAAATATCTGGTATACAAATGTATCTTACATCCTCTTCTCCCACCCAAGCAACACACTCCTGGAAGCTACAGAAGAATAGTCATCCAACAGATAAGCCATTCAATGGAAGAACTTCACACACTTACGGATTCTGGCTATCATCCTCCAATGGCGGACCTACTTTGATCCCAGTAACACCAGCAAACAGAGGCAAATGAGCAAATAGAAAAAAGGCACCAAGCACTGACTTAGAAACTGCTTCTGAACCACCGTCAGGAGCCTAAGAAAAGGCAGCGACAGACCTGCTCGCTCTAACTGCAGGTGTGGATGGCCATCTGAAGCACACGAGCTGGACCAGGAGCCTCTGGGTTCCTTCCACCCAAACATTCCCTCAACATTGCTCAGGCTTACAAGAAAGCTCCACAACCCACACGCCAATCTGTAAAATGGTCTGTGGTCTCTCACCGAGGACAGAGGAAGAAAATACCCTGTCTGGTATATGCTCTCTGTCTACACAGCTTTGGAGGTCAGAGAACTGTCTTCCTAATTTTTTTTTTTTTGGCTCTAGTCATTGTGATGAAATTACATTAACACACGATTATAAAGTGACTTAGATATGAGAGAAAGCATTTTAGGGACATCCTTTTGTTACCTTAAAAGAGGCACCATTTGTTTTAAATTATGAGTTGGAAAAAATATGTTTCTGTTGTAAAGACCAAAGGGAATGCACTTATCTTATGCCTACAGCCCCCCATGTGCATGACCTCTGCCCCCTGTGCAGTACCAGCCCTACTCATTCCCACCCACCAACTGCGAAGGACAGCCACAGCCCACAGGAGCGCCCACTTCCCTCCACTGGACCCACATGGCCCCGGACTCCCTAAGTATATCCGTGCCCTCTCCATTCTTCCAGCCCCTACTTTCTGCTCAGTGCCACGGACCCAAAGTGAGAAATGACACTGCTGGCCTACGGCACGTATGCAGCCTCTGCCATACGTCCACCCCATAAATACGCTCTCCTCCTGTCTCCTGGGTGCCAGGCCTCTGCTGGGTAGAGAAGGTAGAAGAATGAACCAGGTAGAGATTCCAAACATGCAAAGCTAACCCAGTGTAACAAAGGCGACACCACAGTCTGAACAGAACGCTGTGTGGCACAGGGAAGTCAGACACAGAGATAAGGAAGGGTGTGCGGAAGGCTTGGAACAAGTCATGTTCTATGGGCATCCTGGAGAGTAAGGAGGCTGTCTTAGGCCAACGGCAGAAGACACAGAATGTTCCAGGAGTGCCCGGGAGTATGGGAAACGAGGGGAGGAAACAAGGCTGGAGCTGAGGTTTAAGAGGCAGGCTGGGGTCAGCATGTGAAGCATGCTGCCTGCCCCAGAAGAAAGTCTCAACTTGACCCAGCAGTACAGAGTCTGCACACAGCTGGGTGATCTGATCAGAGGTGCGTTTTAGAAATATGAGTTAAAGACCTGAACTTCTGATGGAATAAAAAGAGAGAAAACAGACATGCACTGTGTTAGGCACAGGGTGCTTGATAAGATGATGCATTTAAGAGTATTAAAATCTTGGTGAAATATGTTATTTCCTAATAAAATATAAATTCCCAAAATGCTTAAAAAATAAGAAAACACAAATAAATCACTAACCATTGAAAACATTTTGCAGGGTTTTTACAATTAAAAATATTTTTATTATGAAATATGTAAAATAAGCCCCTATATACTCACTGGAGCTCTGATGGCACAGCGGTTAAGAGCTCGGCTGCTAACCAAAAGGTCAGCAGTTCAAATCCACCAGGCACTCCTTGGAAACCCTATGGGGCATTTCTACTTAGTCCTATAGTGTTGCTATGAGTCGGAATCGACTCGGCGGCAATGGGTTTGGTTTTGATTTTTGATATACTCATTGATTCATGTGACTCCTACTGACTTGCCCCTCACCCTCCACCTGGGACTATTTTTTAGCCATATATATATATATCATTTTTAACAGACATTATATAATTTTGTCAGCAAATAATGGTGAAACTTGAAATATTTTGTGAGAATTATCATTCCAACACCAGTTCCCAGGGGAGTTCTTTCAAACTTCTTACCTTCTGCAGCACCGAAAAGGATGGAATGGGCAAGAATCCAGCATCAACCGATGCTAAAACCTGACCCCAGAAAACACAAAATAGGAAAATAAGGACCAATTTTTCACATAAATGTAAATACAAAATCCTAAATATTATTAAATCAACAAGAATCACTGATTACACAAAATATTACAACAGGAAGATTTTTTTCAAAAAATGAAAATTTCAATATAAGAATTTCTAAATTTAATTCCTAATATGACTACATTAAAAAAAATCCTAATAGATGACCAAAAAAGCCTTTGAAACATTTCAACATTTATTTGTAATTAGAAATGTTTAGTAAAATAGTGCTAGTAAGCTTTTTCCTTACTATCACAGTGGCTATCCGTGGGTGGCATCCCTTTAAATTCAGAAACAAGAAAAGGATAAAATGCAAACACTGAGAGATATATTTCAGAAGGGCTTTTTATGTGAAGGCAAGCACAGCGTTTTTACGAAGGACAGAAAAGAAGGCATAAATAACGGGAGAGCTACAAATGTTGCTATGCGGCGAAACAATATTGCAGAAAAACTCACTTCTCAAACTTACAGCAGTAGCGCTTCCTCTCAAAGTTACAGGAGAATTTATTTTGGCATTTTAACAAATAAGTCTAAATTTCATATGGAAAAGTGAAATAGCCAGAGCATTTTTAAAAATATGATGTGTACTAACAGATATGAAAAACTCAGTGTAACCGTGTATGCTATTAAAAAGGAATAGACAGGACAAGAGAACAGACCAGATGACTGTAAACAGTCAAACTTGTACACAGGGTTCTTCGTTCTCACAAAAGTATTAAGAAATATTAAAACTTCTGAATAAAACCTGCAATTGTGAATATACTAAAGTACAGGTATTTGTTTGAATAATTCGGGAGTGGAGAAGGTCTTTCTGAGCGACTCATAAGCCATCATGGGAAAAGCTAAGATATCTGAGTTGGGAAAAAAATCCAAATATTAAAAGAAATACTATCTGAACCAAAACTATTTGGGATTTGTGGCAGACATGGAGTTAATATCCTTACTATATATTAACCTTAACTCAGATAAGAAAATAGAAATACCTCCAAAACAATATGGGCATAGATTATGAGTTAATAAATCACATTTTAACAAAATACAAATAAACATAAAATTTTTTTATAGTTCATTAGTAATTAGGCTCATGGAAATTAGCATGATAATATAATGGAATTTCATTTTCCTCCCATCAAAATGGCAAAGGTTTTATTTTAAGACAACTCTGAGTGTTGACTAGGGTCTAAGAAAAGGTATTCTCAAATACTGTCACTTGAAATAAATCTTCTCAAGGCAGTTTGGCATTACATACACATCAAAAGGATACCATTTGACCATCTGACCAGAAAATAGAGTTCTGCTAAAAGTATCCTTTTTAATAATCACGAATGCACATAAAGATTTAGCCACGGCCTATCATTTTTGTATTAGTTTACTAGAAAAACATTAGGAGAAACATATATGGGAATGGAAAGGAATCATGTTCTCTTTTATACAGTGAAATTCTGTGCAGCTTGGAAAAAAAGATGTCACTGAAGTATACTGTGAGAAGAAAAGATATGGACAAACTCCTACGTGGATAAAACAGACTAGAAACAAGTGACACCATGTTTTGTGAAATGTGAATATGCACTTACTGACATTTAATTAATTCATGACATAAATTTGGAAATACATGTAAAAATAATCACAGCATTCTCTGGTGGACATAATTAGAGATTCTCTGGATGCCGTTTCGTTTAAACTTGTTTCTAGATTTTCCAAATTAAGCATGTGTTACTTGGGGACAAGGTTTGAAAACTAAAAGTTTACCACAGATTAACGTCATAAATTCTTTACTAATGAATGGTCAATGCTTCCTGAACCTGAGTGGCCCCTCCACCAGTGGTTGGAAGGAATCAGCCTGGAAGAAAGCAAGCTGGGGGCACTGGATGACGGGGCCTGAGCAGTGAGCGTCGGAATGGATGGCGGGATTCTTCAGAAATTAAATAAACTGGGTTGGGCTTGTTTGTTTTTTTTTGGTTGCAGAGTGCCTCTATTAAGGACAGGTTTAAGGTTTCAGTCTGGCCAAGGCGGGGACAGATGAGGTAGTCATCACAGCAAGGCCCCTTCTTGCTTAGAACCCTTCTTTTTTCCAAGGACACTCCCTGCAACATTCTTCAGTAGCCAAGTCAAAGCTTCCTTCCTCATGGGGCATCCTTTTTACCTTAGGCCAGGAGACATCTGTGTCCTCTGAACTCCAGTATAATTAATTCCACTACACATCTGGTACTTGATGCTCCTTCTGCCTTCAGGCATGTCTGTAAGGTTATTTTCACTGTTATTTAAATTTTCAGACGTGAGCGTCTGTCAGGGGTGGCAGGCAGTAGTGACGGGGAAGGAAACCGAGAAGGTTTCAAGACGGCCCCCTTCAAGGAGGCCCTGACAGGAGTGGAGTATAGCTCACCGCGAGGTGCCCCAGACAGTGGTGTCCGTCTCTGCCTGTCCCTGGTTGCTGTGCCTTCTTTTGCTCTGCCTCTGTGATTGCTGTTAGACCCAGTGCTGGGGTGGCACCTCTGCAGATTCAGATGGGTCTCATCTGGCCTGCCTCCTGGGTCTTCTAGGTGCCTTGGTTCTGCTGTCCTAAATTCTCCCCACTATAAACCCTCAGCTTCCTCAATTGTTTTTGAGGGGACAGGCATCTGCCAAATCCATGTTGGCGATAAAACTGATAGTCCATTGGAATCCCACCCCATCTTCTAGCATGTGCACACACAGATAGACAGACACACAGTCTCATCTTCTCCAATTAGGCTATAAGTTATCAGAAGCAATGGAACATATTTGATGATGATGATGATGATGATGTTAATAGAAACACCCCAGCCACTGCTATTTATGAGTTCCTAATATGTGCTGCTGTCACTCGTTTTTCACTTTGCCATACTGTGGTGGTTGTAGGGTCATCCATGGTGGACAGGTTTCAGTGGAGTGTCCAGACTATGACAGACTACAAAGAAAGGCCTGGCAATCTACTTCCAAAAATTAGCCAATGAAAACCCCGTGGGTCATGACAGAATATTGTCCAATACAGTGCTGGAAATTGCTTAGCCCGGAACTTAATACGTAAGGGGTATCTTGGAAGAAGTATAACCAGAATGCTCCTTAGAAGCAAGGATGGTAGATTACATCTCACATACTTCAGACACGTTGTCAGGAGGGACCAGTCCCTGGAGAAGGACATCAAGCTTGGTAACGTAGAGGATCGGCAAAAAAGAGGAAGACCCTCAGCAAGATGAACGGACACAGTGGCTGCAACAACGGGCTCAAGCATAACAACGATCGTGAGGCTGGTGCAGGACGGGACAGTGCTTTGTTCTGTACTGCACAGGGTCGCTCTGAGCCAGAACCGACCCAACAGCACCTGACAACAACAGCAGCACAGCGCTGGAAGATGCGCCCTCGAGGCTGGAAGTACTCAAAACTCACAGTGGCTGCAACAGTGGACTTCGGCATACCAAGGACAGTGACGATGGCACCAAAACCAAACCCAAACCCACTGCCTTCAATTCTGACTCACAGGGACCCTGTAGGACACAGCAGAACTGCAACACAGGGTTTCTAAGGATTTGAACTGCTGACCTTTTGGTCGGCAGCCAGAGCTCTTAACCACTGCGCCACCAGAAGGAGATGGCACAGGTCTAGACAGCGTTCTGTTGTGGTGTACATGGGGCCGCCAGGAGTCAAAGACGACTCAGTGGCAACTAACAACATGTGCGATGCACCTTACGCGCTACTGCCGACCTGAGGCACCTGCAAAGTATTACCGTCACACCCTCACAGATGAGGCAGCAGAAGCTCAGATGAGTTCAAAAGACAGATTCAGCGTCAATCCCTGGTTTTGAGCCAAATGTCCATCTGACTAAAAGCTCTCACATATTCTTACGTTCTCTGACTCAACACTCCTTTTCAGCTCCATCTCTCACTCCACTCCTAACATGTCAAGTTCCAGGCTAAGCTCTTTCCATACAAACTCTCAGCTGACACCAGCAGGGACCCAATGAATAGCCACTGAATGAAGAAAGAATTGTCTCACATTTAAAGCCCATCGAAATGATGTGAACAGGAGGCCTATGTAGTATAGTTTAACCAAAGCAGCATTTTTTTTTTTAAGCTATGGTGTAATAGCTAAAGTGAAGACAATCAAAAAGCATCGGTTTGTTAGGTACCGATGCATTCCAAAATTCCAAATCTTGCTTGACAGGAAAATACAATGATCTTACTCACTGATTTCGGTCGTTAGAAGTAAGAAATCCAAAGGCATGAACAGAGTCATGGAAACAATTTGCAGCAGATAAAATACCAGGCAAGAACGGATGGCACTTCATCAGTACAATAAAAGAATATGATCCTTCATTAGCAAGTCCTTGTCTGCCTTATGCACCTTCCTTTGACTGAGCATAAAGTAATTTTCCAATAATATCAAAGAAAAGAGATGTATGCCACAGTTCCAAGGAATGCATTCATTAAAATTGTTTATCTTTATGCTTCATTAGGAGCTGCTAAAACAGAGCATATGAAATATGATTCACAAACAGAAAAATCCAGAAAATCATTATGTTGTATGTCAAAACAGAGTAACAGGAACTAAAAAAACAGCCTTGCATTTCTTTTGTATGTACCGCAATGGAAAGTAGATGATTTGAGTGCCTGATCTGAGGGACCTAAAATGCCATCACAAACTTACACCTGTGTTTACTCTGCCCATACAACAGAGAGAAAACCCAAATGAGCAATATCGTAACTGAATTCAAACCTGATTCAGAGGACTGCAGTTCTTTAAACCAATTCACTGGAAAACGTTAGCCCTTGACCTACAAAGGAACATTCAGAATATCACATACATATAGGCCAGGTGAAATCCTTTCTGGAATAAGAGGAGGAAGTAAATACATAGATAAATAATATTTCAGAATGAATGAATACATGAAAGTCCACCTTCTGAAAAAAATTAGAAAGCTACACCCAAAATAGTGTCCAATATACATTTGTGTGTGACAGAGGAACTATCATTCAGTTTCCTGAGTGGGGCACAAGCATTTGGTTGACAAAAACCATGGTATATTCCAGTAAGGATTACTCCCTTCAGGATCAAGCGGTGCGCTTCCACTGGGTAAAAGCACATCACTATGGGATGTTCTGTCCCCAGAAAACCACCAAGTCAGAGAAACGGATTTGCCTGCTGAAAGTTCTCCGCGATTTCTGCATTTCTCCAACCTTCTCAGTCTTCTCCTTGCCAAGGTATAGCTGGGAGGGGGGTCCAGGGACAAGATTTTCTAACATGCAGGCAGCTAGCTCTGTGAAATCAAAGACAAACTCCCAGTATGTGGCAGATAATAAAGCAATGTGTGCATAATATGAATTTTTAACATTTCAAACACATGACTACTTGAGTTTTAAAAGCAATCCTCCCTAATTATGTTGCATATTATTGCTATAATCAAAAGGTTTTACCCAAAATCTATTCTCAAGGTAATTTATACAAAACTTTTTATTTTGAAGGGAGAAAGAATGTTTCATTCATTCATCTATCTGTCCCTCTAGCCATTAACTCACCCATATTTTGAACTGCTACTTTGTATAAGGCACACATAGAAGCTGGAGAGGAAACGCAGATAAAACATGCTCACCTATAACTACAATCAAAGAAGAAAGTTATTATGTGTGTTGAGAGGTGTAAATTGTTTGGGGAGATCAGAAGGAGAGATGAATTCCAAATGAGGACCTTGAAGTAGGGCTCTTTACAGAAAGTGGCATGTGAATTGGTTCTTGAGTAAGTTAAATGACTTAAGTGCACTTAATCACTTAATTTCAATCTAACCTGGCTAAAATCAGACAGCATGTAATCAAGTTTCTCCATTGCTCTAGATATGTGTTCATAATTTGTCACTATTTGTATTTTTGTCACAGTATTTGTGATGGTTCATTTTGTGTCCACTTTGGCTACACTTTGCTGCCCAGTTGTTTGGTCAAACACTAGTCTAGACGGTGCTGCGTAGATATTTTGTAACTATGATTAATATTTACCTTAAAATGACTTTAAGTAAAGGAGATTACTCAATGTAATGTGGGTGGCCCTCCTCCAATCAGTTGGACTCAAGAGCAAAACTGAGGTTCCCTTGAGAAGAAGAAATTCTGCCCCAAGACTATCACATAAAAACCCTGATGGAATCTCCAGCTTGCTGCCTGCCGTACAGATTGTGGACTTGCCAGCCCCTACAATCATGCAAGCCAATTCCTAATTTTTTTTTTCTCTCTCTCTTTCTGGTTAACCCTAATAAATATTCTTCAATGTGGAGATCAGTGTAAATTAGAAATACACGTTTTAGAGTTGGATAAAATTTAGCCAAGGTATTGGCTCCTCTACTTAATATCCATGTGATTCTGGGCTCTTTTTTAACATCACTGTACTTCAATTTCCCCATCCATTAAATAGAGATAATAATTGTCTACTTTGTGGCACTCTGGGTGAGAGTTAAATTTTAATAATTATATAAAACTCTTAGAAGGCCGACTAGCATGAAAAGGCACTGCTATTATTGGTATTACTAGTCAGCCTTCCTCAGGTAACTCAGGAAATGCCCGTGAAAGATGTGCATCAAATAAAAACAGTCCTGCAATTGGCAGTGCCTGCTCTGGTACTAGGAGCCCTGGTGGCACAGTGGTTAAGCACTCGGCTGCTAACTGAAAGGTTGGTGGTTCAAACCCACCAGCCACTCCCTGGGAGAAAGATGTGGCAGTCTGCTTCCATCAAGATTACAGCCTTGGAAACCCTATGGAGCAGCTCTACTCTGTCCTATAAGGTGGTTGTGAGTCAGAGGCATTTGGAGGCACCTGGTTTGGTGCTCTTGTACTAGTGTTTGTGCTCATGACCATCACCACTATTTTTTTCTCTGTCCAGGCACATAAATGTAGTACATCTCCCCAATGGCAGACACTCTGCCTCAATGTCATCTTCTTTTGGAGAACTAACTCTTTGAGAAGGTCCAGGCACGGATCATTTTCTCTCAAAAAATGGAGGGTGCCGAGAGATGACAGAAAGAGGCAGGCGACTCCAGTGTGGCAGTGAAGGAGTATATCAGGGAGACACACTTACGAGGTGAGTCCTGGGTGGTTGTGGGACCAGAGCAGATCTCCGCGCCCCACAGTGTGAGAGCAGAGGTTTTATAGGGGTAGCGGACAATGGTGTCTATGTACCAAGGACTTACATAGGATGCCTTAACAAACTGTAGTGAGCTAGAGGACGCATGAAGGTGCTCATGTTCAGCCTCGAAAAGCCTGTTTCCCCTTCAGAGATGCTACTGAGAGTTCCCCAAAGCCAATGTCTTGTATGCCACACTGACAATAATTTTAACTGGGAAGATCCCAAAGATATGCTCCAAATTTTTGAAAGCTCATATCCAGCTGTTCCTTTGAAATGCATTTAACAGATATTCAGAAACTTCGTTTTGTTTGTACTATTTATTATCATCTTTCTTGCAATTTTATTCACTGATTGAAATACAAGTTATATGGTCACGAAACCAAAACATAGTAAATGGTACAAACAAGCGATGTCCAATAAATATTAACTGGGAGAAAAAGGCTGTTACATGGAAATGGAACTTTCTACTATGGGTCAGGGAGGTAAAGAATAAACTAGACTTGTGCTGTCCAATATGGGAGCCGCTGGCCACATGTGGCTACTGAGCACTTGAAATGTGGCTAGTCTAAAATGAGATGAGCTGTGAGTGTAAATTTCACACTAGAGTTTGAAGACTTAGCACACACACACAAAAACATAAAATTATCACATTAATAATTTTTGTGTTGTGTACATATTGATATATTTTAGATATACTGAGTTAAATATATTATTAAAATTAATTTTACCTGTTTCCCTTTTTTTAGTGTGGCTACTAGAAAAATTTAAATTATGAATATGGCTCACATTATATTTCTCTTGGGCAGTGCTGAACTTCTTCACTTTGAAGAAGAGCAGAAGAAGGAGGATTTCCTGAAACCCCACAGCTCCTCCTGACTTCCCAGCTGTCCAGAGGGCTGAGTGATTATCATCCTCTTTCCTGTCTCCTGTATCCTCTGGGGGGTAGAAGGAATAAATGTAACGTGTTCTTATCAGGGAGACACTCAGGGATCCTCACAGAGAGGTGCTAGGCAAACCCTAGGTACGATTCCACCAAATCCTGGCAGGAAACTAACTCAGCAGTCTCTCATGACTGAGTTACTGATGTGATAAACCAATGCCCCACACTGAAGGATGCCAAGTAGCTCCTTCTTACTCACTGACTCAAGTAAACTTCCACTGTTGAGCACCAAGAACATTTCTAGACATTATTTAATGCTGTGGGTTTTGGTGAAAGATGAATGACGTATCTAGAGGCTGGCTGACTATATTGATTTCAAGAGAAACTTAAAGAAATAAATTACTAACTGCTCAACACCCATTTCTTGTTTTTGCCCAACCAAGAAAATCCTGTATTTCCTGTAATTGTGTCATGGTGAAGGATCCCTGGTGGTGCAATGTTAAAACACTCGGCTGCTAACCAAAAGGTCAGCAGTTTGAACACACCACCTGTTCCGTGGGAGAAAAATGTGGCAGTCTGCTTCTGCAAAGAGATACAGTCTTGGAAACCCTACGGGGGCAGTTCTACTCTGTTCTGTAGGGTCACTGAGTGGAACTGACTCAATGGTAACAAGTTTGGTTTGGGGTGTGGTGTCATGGTAAAGACTCCAGCCTCTCCAACCCAGCTGACCAACCATAAGCAGAGAAAACGCTTCTCTGATGGAAGCTGAGGACCCAACAGAGCATGACTGAACCAGGCACCTGGCAGTCTGAGGATGGGGAAGCAAAGGTCGCTATAACTGATTAATCCTTCGAATACGAAAACGACTTCTTTTGGAGGAGCAGTGCAGCCCACGGTGCAATGCTGCCGCAAAAACTGAGCATTCTGTATCTAATTTCTAAAAATAACAGTCCATTGATGACGAGGAAACAGTTTAATATAAACTATCCCAGTTTAAAATTTTTGCCCATGTGATTGTAGATATCTTATTACAGCCAAAAAATAAAGCCCACGGCTATTATATAATAATAAAAAATAGCAGCTAGTATTTGCTTTGATAGTTTAAAAGCACTTTCATACTTAAATTTGAATCATCTGATAACCTATAAATTACATAAGGGTGACACTGTTTTCCCAATTTTACAGATGAAGAAAATCCAATAGTTTATCTCAGTTAACCAGTTGTCGCCGACTTATAGTGCCCCACATGTATCAGAGTAGAACTGTGCTCCACAGAGTTTTTAATGACTGATTTTTCAGTAGATGCTCAAGCCTTTTGTCTGAGGCATCTCTGGGTAGATTCAAAATGGCAACTTTCTGTTAGCAATCCAGCACTTTTACCATCTGCACCACCCAGGGACTTTCGGCAGCAAATTGTATATTTTGAAATGATCCAATCAGGTACCCGGCTGAAACTCACATTAGTGCTGAGATTTCAGGCTCGGAAGACCTGTAGATTTTATTCTAAACATTCTAAAGGAACAGGTGGGCATGGTCCTTGGAGTCCAGAGTGCTGCATACACACATGAAATTTTATGAAGAGTGGTATGAAAAAAATTGAAGGATATAATTTTTTAAGTGTATTTTTATTTCATTTTTCTCATTACAAGGAGTCCTTGGGTGGTGTAAACAATTAAGGGCTCGACTACTAACTAACAGGTTGGCAGTTGGAACCCACCCAGAGGTGCTTAGGAAGAAAGGCCTGGTGATCTGCTTCAGAAAGGCGACAGCCTTGAGCACTCTATGGAGTGCTGTTCTACTCTGCACACACGGGGCCTCCATGAGATGGAAGCAGCTCATCCACAACTGGTTGATTTGCATAGTTGGTTATTATTTCACAAACCAGATAAAACCACCATTAATATGCTAATAACTACTGATCTAGATACAAAGGTGACCTTCAATCTATTTAATTACACATCTGGCACACTGGAAGAGGGGACAGCTGTTACGGATGCCACCTTAGACAGTCTGCATAGGTGTACCAGTTGTACAGGTGACACAGCTGCTCTAGGTGTATGCAATTGTTTTTCATGGGATCATGAAATCTTAAAGATTTTCAACCTCCATGTTTTAAGCTGCAATGTATTTTAAGCATCCTTTAAAGCTGGGTTAAATTCTTCTATGTGCATACAGTCCTCACTGGAGTTTCTCCCTCCCATAGAGTCTCCTTTCTGGAAAAGGACAGGTTCATGGCGGCTGTGGTTGCTTATCATTCATTCCTTATGGATTAACTTACCATCTCTCCTTCCAAAGTGCTGAGTAAGGTGCTATGTGAGAAAGAGTAAGAAAAGTCTTGGTCTGTCCTTAAGATCCTAAAAGCCAGTAAAAGCACTTGGCTCTGCCTGACAACTGTGGCCCATGGAGCACCCTGCTCACTATTATAGAGGTGGTGAGGAAGAGACCTGCAGATCTCACTGCTTTGTTACTGGATGTTCTGTCACAGCTTCTGCTACATAACCTCCCTTGAGCTCGTCCTCAGTTACTCTGTCAATGCACCCTGAATAAATTCAACCATAAAACTGATCGAAGGTCGTGCCAAGCTTTTCACTGCTTTATAGCCGTTATCTGATTTTTCTGCCCAATAACCCCATCAGGTAGTACTTAGAACCATCTCCGTTTTAAAGATTGGGAAGTTAAGACTCGGAGATGTTCATTAGCTTGCGTAAGTTCACACGCTAGTTTTATTGGACTCCAACAACGAGGCTCTTAACACTACATTGTACTGCCTTTGGAATACTGACCATGGAAAGACAGTCACAATATGTCAAGTTAAATAAGCACAGCCAAGAAGGCACTCAGGTGATGATCTGGTCCCTGCCAACCTTATGTCTTGTCACCCCGGTTTCCTGAGGTTCTCCAAGATGCAGGAGTAGGCCGAGCTCTCTTTCAAGCCAAAGACCTTCTCAGCTGTTATTCCCTCTACCTGCAAAGTTCTTCTCCCCGTTCTTAGCAAGACTTAGGATCTCAACCCTAACATCTCCCCATAAATTTCACTTGTCACTTCCCTGCTCACCTGTTCTAGCAATCTCTCTTACAGTCTTCTTTTTATCCCCCTTTAGGACATGAAAGATCTCTGGTGGTGCAGTGGTTAAGCACTCAACTGCGAACTAAAAGACTGGCAGTTTGAACCCACCAGCTGCTCCACGGGAGAAAGATGTGGCAGTTTGCTTCCTTAAAGATTACAACTTGGAAACCATATGGAGCAGTTCTTCTCTGTCCTGCGGGGTGGCTATGAGTCAAATCAACTTGACAGCAGTGGCAGTGAGGTTTTTTTGTTTTGTTTTTGGGATATGAATGAAGCCAGTTTTACAGCAGTCAGTACAAAACACTCTATATGTAAAAACACGTTACTGGGCGCGGAAATACACTCACATATGCACACCCCTCAATTCAAAGCCTGGAATAAACTACAAAAAGGAAAAGAAAAAATGAGAAAGGGAAGGACAAATATCTGAAAGGTATACTACCTTGAGATTTTAAGGTTTTTTTTTTTTTTGCTAGTGAATAAGATTTTTATCTTTCTTTTTGCTTGTCTGTACTTGCTTTCTTTGGTAATTAACATGTATTACTCTCACAGTACATGTGGAAAGCGTAACGGTAATTTTAAAGTGAGCAATTACAATGCCTTTTTGTAAGAAAACATTGTTTACTTGAGCGGATGCTGTTCTTGCTCAGGTTCTTTCTGTATCAGATATCCAAACTCGTGGCCAGTAATTCAAGGATTAGATGTGTTGCCTTTGCCCTGTACAGGATCTTTTTGTGGGGAGGGGAGAGGGTTGGAGGTTGAAGGAATGGTTTTAACAATCATAGCAGTAATGACAAGCAGTTGAGGATGAAATGTCCTACCTGATATTCTGGTCACAGAAAAGCACATCCATGCTAAAGCATGAAGACTCATACAAACCAGCATCCCATCAAAAAGTAGCAAATGAGCTTCTGCCCTATGCGTCTTCCCCAAGCCCCAGTCCACACAAAAGTGACTGTAGAGAGGGCATTTCTACTGCAGCTGTAAACATCGCTGGGGCAACAAGTGACCAAAGAGGAGAGCAGACTGGGGCACTGGGATGGTGAGCAATGGAGGGAGGGGCAGGGGAACTCCCAGGACGTGCACCCCACAGCCCTTAAATCTGCACCGGTGACTGACCTGACAATCCTATTTAAAGACCTGTTAGTAACTCAAAACTTAATGAATTCCTAGGCTGGATCACTGGGACAATTTGCAGTTATTTAGCTAAAGGCCACAATACCTGTGAGGCTTTGCAGGGACAGCAACAAGGCTCACAAAGGATGCATCTGGCATGAGCCAAGCTGATGGGGAAGAGATGGCTACCGTAATGTTGGCAACTGAACAGAAGAGACTTTCTTTTTTGAATATCTGCTAGCACAGATTTTCATACGTTCCAAGAATAAATCCCATAGCGTAGTTTGGCTTTACTTGAAGAATTCCAGGGGAAAAAACAGTAAGTTTTAAAAAAGAATTTATTGAAATCATTGTGTTCACCAGCTCTCACTTCTCTGGGAGCTGAGTGGGCATGGCGTCCACAACAGCACAGAGTTGAGCTGATCTGCACCAGGACACGGTTAGGAATGGCTTCTCTGACAAAGTGCCCATTCTAGAGGTTTCTATTTTGGTCTAAGAATTATCACTAAGTTTAAAAAATACACAAAGTGGAATATTTTGTGACATTTCATGTATTATGTTTAGTATATGCTGTTTGATTTAGTTTAAAAATTAGTGTTTTTTTTCTTTTGAACATTTTTCAGTATTTAGAACTCGAGCCTTCACCACACTCACCACCTCCCGTTACTAAAGTTGAAAGGACTTAGGTTTTTGTGCCCTTTTCCAAACACCTTCTCCCTGAGAAACTGAAAGTGCTTTGCAGACACACAACCGTGTCTTCATTACAAGGGAAACAAACATCTGAATTGGTGTCACATAGAAATGACCAGCTTCTCTCTCTCCTGGCTGCTCCAAGAGCCTTGACAACGCAGCCCACAGGCCCGTCTGTTAGCCCGCAGTGAATCCTGTGACAAGAACCAGTCACACAAGGTGGCGGCCAAGTCTGATCCATGTGCGATATGCATTTTTGTGAAAAGGGAGGACCTATCCTGCAAGATGGTGCCCTGGACTACATAGCTAGAACAGAGCAGGTAAAATACCCATCTATCTCCAGGTAAGGTAGAGGAGAGCCCACTCATTCCCCGGAAGTGGGAGAACCGTGCCTTCGTGCGGGTTGGGAGTGAGCTAGGGCAACAGACTCTCAGTCCCAAGCTGAACAGTGACAAGCAGCAGAGATCTACGGATTCCTTGAGGCATTCCTTTAGGGCATGCTCATGATTGCTTGTAATTATCTCCCATTTATTTTCTGTTGAATTTATTAATTTCTTTAAATTTTCCCCTGAAATTTCTAGTACTTGCAAACATTCTTCCTTTAAGCCTCGAAGTTGGAAATGATTGCACTAATCATACCCGAGTGGGCACAGCATCTCTTTTCTATGCCCCTGTTCTGCAAATCAGATTCACCTCAAGGCAGAGGGGAGGGTTCAAGAAAGTCTGTAAGGAACCAGGCCCTCCCGTGTTCACCCTGGTCATGGGAAGCACCAGGTGACACCTGTCTGCAGTGAAGCAACCCCAAAACTACTATGCCAGACTTTCAGGTGGTCTTCTTCTCTTAGCACTACCCCCACCTCATCACTACCAGTACAATCCTCACCACATCACCATCACTAACCATCACCTTCAATTATCCCCATCACCACCTCTCCCACCACACTCACCACATCACCATCATGACCACAACACCCTCATTACCTTCACCTCCTTCATTATTACCACTACCTTCAACATCACGGTCATCACCACCCCTCCCCCACTAACAGTACCACCACCACTGCCCCATCTCCTTCACTATCCCCACCACCCCCATC
>NW_004444102.1:3005332-3021612 GCF_000243295.1 Trichechus manatus latirostris
TATCTCCACCACCACCCCCATCTCCTTCACTATCCCCACCACCCCCATCACCTTCACTATCCCCACCACCCCCATCACCTTCATTATCTCCACCATCACCCATCACCACCATCACTCCTCCTCTACTAACACCATCACCACCACTGCCCCATCACCTTCACTATCCTTACCACCACCCATCACTACCATCACTCCTCCCCTACTAACCCCATCACCATCACTGCCCCCACTACCCTCACACCCATTATCACCACCACCACCATCACACTCACCATGTGGCCACTACCATCAACATCATCACCCCTCCCCCACTAACACCATCATCATTACCCCCATTACCTTTACCACCCCATCACCAACTACAACACCACCACCACACTCATATCACCACCACCATCACCATCACACATACAACCACTACCACCATCACTACCACCACTCCCATCACTATAGCTACTACCACTGTCATTACAAACTACTACATCACCACCACTACCACCATCACCCCTACAGTGAGAAAATCATAAGGGAAAAAAACTCACAAGCAATAATCCCTTTTCAGAGTGATCTTGAGAGTTTAAGAGGGTGACAGCTGACACCGGAAGGCAGACTCACATTAAGTGTCCTCGCCATGAGTGTTCTGTCCCGTTTCTGGAGTTACAGACTTAGTATCTCTCTTTCCTTTTTATCTCCCAACTCTTATTTTGAGTTTGATGTGTCAACTTTCTTCCATTCCCACACAGAGAGGAACAAAGATGTCTGATATGAAAAAGACATCAAAGAAAATTCATTGCAACCCCATAATCTTATAGTTGGGGAAAGTGGTCTCTAGAAACATGAAGTGACTTGTACGAAGCCAGTAAATCAGCTTCTAGCAGAATCAGATCCGGAAATCAGACTTCCTGATTCAGTTTACCAACTATATAAGCCTGCCTGCCACAGAAGTAGGTACAGCATCTTTTTAAGTATCCACTATAGAATATTAGGAAGCTATATGTGAAATGTATGAAAATTTCCTGCCCTGATACCAACTCATTGGCTCATTTGATTGGTTCATCCAAATATTTATTCTTATAAAAAAAATGAATAAAAGATAAAATTTCTCAAATATTCACTACGATATCAAATGAAGACACTGATTACTAATATTATTAACTGTCTTAGTTATCTAGTGCTGCTATAACAGAATACCACAAATCAGTGGCTTTAGCAAACAGATTTATCTTCTCACAGGTTAGGGGACTAGAAGTCTTAATTCAGGGTGCTGGCTCTAGGGGAAGGCTTCCTCTCCGTATGAGGACTGGAGGAAGGCCCTTGCCTCTTTGAGCTTCTGCTCCTGGGAGATCTTCATGTGGCTTGGC
This sequence comes from Trichechus manatus latirostris, assembly GCF_000243295.1. Classification (NCBI taxonomy): domain Eukaryota; kingdom Metazoa; phylum Chordata; class Mammalia; order Sirenia; family Trichechidae; genus Trichechus; species Trichechus manatus. The sequence continues at coordinate 3,006,694 of NW_004444102.1, forward strand.
ATCTCTCTTCCCCATCTCTGCTTGTTTCACTGCCTTTTTAAATCTCTTTTATATCACAAAAGAGATTGATTTAAAAGACACTCTAAACTAATCCTGTCTCATTAATAAAACAAAGACAATCCATACTCAAATGGAATTATAGCCACAGGCATAGAGGTTAGGATTTACAACACATATTTTGGGGGAACACAATTCAATCCATAACATCCTACCCTTTGGCCCCCAAAAATTCATGTCCTTGCCACATGCAAAGCCCATTCACCCCATCACATCATCCCAAAAGTCTTAAATCAACACCAAGTCCCAAATTCCATGTTCTGAATCATCTAAATCAAATATAGTTGAGATGTTAGGCATATCCCATCCTGGTGCAAAATTCCTCTTCATCTGAGAACCTGTGAAATCTAGAATACACATTATCTGCCTCCAAAATACAGTGGTGAAAACATGCACAAGGTATACATTTCCATTACAAATGGCAGAAAATGGAGGGAAAGGGTAACAGGCACCAAGCAAGTACAAAACTCAGCAGAACAATTTACACTATCTCTCAAGGCTTGAAAAGAATCCTCTGTTCTCTAAGACCATCTAGGCAATGGCCCTGCCCTCCAGACTCCGGTGTTGGCCACACTCTCTTGATTCTGGGTAGAGGCCACTCTGCCGTGGGCTTCAACTCTGCCTTCCAGGCCCCCTGGCAGATGGCAACCCCATCTCCTAGTCCATCTGAGTGGTGACACCACCCCCTCGGCCCTGGCAAGCCCCACTCTCTGTCACTTGGGCATGACAGCCCCACCCCCTCAGCTTTGGGCAGTAGCTTCATCCTCTTGGTCAAACTGAATGGCAGTCACACACTCCTGAACCAAACTGGTGAAGATCTGACTCTTTGAAATCTAAGATGCCTTGGCTCTACTCTTTGACATCCCAGAGGCCGTGGCCCCACCCTTCGAGACCTCAGAGGCCATGGCCCCACCCTGTGAGACTGAGGCAGCTCTTCTTCCTGTGCTACTTCCAACAGTCCTGCTAATCTCAGTGCCGCTCTCATGATGTTCTTTTCTTGCACGACAAGAGATATAGCTCCTTTGGCCTGTTTCCTGCCTGTAGAATTCCAAGAAGCAAACAGCATTCTTTCCTTTCATTCTTTCTCTGTCCTCTTCAGTCTAAGCTGATGGGTTTTCTGCTGTGGTAGTTGGTTAAATCCATGTCACAGGCTTAATCTCTAATAAAAGATTGTGCAGCCACATCCTAGGGTGAAAATTCTAGGACACATGGCCTTGGTTTGTACAACAGAATTTTCCAGATCTTTAAGTTTTGTTTTCATTTTGCACAGTTTATCTTTAAGCTCATCTCTTTCCCCTCTCATTTTACTATAAGCAGCAAGAAGAAACCACGTGGTCCCTTTAAGATCTTGCTTAGAAATTTCCTCAGCTAAATATCCAAGTTAATCACTTATTAAGTTCTACCTTCAACCAAACATTTGAACATAATTCAGACAAGTTCTTTGCCATTGCATAAAAAGCATGGCCCTTCCTCAACTGTTCAATCACATGTTCATCATTTCCTTTTAAAGCTTCACCAGAAGCACATTTAACCTCCACATTTCTAGCAACATTCTGTTCTAGAATATGCGTTCTCTACGATGACAGAGACTTTCTCTATAGCTCTCCCCATTTCCTTTTGATTCCTCACCAGAACTGCCTTTGATGTCCATAATTCTACCAACAGTCTCTTCAAGGCAATCTAGGCTTTTACTATTAGGCACCTTTAAACTCTTCCAGCCTCTACCCATTATCCAATTCCAAAACTGCTTCCACATTTTAGTATCTGTTAGAGCAGCACCTCATTCTTGGTACCAAATTATATCTTAGTTATCTAGTGCTGCTATAACATAAATACTACAAGTGGATGGCTTTAACAAACACAAATTTATTTTCTGACAGCTTAGAAGGCTAGAAGTACGATTCAGGGTGTCAGCTCTGGGGGAAGGCTTTTTCTCTCTGTTCATTCTTGAGGAAGGTCCTTGTCTCTTTGAGCTTCCGCTCTGGGGCCATCTTCATATGTCTTGGCATCTCTCTTCCCCCATCTCTGCTCTGCTTGCTTGTTTTCTCTTTAATATCTCAAAAGAGATTGACTCAAGACTCACCCTACACTAATCCTGCCTCATTAACATAACAAAGACAATCTATTCCCAAATGGGATTATAACCACAGGCATAGAGGTTAGGATTTACAACATATATTTTGGTGGTACATAATTCAATCCATAACTCTAATACTAGTAATATATAACTGAACATGTTTCCACTGCTAAGGGGTATATTCCTAACATTAATTCTATATACTGTATTTTTACACAAATAACACACGCCTTCTAAGTTTGTTTGCCAACTGTCTCCTCCCTCCACGTGGTATATTTATGAGCATGCTTTGCTAATTTTTTTACAGCAACATGTAAAAAAAACAGTTAGTATAGCAGTGTGTCATGGATTGAATTGCGTCCCCCAAAAAATGTGTGTAGCAACTTGGCTAGGTCACGATTCCCAGTATTGTATGATTGTGTTAACTGATGTGATTTCCTTATGTGTTGTAAACTTTACCACTGTGATGAGATTTTATGTGATCTCCTCATGTGCTGTAAATTCTATCACTGTGATGAGGTTATACTGATGAGGTTGACAAGATTAGTGTCTTAATGCAATCTCTTTTGAGATATGAAAGAGAGAAGTGAGCAGAGACACATGGGAACCTCACACCACCAAGAAAGCAGTGCTGGGAGCAGAGCGTGTCCTTTGGACCTGAGGTTCCTGCATTGAGATGCTCCCAGACCAAGGAAAGGCTGAGGCATCAAAAGGACCCTTCTCTACAGCTGACAGAGACAGAGAGCCTTTTCCTGGAGCTGATGCTCTGAATTTGGACTTGTAGCTTACTAGACTGTGAAGACAATAAATTTCTCTCTGTTAAAACCATCCACTTGTGGTACTTCTGTTATAGCAGCACTAAATGACTGAGACACAGTGCTTATGAGAACACCTCACAGAGGGAGGACACAGTTGGCAAACAAACTTAGAAGGTGCATGTTATTTGCATAAAAATACGGTACATGCAAAGAAATGATAAAACTTGGATGTCTTCTCAAAACATATCCAAAGCAGAATTCATATCAGGCTATTACAAAGAAACTGTATGAGAGCACTGTTCATATCTTAATGATGATTACCTACATCATGCATCTAAGCAACAAATTACAGAGGGCCTCTGTGTTCTAAAACATCTGGTAAAGACAAAAAATAATGATTAACAAAATTACACATATTGATTTCTTTTGTTCTCTAAAGGTCAACACATTGTACTAGCTGTCAAATCAGAGTGCCTTCAAATGCAATCTTTTGCAGTCCTCATCTGCTCCCATCCTCTCATCCCCCCCACATACACCTCAATCCACTCAAAGTCACAATGGATGCCATGATGCTTCCCAACAGAACAGACATACTCCTACCTCAAGGTCCTCCCACACACTCTTCCACCTTCTTGGCTTTCTCAGAACATTCTCAAATTCTACCTTCCCAGAGCTAGACCCTCTCCAACTACCCTATATAAAATAGTATACCCAACCCCACTACTCTCTCCTATTAAACTTCTTTATTTCCTTTTCAAAGCACTTAATACTTACTAAGTATATCCATATCATCCACATCTATCCATCCATTCATCCACCCATCTATACATCTACCTTTCTACTTAATACTGGAAAGGCAGCGGATGTGTCCTTCTTCAGTTCTGAATCCCCAGTTTATAGCTAAGCATTCAGCAATAAGAGTTGAATGAATGATGACATCTTAATGGAAATGACAAGTGTAAATCAGGACAAGATGAAAGCAGGTGAGAAAGGAATATCTGGCTGCACATTATATGGAAGAACAGGTTGCTGTTTCTTTGGAGAAGATATTTTCTTTATCACTGGAAACGGTGATGATGATGATAACAGCAACAGCAGCCAGCACTACTTTAACCCTTATTCTATGCCGTGTTCCGAATGGTTTTTAATACCCGAAGATGGGCAAATTATAAAACCAATTTAATTCTTACAACAACCCCACTGGCTAGACAGACTATCATCTCCTTTTTACAGATGAAGTAACTAAGGTACAGAGATTATCTAGAAAAACGTTTGCCCCCAAACAAGGCAATTTGACCAAGAAGGCTTTAAAATGAAACCCTACCAAACAAAACTATGCAATGTCAGGCTACAGAAATATTTACAGTGTGCTTATGTCTGTAGAGGGGTGGGTCCTCTAAAACAGGAAAGATGGTCCAAGATGTTTGGAAGACTCTCAGAAAGGCAAACCCCAATTAGGCCATCACAAACATTCCCAGTGCACAATGAACAGAATGCATTCAAAGAGCCCAGCTAGCCTAACAGGAAAGATGATTTTTGAAGGACATGAAGAAAATTGGGCACAGGGCAACTGAGGCAGCAATGGCCTGTAAGAACAGTGACAGGAAAGTGGATTAGCTTCCAGGAGGAGATGGAAATTATGATAAAAGTATAAGAGTCACAAAAGCATTCCTTGAGTTATGTTCTATGGTGACTAACAAGGGCACTTACCTGTCTTCTGTTTGGAGCTGTATGAAGTCTATTAACAGATGTGAGAAATAATATTGCTTCTCAACTCCTCTGTGATTCCATGGTCTGCGGGAACGCCTGAAGGAAATCTGATAAAAGAGAACATCACACCTCAACACCTTGTTCCAGGTGTGTGGTCCAGGAAATAACACATCCAGGTAGCCAGAAGGTTTGCAGATAAAGGCATGTTCCATAAACCTGAAGGAAGTGTGGAGAGTGGAGAAAGGTCTAAAGTACCCTGAAGTTAGGGGAATACAGCAGTGATTTTCAGTAAGGAAGAATATGTAATCCGTGACCTAGGGAAGGGTATTAAGAGTGGTTAAAAACCAAACCCAAACCCAATGCCGTCAAGTCGATTCCAACTCATAGCGATCCTATAGGACAGAGCGGAACTGCCCCATAGGGTTTCCAATGAGCGCCTGGTGGATTTGAACTGTCAGTCTTTTGGTTAGCAGCCATAGCTCTTAACCACTGTGCCACCAGGGTTTCCTCAGAGTGGTTAGTGAGTGCTTAAATAAATGAAACAGCACTCAGAGCAACGTGGGTTCATGAAGAATGAATCAGGCCACATGAATGCTGTAAAGCAGCACTAAGAAACTGTGTAAATCCATGAGGGGTAAGAATCAGGCTCAACACAAAGTTGGCTCCTAGGAGGTAGAAGTGAGGTATATCACTCCCTTCCCACTTCTCCATAATTTCTGACACCAGCCACTTCTCTGACAGCACTATTTCTCTGCAGGGTTCAAAAATTCGCTGCAATGGCCACATAGAATTCCCAGACTGTCTCAGTCATCTAGTGCTGCTGTAATAGAAATACCACAAGTGGGTGGCTTTAACAAACAAATTTATTTTCTCATAGTTTAGGAAGCTAGAAGTCCAAATTCGGAGTGCCGGCTCTAGGGGAAGGCTTTCTCTGTGCTGGCTTTGGGGGAAGGTCCTTGCTTCTTTTTCTCAGCTTTTGTTCCTTGGCTCCTTGGTGATCCTCACATGGCATGGACTTGAGTGTACCAACAATTGCGAAGACAGCACAGGACCAGCAAACGTTTCATTCTGTCGTACATGGAGTCTCCATGAGTCAGAGCCAACTCGACGGCAAGTAACAAAAACAAATTTACCATGCCCTGTGCTCAGCACTTAACACCCATGCCTTTCATTCTCACAGAAACCTTCTGAGCAGCTACTATGATATCTTGATTTTACAGATGAGGAAGCTTGGGCTGAAAAAAGATGACTTGCCAAGATCTCACAGTTCTTTACAAGTGAGGTGGCTCAAGAGTAAACTACTAAGCTCCCAAAGTTAGCAACCAAGGTGCTGTGGGACATGAAGTCCTGCTGTGTGAAAGAAGTTGGTGACACCATTCTAGAGACAAAAATCTCCAGTGCAAATCAGATTGCAGTCCTCAGATACATGAAGACCTGCCATGTGCAGCAGGACAGACTCATTCTTTTGGAGCATGGGTGGATGTGACTAAGCATAAGACAGCACTTGCAATGATTAGCACCATCTGGAAAGGGAAGGGATGGATGAAGCAACTGTGAGTCTGACACTGAAGGAGCCCAAGCCATTTCTGTTACAAGATACTGAAGAGATTCAGTCCATCAGATTCCCTCCAACCTCTGAGATGCTGTGAGGATGCAGATTTATGATAATTACAAAAATACATTCTGAAGTCTGGATGGCAGATATATTCAGGTTTATCCTTCTGGTCATAGGATGCCCTTTCCTGATGAGCGTTTCCTAAGCATTGAAAACTGATGCAAATATTTAGACTGAGGGCTCAGTGCTCTGTTGAAGTCATGGAATAATTTTGCTTCCGTCTTTAGATTTTAATGTGGAAAACATAAAGCAGTCGAAAGTGCCTGTTTTCTTTCACTCTGCACCATTACCATGAAACAAGAAACTTCCTGTACTATTGCCTGAGCAAGGCCTTTCAGAGACAGCTAATGAGGCTGTGGGCCCTGGTGGCTGGAACTCTCCAGACGAGTTCACTCAAGTGTCTGAAACCATGCAGTGCTGACCATATGATATACTGGCTCTAAGCACATTTTTCTCTTTCAACCAGTATTAAGCACTATCAGCCAAACAGAAATACCAGAGGCAGCAATCTGGCTGGATCTCATGTCTCCATGCAACATTTATCTCCTTTCTGGATGACAGTTGTGCTATGTTTACACCAGCTTACTTAATTTTGTTTTCCTTTTATCACGTTAACCCACTATTTGGATTTTCATGAGCTAGAGTGGAGAACAGTCTCACATACGACTTAAGCCTAATCTCTTATGAAAAACACAGCTGGTCCTAGCACTGTTCACAGCATATCTGGAAATGATTCGGACATACAGTTCCACGCTGTGCACCTGTGAGTCAGGTGGTAACTGCGATCGTGCACACCTGCCAGGGGCAGGGGCTCTGAGTCTATAAGGAAATGAGAAAACCAATCCTCCTCCTCATGCACAAGATTACATGTAGGACAGACACTGTTTGGGAAATGCTAAGTCTAAGTGGACAGCTCACAGGAGGCAATGGGACAGAGGTTTTTAAATCACAACCCTGTTTGGAAAACCAGGCCCCTCATCTCACCAGCAGGGAGAAGAAATTGGGCAAGTTACTAAACTACACTCCATACTTCTGCTTCCTTTTAAGTGGAATGGAGATAATAATAGTAATGACCCCATCAGACCGTACTGAGAATTAAACGGGATATTGTCTATAAACCATGGTAAGTTCTTAGGGGATGTTCAATACAGTGCAATTATTGTCAACATTAATATTATTTCCATTTCTTTCCTATAGGAAGCTTTAAGTAAAATTCACTCTGGTGCCAAAGCTATAGAGGTTGTAACCACGTGATTAGCAAGTGCCTTCTGCACCCTCTGGTTGGTTGTAAACCACCTGTCCTACCCATGCCCTAGTTCAAGGCTACTCCCTCTGCAGGCCAGGGATCCCTAAGTATCAAGCAGATCCGTAGCCTCCTTTCCTCTTCTCCTAACTCTTGTCCACTACCTCAAGAGAGCCTCTCTTTCTCTTGTCTTTATTTAGAAAGGAAATCCTGATGATGGGAATTCGGCTTGAGAAACAGGCCTGTGATGTGCTTCTATAAGGAAAAGGGATGCCAAGGGGACTTTGTGAAATCAACCATAACAAGGTCAGGAGAAAACTCATAAAATACAAAAAATATCGCAAATTTCACGAAAGCCTCCTCACTGGCAACCATAATTACACTGTGTTAGAATTCTGGCTTCACCTCTGGAAAGTAGCTTCACTTGCCTATAAAATGAATATTCTAACACATACCTTCCAGGTATATACATCCTAACAACAGGATGAGCAAAAACAAGTGAAGTGCATGGCTGAGAGCATGCCCACAGTAAGCATTATTTTTGTTCTTTCTGCAAAAATCAAATAGTTTTCAGAGGGGATTAACCTTCCCCCTACCTCTTGCCATCTCTCCTGATAATTTTAGAGTTAATTACTTTAATTTGCCAAAGATTCTATTTAAAGACCTAATAAATTAAAATGTTATTATCCAATGGTGAAGACTTAAGATCTACAAACTACAGAGTACAAACCCATATTTCCTATAAGAAACTGCACACTTTGGCCACAGTCCTGTGGGAACTGGCATCCCGTGTTCTTGCTACTCTCAGTGCTGACAGCACAGGCAGGCAGGCCCTCCCTGCAGACCTGCTCCCACCCATTCACAGGGAGCAGAGAGAAGAGCAGGGCCCTGGGGGCGCAGTGGTTACGAGCTCAACTGCCAACCAAAAGGTCAGCAGTTTGAATCCACCAGCTGCTCCTTGGAAACACCATGGGCAGTTCTACTCTGTCCTACAGGGTCACTAAGAGTCAGAATCGACTCCACAGCAACGGGTTAAAGAGCACAGGACACAGCCTCTGGGACCCACCCTGGGCCAGATCAGTAAGTCCAGGACCATGTGACTGCTTAAGTGTCCCAAGATAGTCTCTATTACTCTAACACTGCACACACACACCACACACGTACCACATATACACCACACATACCACACACACAAACATATATACCATACATCACACACGTGACACACATGTACCACACATACACCACACATCACATACATGCCACACAAACATACATACCATACACACCATACCATACGCACCCATATACACATACATCCACACCACACACACACCACACTTGCCTTACCACACCACACACACACCACACATGCCATACCACACCACACACACACCACACGTGCCATACCACACCACACACACACCACTCACACACACCACACGCCATACCACACCACACACACACACCATACCATACGCACCCATATACACATACATCCACACCACACACCACACACACACATCACACATACACACCACACGTGCCATACCATACCACGCACACCACATACATACCACATGCACACACACCACACACACCACACTCCAAACACACACAAATACACATACCACACACACACCATATACACACCCTAACGACATACCACACACCACAGCACATACACACGCACCACATTCACACCACATATACACACCATACACACTTCACGCCACATACATAATACACACATACCACATACAAAAAACACACATACAACACATACCACTCACATACCAAACACACCACACACACACACCCCACACACGCCACACCACACCACATACGGACCTGACCACAACAAACACACACACCCCCCACACCACAAACATACACACTCACACTTACACAGTCTTTTATCCCTTAGGATTTCTTCAGTGGTGGCATCCTGGAGGCCCTACCTCACAAAGGAGAAATGAAAAGAATAACGAATTATCTTTAAATATCAATCTCTTTTTTTTTATCCAAAGGTTAACTTTCATGAGTATGTAGCCTGTGCTCATTGTACTTTCACGTGTCCAGTCCTGTCTTTCCCTCCCTGCTCCCACTCCCTCGCCCACTCAGCAGCAGTCAGTCCTCCCTCCCTTCCTCCGCGGCACGGCCAATCTGACCGCATATGGCCGCCCCTACACAGGCTCCCCTCTCCTCTAAGCGCCAGGCTCTCTAGACGGGCACCACAGCAGCCTCCTGGCTTGTCTTCCTGTCTCCAACTGTGCCCCCGAGAGTGCGGCTCCACACAACACAGAGAGAGCTTTTCAAAACGCTAAGCATGTCAGACCCTCCCTACCTAAAGCCCTGTGTCTTTCAACTGCAAGAAAAATCGAGTCCTAGATCCTTAAGTGGCTTACTACCTTCTCCGCTTCTCCCCCTCCGTTTCCTCCCGCTCCTCAGTGTGGTCACTGTGCTGTCCCTCCCGGTTCCTGAACGTCTCCTCTCAGGCACACTTAGGTCCCAGGTTTTCACATCTGGCTTCTTCTCATCACGCGGGACTCCGTTCAACAATCAGTTTCCCACCCAAAGCCTCCCCCAGCACCTTCACACATGCAAACTTGCTGTCCTGTTACTCTGCTCAGCATTTCCCGCTGATTGAAATTATCTGTCTGTTGGTCAGATACACAGCAACGACTGTGAGGATGGCGCAGGACCGGGCAGCATCCTGTCGTGTTGGGCGTAGGGTTGCTATGGCACAGGCAGCGCCTCACAACAACAACCTCTGCTGGCTGCTGTGGTCCTGTCAGGCTTCCTTCACTAGAATGAGAGTCCCAGGGGGCGAGGCTGTGTCAGCCTCCTTCACCATTACTGCAGCCTAGGGCTGGGCGCCTAGAAGGGCATCTGGCAAATATCAGGTATTTAATAAATACTCATCAGATGAAGGACCTGTCTAGGGGTTAGACACATGCGTTCACATCACTAATTATCTGAGCAGGCTCATTCCCTCTTTTTGTGGTTGGTTTATTAGCTGCTGTGGAGTCGGCCCCGACTCATGGTAAACTCAGGCACAACGGGATCAGACCACTGTGATCCAGAGTTTTGTTTTCATTGTGGTGAAAATATACACAGCAAAAGACACCAGATTTCAATAATTGCTACATGTACAGTTGAACGACATCGATTACATTCTTCAAGTTGTGCAACCATTCTCCTATCCTTTCCCAAATTATTCCACCCACATTAACATAAACTCACTCTCCCCTAAGCTTCTCATCTAACCTTTCAAGTGAACAGGTCATTCCCTCTTAAGTCATGATAAATATTTTATACCACAGACTGTTCAAATATAAACAAAAGGAAACAAAGTCCTAAGTTCTCCTACTCTGGAAATTAAATTTGTATTTTGATGTAGACAAAGAAAAAGAGAGAGATAGGAAAGAATCAATGAGAAGGATTTGATCTCTCCCAACAAATATAAATCATCTTACTCTATCTCAACAAAGGAAATCTTGCTCAATCGTTTGCAGAATCTATCAAGATACACTTTGGTAGAAATGCTTTGAGACATAATTTTTGCCTCAGCCCTGAGAGTCAGTTCTTGAGAACAATCAACCTGGAGAGAAATGGCAAGAGAGAGGATGACAAGGAACGAGAACGCGGCTTCTTCACTCTCGCAGGCACATCTCTTTTCATCCTTGTGCTGGTGTGTCAAACGGAGACAGCAGACACTGACACAGAGCTCGGTTTCCAACTGAGCATCCCATCCTTTCAGAGCAGTCGTACCCAAGGGGACGGTTCTTACGTCCGCCTTCCTCCAAGGCTGAGAAATGCAGGTCTAGATGCCTGGAAACTGATTATTTTTCTAGTCAACACCATTGTGGAATTTAAATTTTCATAGGATCATTCTCTCCCTGTCTACAGTGTTTTCCAGTCTGAATTATTTCAAACTTAGTTCCTAAGTATAGCATTTAATACTTAAAATTAAATTTAGTTCCCGAAAAGAAAACATTAGCTCACAACATAAATAACACTCAAGCTCCCACAATGATTTCAATTTGCTCTGGTGTTCACATACCCAAATATCCCTCAGCTTCCAATGTATAAGTTATTAATCTGTTCAGCATCTGGGTTTACAAACTAGTTTTATATCCACAGACTTTGCAACAGCCTTATCTGCTATGAAACAGCTATCATTTCAGCTTTTGAAGATGAAGACACTGAGCCTCAGGAGGCCAACCTGCCCAAGGCCACACATATGATAAGAGGCAAATCCTGGATTCAACCATATCTTCCTGACTTAGTATCCACTGCTCTTTGTATGGAGTCCCTGTGTGGCACAAACTGTTAAGTGCTTGGCTACTAATGAAAAGGTTGGAGGCTTGAGTCCACCCAGAGGTATGTCAGAAGAAAAGCCTGGCAATCTGCTTCCGAATGGTCACAGCCTTAAAAACTCTACAGAGCAGTTCTACTCTGCACACATGGGATCTCCATGAGTCAGAATCAACTGGACATAAAGGGCTGTTTTGTTTTTGCTCTTTATACAGTGCGAGACCATACACATCATCAAGAGTATAACTATGACCAAAAGAAAAAAAATATCTGCCCTATGCATTGCAATCCTAAATGCTGATTTTCAATTTAATTGGATGGTAGTAGCATCAGATAGTGGAAAACAAAACAAAAAGTTAACATTCACAGTAAATGAAATCAGACAAGCAGTCCACCAAATTAAATTGGAGGGGGCTCCATTTGCAGTGGAGGTTAAAACTTCTGGGGTGTTTGGACCAATAATGTGAATATGCAAGTCTATAATTTGGGGACATGATTACAATATAAAGTCTAATATTCCATCTATGATACAAACCTTTCAATTTTTTTAATATTAAAAAAATAATAAATAAATGTAGACTCTCTAAATAAATGGAAAAACATACCATGCTCATGGATAGGTAGATTCAACATTGTGAAAATGACAATTCTACCCAAAGCAATTTACAAATACAATGCAATCCCGATCCAAATACCAACAACATTCTTTAAAGAGATGGAAAAACTAATCATTAACTTTATATGGAAAGGGAAGAAGCCCCGAATAAGTAAAGCACTACTGAAGAAGAATAAAGTTGGAGAACTCACACTACCTGACCTCAGAACCTACTATACAGCTACGGTAGTCAAAACACCCTGGTACTGGTACAACAGACACATTGACAAATGGAACAGAATTGAGAACCCACATGTAAATCCATCCACCTACAGTCACCTGATCTTCAACAAGGGCCCAAAGTCCATCAAATAGGGAACAAATAGTCTAACAAACAGTGCTGGCAAAACTGTATGTCCATCTGCAAAAAAATGAAACGACCCATATACCTCACACCATACACAAAAACTAATTCAAAATGGATCAAAGACCTAAATATAAAGCGAAAAAGTATAAAGTTCATGGAAGAAAAAAATAGGACCAACACTAGAGGCCCTAATACACAGCATTAACAGGATTCAAACCATAATCAACAATATACAAACTCCAGAAGATAAGCTAGATAACCGGGATCTTCTAAAAATTAAACACTTATGCTCATCAAAAAACTTCACCAGAAGAGTAAAAAGAGAACTTACAGACTGGGAAAAACAATTTTGGACATTACAAACCAGAAAAAGGTCTAATCTATAAAATCTGTAGGAAAATCCAACACCTCTCCAACAAAAAGACAAATAACTGAATTAAAAAATGGGCAAAGGAAATGAACACACTTCACCAAAGAAGACATTAAAGCAGCTAACAGACACATGAGGAAATGCTTGCAATCATTAGCCATTAGAGAAATGCAAACAAAAACCATAATGAGATAGCATATGACCCCAGCATTACTGGCACAAATAAAAAAAACAGGAAATAACAAATGTTGGAGGGGCTGCAGGGAGACTGGAACTCTTATGCACTGCTGGTGGGAATATAAAATGATACAATCATTTTAGAAAATGATATGGCGCTTCCTGAGAAAGCTAGAAATAGACATACCATTTGATCCAGCAATCCCACTCCTAGGAATATATCCTAGAGAAATAAGAGTAGTCACTTGAATAGACATATGCACACCATGTTCACTGTAGCATTGCTCACAACAGTAAAAAGATGGAAACAATCTCGATGCCCATCAACAGATGAATGGATAAACAAACTATGGTACATACACACAATGGAGTATTACCCAACGATAAAGAACAATGATGAATCTGTGAAGCATCTCACAACACGGATGAATCTGGAGGGCATTATGCTGAGTGAAATAAGTCAATCACAAAAGGACAAATATTGTATGAGACCTCTATGTAAAAACTCATGAAAACGTTTACACACAAAGGAAACAATCTTTGATAGCTATGAGGGAGGGGAGGGATGGGGGTGGAAAAACACTAAACAGACAATAGATAGGTAGTAACTCTGGGGAAGGGTAAGACACTACACAGTACTGGGGAAACCAGAACAACTTGTACCTTTACTGGTCATGGAAGCTCCACAGACAGATCCAAACTCCCTGAGGGACCAAACTGCTGGCGGAGGGCTGTGGGGACCATGGTCGCAGGGAAAATCTAGCTCAACTGGCATAACACAGTTTATAAAGAAAACGTTCTACATTCTACTTTGGTGAGTAGCGTCTGGGGTCTTAAAAGCCTGTGAGCAGTCATCTAAGATACTCCACTGATCTCACCCCTTCGGGAGCAAGGAAGAATGAAGAAAACTAAAAATACAAGGCAAAGATTAGTCCAAAGAACTTATGGACCACATCTACCACAGCCTCTACCAGACTCAGTCCAGTACAACTAGAGGGTGCCCGGCTACCACCACTGATTGCTCTGACAGGGATCACAATAGAGGTTCCTGGGCAGAGCTGGAGGAAAATGTAAAACAAAATTCTAACTCACAAAAAAAGACCAGACTTACTGGCCTGACAGAGACTGGAGAAACCTCGAGAGTATGGCCCCCAGACACCCTTTTAGCTAAGTAATGAAGTCACTCCCAAGGTTCACCCTTCAGCCAAAGATTAGACAGGCCCATAAAACAAAACCATAGTAAAAGGGCACAAAAACCCAGGGGCAAGGACTAGAAGGCAGGAGGGGACAGGAAAGCTGGTAATAGGGAACCCAAGGTCGAGAAGGGAGAGTGCTGACATGTCGTGAGGTTGTTAACCAATGTCATAAAACAGTATGTGTACTAACTGTTTAATGAGAACCTAGTTTGTCCCGTAAGCCTTCATCTAAAGTATAATTAAAAAGAAGAAGAGATATACGACTTCCGGCAAGATGGCGCTCTAGGCAGAAACACCACGCCGTCCCTCCACAACAAAGATCCGAAAAACTAAGCCAAACAGAGGATCAACAATCCTGAAACCCTAGAACATCAAATGAAGAGATAAAGAACTCAGCCGAACACCAAACGGAGTAAGAATACTGAAAGAGAACA
>NW_004444102.1:3030012-3050711 GCF_000243295.1 Trichechus manatus latirostris
TCATAAAACAGCATGTGTGTTACTGTTACATGAGAAACTATCTGTTCTGTAAGCCTTCACCTGAAGTACAATAAAATATTTAAAAAAAAAAAGAAGAAGAAAACATCAATCAACTTGATAACACACCAACAAAAAAAATAGTATCTGTAGATGCTAAGGCAACTTCCCTCAATTTTAAAACTGCAATGCTTAAAAGACAGATCTGTCAGTAAAGCCATAATGGAGTCAAATTTTCCGATCCAAATGAAATGAATCCATTTCTAGTCTGAGTGTTAGTTATATGCCAGAGAAGGGGCAACCCTGCTTGACCAACCCCCGCAGGTAACCAAAACGCTGCATCTCCCTGCATGGCTCAGGAAGATGGTGAGCCACTGGGATGCGGAGGCCCAAAGCTGGAGCTGCAGGATGCTGGCATGACCCCACGTTCTTAGGTGGGTCTATTTCTGTCATGTGACATTTGAAAAGCCAGTGTCACCTGGTGATTTGATGCTTCCCTACCTCTCCATCACCTCTAGAGCTGAGTTTCCATGGTACTTATTAGTGAGAACAGCAGTAGAATTGTGGTTGCCAGAGGCAGAGGCTGTTGCAAGGCCCAGGTGCGGACCAGCTGCAGTCGTTCTTCCCTAGAAGCTGAGCCCCAACACCAGCTCAATGCCCACAGTGTCATGCGGAACAGTGCAAACTAACCGTTAATAAGAGCAGAACACTCAGGGCCCTCCAGAAGGGACAGGAGGGGAAACCCCAGGCGCTGTCCACACTCACGGACACAGCTGCAACTTAAGCTCCCCGGACGTCATTATGATTGTCGTTGCCGTTGTTATTGCTTTTGATCTGCATGTACATCTGCGTTCAGGCTTGTGTTCTTTATTAGAATCTCACCAGCTAAGTCTAGGTTAGTATTTAGTACCTGGTTTCACTATTGCCAGAAGAACTAGATGCTCCAGCCCAAAGGTCCCTTAAGAATAAAACCGAGCTGCCATTGAGTCGATTCCCGCTCATGGCAACCCCACATATGTCAGAGTAGAACCGTGCTCCATACGGTTTTCAACGGCTGGTTTCTCAGAAGTAGATCATCAAACCTGTCTTCTGAGGCACCTCTGGGTGGACCTGACTCTCCAACCTTTTGGTTAGCAGTAAGTGCGTTAACTGTTTGCACTACCAAGGGTCTCCAACTCATGGTGACCCCACGTATTACAGAGTAGAACTGCTTTATAGTGATTTCTTGGCTGTAGTCTTTATAGAAGCAGTTCACCAGACCTTTCTCCTGTGGCACCACGAGGTGGGTTTGAACTGCCAACCTTTAGCTCAGCAGCTGAGAGCAATCTGTTTGTGCCACCAGGGACCTCCGAGTCAAGAATACTGCATCCTGTTCCTTATCTGTGGACACCATGTGACCCACTCTCTATCTGTACCACTGTCCCAGGGTTTATGGAAAAGCACTTTGTTACTGAATTGCACTGGGTAGCTTTAGTACCTCCAGGCCTCCTCTCCGTTCAAGATGAGGTCCCTGGATGCCCCAAACAGTTAAGCACCAGACCACTAGCCAAAAGGTTTATGGTTGGAATCCTGAAGCCCTGGATGACAGAAGGAGGCATCAGGCCATACCGTCCACACTCAATAACCTCCCAGGAATCCACTTTCCGTTTCACTAACTGGCCAGTGAACAGGGGGGACACGCGCTTGTATTTAGAGAAATGCAGATAACACACCCATAAGGCGCTGTTCTAAAATCATCCAGGTGGCAACTTTTTTGTTTCTTTGTTAAAAATTTTTAAGTGACATGTAACATCGAGCATGGTCAGGTTTATGGAAAGAATGGGCATTGTGACATTCTAACAGCAAAAGTGTGAACTGCCCAGTCTTTCTGGATGACCACTTAGAATTCAGATTCTAAAATGTAAGATTTTTACGTACGCTTTGTACGCTTTGGCCAACAAATTTCCATTCCATACTGCGGCTGTTCAGGGCAGATTTTATATAGTGATGAGCAAAATGGAAGAAACTCAATTCCCAATAGGTGATAAGCTCACTGTATTTTAGAATTTCAATATACTACAGCACAGAGCCATTAAAGATAAGATTTTGTATGTATGTATTTTGACACTGAAATATGTTAACATAAAGTGTAAGTAGCTATTTAAAGAATATTAGAGTAGGATTTCATTTTTGTAAATAAAATACATATTCAGAGTGCAAAAAAATGGGTTAACAGTGATAAAAAGATAACAGTCATTCTCTTTGGGAGGTAAAACTACAGTAGACTCTTATTTTCCTTATATTTTCAGATTTTCTATAATGAGCATACCTAATTTAACAATAATAAGAAAAGTCCTCGAAAAAAGATAAAATACTAGCTAGCCACCTAGAACCTGGATTAAATGTGATTCTAACTCTTCACAGCTCAGAACTGTGTTCAAGTCAGGTGCATGGATCCATGTTCTGATACCAAAATCCCCATGCGAACCAATACACCAAGAAACAACGTCTTACATTTAGACACATTTAGAGGCACCTCAGAAGAAAGGCCGGGTGATCTACATCTGCAAAATCAGCCACTGAAAACCCTACAGAGCATAGTTCTACTCTGACACACATGGAGTCACCATGAGTCCACTGGACAGCAACTGACTTTATAAAAGTGCCCAGAAACATCATTCCTTTTCCCTCTGCTCTTTTTACAGCATTCTTCATAAAATTCATCAACTAAGAATACTGCTTAATTAAGAGGGAAATATTGTAATTATATCTACAACTGGATATATTTATTAATAGTTCTAAATAAACAGACCTACAGATGGCTACCAAGCTCTGCATCTGTCAGGGGAAGGATAAGGAAATCTTCTTTAAAGTTATAAACAAGCAAAGTTCACTTGATGTTATGGATTGAATTGTATCCCCAAAAAATGTGTGTCAACTTGGCTAGGACATGATTTCCAGTACTGCGTGATTGTCCCAATTTTATGATCTGATGTAATTACTCATGTGTTGTAAATCCTAACCTCTATGATATTAACAAGGCAAGATTAGAGGCAGTTATGTTAATGAGGCAGAACACAATCTACAGGATTAGATTGTATCTGGAGTCAATTTCTTTATTAAAGACAGAAGCAAGCAGAGAGGAAAGGGATCTCATTAATGCCAAGCAAGAAGAGCCAGGAATGGAGTACATCCTTTGGACCCGGGGTCCCTGTGCTGAGAAGCTCCTAGACTTGGGGAAAATTGATGACAAGGACCTTCCCCCAGAGCCAACAGAGAGAGAAAGCCTTCCCCTAGAGCTGGCACTAAAACTGTGAGAGAATAAATTTTTCTTTGTTAAAGAAAACAAATTTTTCTTTGTTAAAGCCATCAACTAGTGGTATTTCTGTTATAGCAGCACTAGGTAACTAAGACACCTGACTTTAGGATGCAACCAAGTCCCATCTATTTAGCACACTGAAACATGGGTATTACTAAAAGGCTGAACTGGGAAATGTCCCACCAAAAAATATACTGCCAAAAATAAGTGTGGGGGGAGGAGGGAGAGAGAGAGAAAGATAAGAGGGGGTAAGCAGAATTAGTCAATCAAAAAATTCCACTATGATTTTAATCTCTAATACAGAATCTTGGCTGCATGGAATTTTCGTCACAAAAAACACTCAGGAAACAACATGCCCAACAGTCTCACAGAAGAAGTACCTGGAGTTTCAGAGATCAAGCGGTTTATCCTGAGGTCTCAGACAATTGAGCAGCAGAGCTAGGTCCACACTCCCAACACTGGGTCCAGTGGTTTTCCCACCATGCCTTAATTACTTTTCTTTCCTTCAGAGCCAACTCCCTAATTGTCTTATTTCCAATTTTCCACTGCAGAAAAGAAGAAAACTCGTAACAAACGACAAGATGACACAAAGGAACAATGAACTTCCCTAGGTGAAGTTACCCCAGCCTCTCCCCACTGTCCCTGGGAATCACCTCCCAGCACTGCGAGGCAACTTCCTAGAATTCATCAGGGTCTTTGTTCACAGTTTACAAAACGGTGGGGCATCAAGAGGAAGTGGAAGGCCAGCCATATGAAGATGAGGTGAAAAGCCTGGACAGTACACAGACTTAAGAGCCCATGCCTGGATAACTGACAGTGGGCCACACTGCTAAACCACCTCCTCCGTCCACACCGAACCTTACAGCTAGTACAGGGCTGGAAGGCCCACCACTCCTGTCAGTTCGTTGTACTGGGGTCGCTATGACACTGGAAGCTATGTCACGGATATCTGAAATACCAGGAAGGCCACCCATGGCGGACAGGTTTCAGCAGAGCTTCTAGAATAAGACAGGCTAGGAAGAAAGGACTGGAGCTCTACTGCCAAAAATTAGCCAAAGAAAACCCTATGGAGCACAATGGAATACTGTCTGAAATAGTGCTGGCAAAAGGGCAGACTAGGTCTGAAGGCACTCAAAATACACAGTTGCCACAAAAGTGAACCTGAGCGTGCCAACGATGTTACAGGACTAGGCAGCATTTCATGCCGTTGTACGTGGGGCCAACTCAGTGGCATCTAACAACATTCAGGAGGCAGAGCCAGAGTCCACTCGTCCAACAGGCCTGCTGCATCTCCCTCCTTCTTCGACTCTCTCTTTCCCATCATGCATGGCAACAATCCTTTTTCAAAAGTAAAAATATTCTCCAACATTCAAACAGCCTGACTTCCCCGGCACAAAAGCCTCTCTATTTTGGGAACGTCAGAAGGTTATCTGCTTGCGTGTAACAACTGAAGATTAAAGTGGACTTCCCAGCACAGCAGTGAAAATAAAGTGACGGCACAGCTAGGGTATTCTTCCCAACATGCAGTGGGTATATTTTTATGTAATTCACTTCACAACTTGTAGCGGATATCTGGAGGACAGGAAGCAGTTCTAGCCAGGGGAACAGACGATTTCATCTGGCAAAGGAATGATGTCTGGGGGAAAGTGAGAAAATTCAGGGGCAAACTTCCGCTAAGTGTTGCAGTTCGCAAGTATTGCTGGCCAGAAACAGCCCTTCTCTGTGGTTTGCTCACGCAGAGACTCTCCTGTCCGTCTGAAGAGCTCACTGACTGGCCATTTAATTCAATTTTCACACTGGGAGTGCAGTGCACAAAGACATTCTGTACCTCGCAATCAAAGCCTTCAAGCTCCAGCACGGATATGCAGCTATTTTACGGCAACCAAGATGAGGACACACACATCCACTGTGAGCAACGTTTAGCAATTGTACCAATGCACTGTGGAGTGCAATTTGTAAAAGGCAAGTTGGATATATGCTTGACATGGGTTTATTTTTCAGTAGGTGAGTAAGAGGGAGCGAATGCAAAAATTATGGCAAGAGTTCATTTGTATGTTGTTCAGCCATTAACATGGTAAACGTAACTAATGACGCTGAATTGTACATGTGAAGGACATTAAAATGGCAAATGACTTGCTACGTATGTATTCAGCACACTAAAAAATAAGAGTTAATTTTGAAGAAAAAGTCAGATACCTATAAACTGTTGTTGAGACAAAATCATTCTAATATTTGTCCTTTAATGTCTCTCTTCAATATCAGTGCTCAAGCAACATAGCTAAGTTGTCCACTGGTAACATCATTTAAAAACATTAATTTAGGGCTTCAAATTTTAAACAAATTTTGCAATTTTTTCTTTCTTTTTTTTGGTTCTTCCTTACTTCAAATACACCACTACTGCTCCAGGCCAACCCAATGAGCTGAAGGCCTAAACCCTTCCTTGCCATTCTGGAAGCGAACTGTAAAGACACTAGTCCCTGCAGAGTTCAGACGCAGAAGGGCTATCAGACAGCACCAGGCAGGAGGACTGCTCTCCCTGGCAGCATGTTCTACGTGACCTTTCTGCTTTAGGGTTAACATTCTTGTGTTATCTAGTCATTTAGAAGTAATAGAGCACCTGCAACTTTTACAATGCTCAGCCATTTGCAGAGCACAGTAGGAAACTGCATTTCATTATTTATCATAAATTACTCAGGGCTGCTCGTGATGAAAGATGAGCATCAGTGTGGTACCACAGAAGGTCATTCAGAAGCTTACAAAAGCAAGTGATGAAGGGGAAACCGGATTTGATACCGACTTTGTTAAAACCCTCGAAAGCTTTGCTGCCTTCCTTTCAGAAATCTCTTCTTGATCAAATACACAAAGACCCAGACAAATGACAAAATTAATTCACCTTTATCTGAGTCAGTAAAATAGATAAACTGAAAATATCCCAAGCAAATAACAGTAGTATGTGTCAGCTGTTTATTCTAAATTCTGACACTAGTGAAATATCTGATCAGTGGAAAATACAGAAGAAGAGATGCCCTTGGATATTAAACCAATTTAACATTTGCACTTACACAGTGTTATGGCCCCCTATCTGGTAACCACTAACAACCAAGTGTAGCAAGGGTGACGAATCTGCTTCTAATCTGAAGGTTCTTTACGGTGATGTAAAGAAAGACTATGCCCAGAAAAGAAAGTGGGGGACACAGCTAATGGTATCTGTGGCTATGTAAATGAATGGGCGGGGTCTCCCCTCCATGACAGCAGCCTCCTCTTCTCACCCAGCTCCTGGGGGCTCCTTTTCCCTCATTCCTCCCCAAGTGGGGTGTGCAGGCAGGGGGCTGCCTTGGGAATGCCATGCAACATCAGCAACAACCCAAAAGGTGCTGAGTGGCTTCTGGGAAGAGGACCACAGACGAAATCCAGAGGGTGATGTGGCAATCAATTCATGAGGAGCGTTTTGCCTTTGAAAAATCTGCAGGCAGTCACAGTCTAATTTAGGTGAAGCAGTAAAATCAAGTTGTTTCTTGTTAGAATTCTCCTTGTACCACCTACTTGTAAATTTTTAGATATCTGAAAGCTACTACTTTGGCTTAAATCTAGAGTTGCGTTGATGTAACTACGGGAAAGCTAAACACCCTTAAAACTGTCGATTCTATCGTTGCTTGCAGCATTTTGAAAAGGAATTGGAATGAAGTCAATGCTTAAATACACCTAGCACAAATCAAAAAACCGTATCTTTAAATGATCTCAGATAAGTTGGCCTTTGAGAATGTTCAGAATTTGCTGCTCATTCCCCCCTCCAAGTCATCCTGGAGACCTGGTATCTTCTGAAAAACCAGCAGATATCCTGCTACTTTCTTGTACCAAACCATGGCAGCCTAGCTATGTCCTCCAAAGCCTTTCCTCCTCCATTAGTCCCTGCCCTAAGGATGAGGTGAGGCTGCTCACTGATTCCCGAGAAAGGCCCTCTCTGCCCACCATCCCAGACCCCTCAGTGACTCACCCACCTTTAGGCTATATCAATCTCTTCTGTTAATGTTACTCCCTTGAACTCCCTTCTCCATTTCTCTGTCAAAACAAACTCTCCCTTGAAATTGGCTAAGTCCACTCTGATCAATACTCTCTGAAATAACCTAATAGACTTTTTAGTTGGATTCATACCCTTTAGCACTTACTTAAAGGAGGCCTGGCGGTGCATCGGTCAAGTGCTCAATTGCTAACCAAAAGGTTTGGGGTTTGAACCCACCCAGCAGCTCCAAGGGAGAGAGACCTGGCCATCTGCTCCCATAAAGATTACAGCCTAGAAAACCCTTTGGGGCAGTTCCACTGTCCCCCATGGTCACTGAGAGTCAAAAGCCAACCTGATGGCAGCTAACAACAGCCCTTAATTACTCTCCAGTGCCTGTGCTCTGGTCTTCCCAATGAAACCCGAAATGCAGATGACACCTTATGTCTTGTGGATCATGCTCTGTAATGCTTGCAGACAGTGATAAAGTCTCTTTCAGGACACAAGTATAGTTTTACACGTATAAGATGTCTAAAAAGTGTGGTAACTTTACACTGTCTCAGAGTAAATAATACTCTTGATAAAATATAAAAGAACACGGCTTAAATCAAAAGGGGTGTCAATCAATGGACGGATTCTGTCCAGAGGTGAAATGAGAAGGCAAAGAGGGTTAGGAGCTGGTTGAATAGACACAGGAAATCAGGGGTGGAAAGGAGGCGTGTGCTGTCACACTATGGGGAGAGCAATTAGAGTCACATAACAATGTTTGTATAAATTTTTGTAGGAGAGACTAACTTGAATCGTAAACTTTCACTTAAAGCACAACAATTAAAAAAAAAAGGGGGGGAGGGTGCCAACTCCGGGTAGAGGCTCGGTAGACTGGGACCCTGAAAACAAAGGCACTGCTTGAGGCCAGGAAGACCCTGTTGGTGCCTGTTAGCTATGATGTATGGACAACACTCAGAGTTACCACCCAGTGTCTGTAAATGGAAAACTACATGTACTCAGGCCACCACCCTGCTATCATGAAGTGGTGGAGGTCAACAGAATGTTTTACAAGATTTCTTTTATTTAAGTTTGTACTGATGTATAACATATCTAAAAAAAGTACACAGGTCACAAGTGGACAGCTTGATGAATTTTCAGAAACTGAACTCACCCATATCATCAGTGCCCAGATCAAGAAATAGAATGTTATCAATACCCCAAATACCCCTAGCTCGGGTCCTCTTCTATTTACTACCCACCTCCTCTCCAAAGATAATCATTCTCTTTTCTTCTAACTTTTCAACCTTACGTAAATTGAGTCACCACTGTATTTGTGAGATACCATGAAAGACTTTGAGTACAACTCATAACCAAATCAACATGTGCCCTACAAATTACCACTTTCCATTGGCCTGTGAAATTTATTTATCTATAGTCCAACCACCTAACTTATTATGACAATAAATATCTTGTGATTCTGTGGGAGGCTTACAATACCTACTAAATCTTTGAATCAGTCATCCCACTCCCTGGTATTTGATCTAAACTCTCCTTTCTAAGATCCATCTCTACAAATTAGCCTTTGCTTTGTCCTTTCATTTGATCCTTAAACCAGACCAGGTCATTGGTTAGTATACACACAACTGATTAATTTCTATTGGCTGTATCTGCCCATAGTGATACCACTAATGACTGCCCAAATCTGCACACTGATACAGCCATTGTGTAACTCATTAAACTTCTATCTTCCTTATACTTATAAGGTCAAGGCTAATAATCAAGGCTCAGGGTAAGACACTCTGCCTTCAATAAACATTATTTCCCACGAGGAAATGGAAATGTATTTGTATTCTACACATCTGCATTTCACAGCAGGAGCCCCCACTCAGTCAACACTTTTAATGCTGACACCACCAATTAGAACACAAAGTCTTAGACTAAAGAGAATCTTTAGAGAACCAAGACAAATAATTTAACTAATTCAAAAGCTTATTCTTTACTCTCTCAAAATGTTAATAACTTTTTATTATAGAGCTAATTCATGACAATTAACTAAAATTTAGAAAATATAAAAAAGTGCAATAAATTAAATAGCACTCTACTGTACAATCCAGAAATAATCACTATCAACAAATTGTTTCTTTTAAATGGTTGCTACATATTAAATCTATTTATTCATCTACATAGGTTAATATAATTGGCATCTTATATAATTTTCTATTCAAAGTTTAATCTTAATACTAGATAATAAGCATTTTCCAATACTCTTAATAATATTTAAAACACAATTAATGGCTTTGCGATATTTATCACATGGTTAAAATGAATTTTTATTTTACTTATTATTTATTTTGACCTAAAACATACAAATGTACATTCACTAACCAAATATTTGGCTGTAGAGTCAAGACTTTTCTCTGAGTAAATATCTTTTTTTTATGTAAAACCACACCCATGATGTATCCTCTGATTTTTAAGTTTTATTTATTGTTTAGTCAGAACTTAAAGGCACATGTGAAATAATTTAAGTGTAGATTTCTTATGGATATAGAAATGTATATATATATATACACACACATATAATATATTCTCCCTTAAACTTTACAGTTTTCTTGCCTACAACTTCTTCAACAAGTTTTCTTTTTTGTCTCCTCCAGTGACTTATCTTTATGAAGCATACCCAAGAAGCCACAATTAATTCATTGGTTTGTATAATATTTAAATACATTACCTAATTACGTAACAAAAACAACCGACATGAACAGGTTTGGGAGCTAATATTTTAGGAGAACCTCCAATTTGGTGTAGGCAGAAGTCCTACCAGCTGCGGCTGTCCAGCATGTGTGGGCATTTGTCAGGTTTTTTTTATATAGAAATAGAGAGTATCACACTGGAAAGTCAGTTAAATATCATTTAGTCAAGACAGCATTACTATAAACATTTCTGTACTCCATTTTAGTATTTTTTTATCCACAGAGACTTTAGATTTTGCCATCATGCTGAGGAAAGCTTTTGTTTAACAATACATTTGGGAAGGCAATCCACCCACCCCTTCCATGAGTACAGCTGTCTTTGTGGGCTCATTCATGGTCTTAAGGGTGTTTGACTTCCTGACATTCGTCTTCCTATCCTAACTTCAGCATGACTATTGAAAGATTGTAACCAGATCTTAGCATTTGACATATTACCATTTTCTTCTTTGGAGTCTGCCAAAGTAACAATCCCAATCATCAAGTTAAACTAACAAGATATTTCTTCTTGTAACTAAAAGGGCCCTTGCTACACAGATACATCCAACAGGTAAGCGATAACTGGGTCCAGCTGGGGGATTCTGGGCAGACTACTCTCCTCTTACAACTGCTCGACAGTCAGTGGTGGTCACCTTGGATAAAGCTCCAGGAGGGAATATGGATGCTCTGAGAGGTTGTCACTTCCAAAATGCAGGTGGTAGCATCATAGATTGTACTGTGCCCCCCACCAAAATATGTGTCAACTTGGCTAGACCAGTATTGTATGGTTGTCCACCATTTTGTGATCTGATGTGATTTTCCTATGTGTTGTAAATCCTAATCTCTGCCGGTGGTTAATGAGGCAAGATTAGGTTATGTTAAAAACGATTAGTGTGGGATGCAACATCTTTACTCAGGTCACAGCCCCGATCTAAGGGGAGTTTCCTTGGCATATGGCCTGCATCACCTTTTATCTTACAATAGATAAAAGGAGAGAGAAGCAAGCAGAGAGGGGGGAACTCCTACCACCAAGAAAGAAGTGCCAGAAGCAGACTGAGTTCTTTGGACCCGGGGTCCTTGCACTGAGAAGCGCCTACACCAGGGGAAGATCATGACAAAGACCTTCCCCCAGAACTGACAGAGAGAAAGCCTTCCCCTAGAGCTGGTGCCCTGAATTTGCACTTCTAGCCTCCTGGATTGTGAGAGAATAGATGTCTCTTTGTTAAAGCCATCGACTTGTGGTATTTCTGTTACAGCAGCACCAGATAAGTAAGACAAGTAGGGCTGATATTTTAGCGTCTGTAGAACTGAAAGGCTATCACTCCAAATGTTCCCCGACACATTTCCATTGGCCAGTCTCAGCATATGATGTGGTATCTACCGTAATCAAAAGCTCATTTGGAATAGGCAGGGAAGAAAACAATTTTCACTGAACTTTAGGAAGCAGAGAAAGAAAGTTTATAATTATTTTCTGTCACTGCTATATTGACTCACCTCACATGCAGTCATAGCAGAAAGTACAGAGTTAAGAAGATCAAGGTGTGAAAGTTCAGAGGAACATATATACTTTACCTTTTGTTGAAACATCTTCCAAGTTTCTCCTTGGACTGAAAACCAGGAAAATTTCTCTGGTTAGAAAGGTTCCCTTTTTCCAGGGCAAAGAACAGAGGCAAATGGGCCATTTGCGGAGTTTCTAACAGCAAACACCACTGTCTACGCGCCCAGTACATGAGGGAAACAATGTACACAGATGTAGCAACACTGTAAGCAGGGGTGAAGAAACTGTGATTGGGGTGGGGAGAAATTACCTGTAAAACCATCTTCCTGATAATCCACACTATACCATCTTGGGCATACTACATAATCTCCCTAAACCCAGCTCAATTACCTGTGTGGCTGAGGTAACAATACCTAGATCGCAGGCCTACGTATGACTGCCTTTCAGCCTTTGAGTCCTTGTTTCAATAAATAAGATGTATGGGAAGTGCTGGCGTTCCTGGCACACGATAATAGTCCCCCAGGGACAGCTCTTGCTTTCCTCGGTACCTAAATTCTCAAGCCCTTCCTAGACTGAGATTCCACACCTCTAAAAGTAAAACTAAAGGCACAGAAACTATAGTTATGGGAAGGGTATTTTAGGAGGCAGAATGGTACATTCAAGAATTCTTCCCCCAAACTGTCTGTTAGCCCAAAACTGAAACCATTCCTGAAGTCAATTCTTCAGACAAAGATTAGACTGGGCTATGGGACATAAAATGATACTTGTGAAGAGACTGCTTCTTAGCTCAAGTAGATACATGAGACTAAATAGGCAGCTTCTGTCCGGAAGTGAGATGAGAAGGCAGAGAAGGTCAGGGGCTGCTTGAACGGACACAGGAAATCAGGGGTGGAAAGGAGGAGTGTGCTGTCACAGTATAGGGAGAGCAATCAGGGTCACATAACAATGTATGTATAAATTTTTGTATAAGAGACTAACTTGAATTGTAAACTTTCACTTAAAGCCCAACAATAACAAAAAATCATGATAATAGGAAAAATAAAAGAATTCTTATAAAATGTTTAGCATAAAAATTCTACCTTTATTACCCTGACCATAACGTATTAATGCATGCGTTCAGGCATTTAAAAAGAGTTCTTATAGTCTATATTGTAATATATAAACACTATCACTCCTAGGAAAAGACCAAAAAGATAAAATCTTACAGTCTCAGGTGGCTAAAATTCTATTGCTAAAATTAATTCTGAGTTCAATTTGCAGTTTTGTTCCTGACTAACCTCTTTTTATGCCCAGGAATGGCAAGCTACAATTTTTGTACAATCCCCAACCTATCCTGGAAAATAAAGCTTACAGCAAAAAAAATAAAAAACACAAAACTTCATACTTTGAAATACACTTCAGGATGAAGTTCCAACAAACACAGACTTGAAGCGAGATGTTTGCAAAATGCTAATATTAAAGAAGTTCCCCAAAGTGAATGGCATCCATCTCAAAGAGCTCTTTGATGGATTTAAGCAATGTACTAACCCTCTGGAGCCTAATCCACAGGATTAGGATGTGATTTAGCAGGGGTACAGACTGCACCGTACACCTTGCCTTACTGTTACTCAAGTTCTCCCCAAACTCGAGAGGCTAATGACAGTACGGCAGTGCGGGGATGGCACAAGAGAGAGCTTTGGGGCATGCTTTCTTGTATCAACAATCTTCAGATTTCCCTTTCCAGGTGATTGAACACTTTTACTCAGTTTCTCCCAAAATTTATTTCATTCTCTTTCATAAACGTGCATCCCAAACAGACTTTTGAAAGTATCTACCAAATAAAGAATTAGAAATGGCAGGCTCTACTTATGACTAACTTCCAAGGTGGTTTGAGGCAGATTTCCAAGCATATTCCACTGAGTGTGCCAAGGTATCAAACAGGAAGGTAGGAGAGAGACCCAAGGGCACACAAGAATAATCTCTCACTGTGATGAAAGAACCCACAAGGTAGGCAGCAAAGCAGCTCCACTCTATCAACTGAATCTAATGTCCTAACATGCTCTTGGATGAAAATATCCCGTCTCTCCATTTCCCATTTCTGTTCACATAAAAAAGAAGTGTTTTGCAGCTTATAAGCTCTTTCACAAGTAGCGTAGAAGGCAGGTTATTCCCAGTGCTCTCATTATCACAGAGAAAGCAAGTTAAAGTTCAGAGACACTGAGCTAGTTCCTCAAGGTTATACAGCTATCACAGGATGCGAGGCTACAGGGCATCTCATACAAACCTTTGTTGCCTTCCAGTGCTGTGAGGGGCCTAGAAAAGGTCCCCAGAAAACACGTCATGGCCAGTTCCATTTTTAATACCATCATCTACTGAAGTCTTTCAATAGCCATTGACCTGTCTCCCCTTAACCAACCTGCTGTCACGACCCTCCTTCACCGCTGTCCACGGCACGGTGAAAAGGGCACAGCCACCATGCCATGCCCAAGGAAGCCTGCACAGCTTGGAAAGAGCCAGCTGGGCCGCGTGCTCACCAACACTCCGATGCGATAACAAACCTGCTGAGGCCGTTTGTTCTTCCTGCAATCAGGCAACTGAAGAAAGACAGCGGCGGTGTCTACTAAAACGTAGTGAATAATTGAAGAGACTCCACAAGATGAGTGGTTTAAATGTTTTAAAAAAGAAAGAAGAATGAACTTCCTTTGAATTATACAGGAAGAAAAGTGTATCGTGTAGAATCTACGAGGAATCTGCACTGGGATTCCTTCACCAGTGTCTTTAAAAAAGAAATAAGAAACTATAGGTGTGGCTTACGCGAAAAAAAGATGCTAGACTAAAACCAGCAGACACATATTCAAGGAAAAGCCTTGGCCCTATCAAGATATGGGAGTATGAATGCTGTATCGATTTTAAATCTTACTTTAATTTCTTGTATTTTGAATCCTTGCTTTTACAGACTTTTTAAAGTAGCCAATTAACTACTGGCACTGCAGTGCCCCAAAGAGATGTTCAATAACTATTCATTAAAATGCACTAAAAATTGAAAGCCATGACATGTATTATGAAAACAATGTAATTATATGAATGGATATAATAGCTTACGTTCAACTGTACAACTGTGTTATTGAATCAGATAATAAATGCCACCAAAATTAATGTGATTTGTATACCAATTTATGTGAGAAAATAAATGGCCATTAGTCTTCCAAAGGGGAGAAAAGCATCAACACAATTTAATACCTCAATTGCCTAAATGGGTAGATTTTTTTTTTTTTTTCTGAACTTTCTGCATCAACTGGTCAACAATAAAACATGTCTTCCTTAAAGGGTTAGCTTTGAAAACAACTTGAAACAGCATGGAAATATTAAGAATATCTAACTAAAAATGTTTCCTTTAACGACTACTGCTCGTACTATATGCTAAAGCATAATGGGCTAAAACAAAACAAAGCAAACAAACCAAAGGCCTGTTAGGAGCCCTCAGACAGAACCCTGGGTCCGTATCAGAAAACACTGGGTAGGGAGGACTGCATGAGGTCTTCAGTGAAAGAATGAGGGCAGTGGAAAACCAAACTGAATGTCCTAGCATTTTCCTTCCTATCTGCATGAAGGGGAAACACCTCTGTAGGTAGTTTTCATGCTGACATGACAAAGGTCCAGATTGAGTCTATGTGCCCCCCGCTGCCTTCACTATGTACATGACTCTGTAAGGAAGTCTTCCTGGGTGAAGCCATGTAAAATTTCTAGGATCTCAAAATGTCTCAGTGGGATTCGTCAGTGCAGTACCAGCTCTGTGCCTCACCCAACACACAGGTCTGAAGATAAAAACATATTCAAAGGAAGAAAAATGAATTTCAGTTCTATTCACAAGAAATTCACATGCATTCTGAAGACTCAGATTTATGGCTCTTCCTTTGTTCTTATACATTTCAGGGCCAACTTCCACGTTCCTTTTTTGACACAGCAGATAGAATATTGAGATATGTTTGGCATTAGATATGAGGGGTTATGAGGAAAGACTCTCCAAAAGCAGGATGAAATCAGCTTTCCCTTCCTTGTGGAACACGGAGGAGGCAGGGCTGAGCATATACTTCGCAGGAGAGATCTTGCTCCTCTACATACTGAATCTGCCAGTAGGGCTTGGATTTCAAACTAGGCGCCAGCACTCTTGCTTGAGGCCTAAGCTGGATGTAGAAGAAGAGCCGGGCTCTCGAGTGATGCAGACAGGCTGTCACGAACCAGTTTATTTTAGAGCATTTTTTTCCCCCTCACAAGCTTGTGGATCAACACTGAGTGCTAAAACAGACTATCCAGGAAATAGCACAAACACAAGGTGGCTGAATTCATAAGTCAAATCTGCGAAAGGGACATCACCCATCCAACCCCTTATCTCTGTTACCTGGAACTGAAAAGAACATCCTTAAGCCACATTATTTTAATACACTGACGCCAAGCTAAAAGGGGCCTAAGAATAGCCTTGCCAATCCCATGCCCAACCTCCCTTCTTTCCTCAGGACCATGATGTGCAACACAAGTGTCTAAAGAGCAAAACTGTACAACAGAATTGATTAAAGCAGGAAAGTCTCCTAATCCTGTATTAAGGCCAAGAAATCAAAACATACCCAGGTTGCCGCATGTGCTCATTAAAAAAAAAGCTCTCCATTGGATTTTCTAAGAAATATTGATCTCGAGCTCTGAATCCTCTCATTCTGACCACCCGGCATGACTGGGGTCGGTCCCTCCTGTGCTGGAATTCCCTCTGAAGGTCCCCTCTCCTGTGCACAGAAGCCAGTGTATAGGAGTAATTTTAGTTAAATAAATTACACCTGAGGCTACTTATAAAGCAACCAAGAATACTTTTAGTAAAGGACTGAAGATGTTTAAAAAGAACAAATAGGAAAATAGCAGATACTATCAATGGCTCTCTTGAAATTACAGTAAGAAAGATTTTATTTAAATAGGCTTGATTGAATCAAAATTCCCCCATCACATTTAAATATCAATAATGCATTCTACATTTATTTATTCACTAGAATTAATGTGCATAACTTCCAAATACGAGCCAGAGAATAACCCATTAAACATGCCTACTTGTCTCCAGTATGTGAATCTGTCCGATGACTCTGATCTTTTACCTGTTAGACACTGCTCTCAGCTGAGTAAGACACTTCCAGGTCTCTGAATCAATCCACGTTTGCACTGACAACACTCTACAGCTAGGTTTCAAGTGTGAAAGCCAGCACAGCTCAAGGCGCCATCAGGGAGGGGCTGTTTCTATTCCTGTCAGTGGTCAAGATCACCACTCCTCTGCCGCCTGTCTGTAGTCAACCTCTCCTTGGCTTGCAAAAACAGAAAACCAGCCTACACTTTGAGATACAAAACGTTTCAAAGATGTTTTTGGTAGAATAATCTCCTAATGGCAATAGGCTTCAGTTGTTTGTTTTTAAGGTATCTAAAGGGAAGGCAAGGTCTGGGCATCTGGGAACCCAAGAGGTCCCAGTAACTGAGAAGAAACTTCCGGTCCAGCTCACGGCCTAAAGGATGGAGGACGGGAAGAGGAAAGTCAATGTCCACGCCCTACTTCTCCTCTGCCTTTCAGGTTCAATCCTTCTTTGTTTCGATCCCATAGAAAATTAGAGACAACCCTCTAACCTGGGCCTTCCTCTTAGTAAAAATACCTTCTGCTTGCAGAAACGTCATTATCCCTTCTCAGTGTGTTTGTATCTCTAGTGAACCAGCTTTTTCCCTCCAAAGAGCTGTGCTGCCTTTACAGACAGGATCCTTCTGATTCACCCAAGATGAGCACAAAGACACTCGTTCTTTAAACCTTGAGATGTTCAGTTCAAGAGCAAAGATCCTGGCCCTTAGTGCAGGAATAGGCTACGATAAAAAAAAAAAAAAAAACGAAAACAAAAAAACCTCACAAAAACACAGCATCATCCTTAGCCGTCCTCAGGTGCTACAACACGGTCCATGAGTTTCATAAAAAAAAGAGGAAAAAAACCCTATTACAGTCTGGAGGTAGGAGCTGAAGAAAAGAGGATTTCTCGCCTGGGAACTTTACTGATACAATCAAAACAAGTGAAAAATATGAAGGGCAGATATTCAAGCCATTCTTCAGCCCACAGTAGCAGTGCTAATAATCCCACCAATGAAATCTTTATTTCTTTTGGTTAATCATCCTGTAATCCTGGATTAAAGAATAAATAAACTATCTTTTTTCTTTAAACTACCATAAAACCTACGTGTTTAAACTCCCCTTTTATGGAAACTACACAATCTTCCTTTCATTAAAATCTCTCTTGTTGATATATGCAAACCAGGTCAATTTCTGCTGGATATGCATACTTCGTTTTATCCCTTAATTCAACTCCCCCTTAAAGGTTTTAAAAAGAGAAAGAGCTGGACCTTAGATACACATAAAACAAACACTGCTTATACGTCTATTGGAACACTGACACCATTTACAGATATTTTCCCTTTTCCTTGGGGCTCAGCGTCCTGTCAATAATCATTACTTATTAAACAGGCTGCCGTTCCCTTCTACAGAACGTAGCAAGGGATCATGGAGGGGTAGGAATAATTACCTTGGGCTTTTCTTTAAAGACCTTCGGAATGGAAGGTAAGGAAATCAATTCAGAAAGAACACGAAATACCCAGTATAACCCAGTGTAAGCACTCCGCCTCCCCCACACACATATACAAGGTTGGGGAGGACACGCACCCTCCATTCTTCCCATCAACTGCATCAGAAAAGGAGATGAGAACGCTGGGGGCTCGGGGAGAGACACATTCTCCACAGTGAATGTGCTCACACTTATACACACACAGCCTTTATTCCTCTACAACACTCAGGCCAGATTTGTTGAGACGAGCCTCTAAACACCTTCTGAGAAAACGCGCTCCAAAAATGACAGCTTCGGCCAACAGAGGGAGATGCAGCAAGTTAATCGGCCTGACTACCGTTCAGGTTTGTGGCAGACTCCCTCCTTCCCTTCTCACCACCTCTGGCTTTATCTTCTAGCCTCCCTCCCCACAAAGCAGGGTATGAGCATAAAGGCTTTGTGACCTGGACCTTAGCCACAATTTAAAAAAAAAAAAAAAAAGTTTCAAGGGCTAGATAAAACCCAAGCTAGGACCACAGATCAGGGGAATGAAAAATCAGCAAAGGACTGGCAGCAAACCTGGCGTTCCCTGCCACCCTGAAGAGTGAACGAGGAGCCCAGTTCTTGTCCCCCAGATGCTATGGTTCAAAATATAAACGCCACAGAGAGATAGCATAGCTAGACAGTGTTTGCACATTAGCCTTGCACAGAACTTGAGCTGGCAGACTGGGGATTTGTCCTAAATAACCTTCAAAGGTTGCACGAACTGTTCCCATAGCCTGATCAACAGTCAGGTGAAAAAGGTTCCTGAGATTCCCTCAATAAGAACAAGGCAGGGGGAGGGGTAAATTAGTAGTGTCACACATTTACAACAATGGGGAGAAACTATATACCTCCTACACAAGTAAACAGAAAGCTATCGTGGTTGGGATACACAGTGGCCAGGACTGCCAGCAAAGAAGCTGAGGAGGAAGATGCTACAATCCAACGGTGAGATGTTTCTAAAGGGCTGGGGGTTCTCACCCTGGAGCACAGAGAACTCTGTCCCAATCCGCCTGCATTTTCCAGGCTCAGAGGAAGAGGAGATGAGGTTCACACCCCACCTTTGGGAAATGAACAAAAGCAAACGCTTGGCAGAGCTGAGAAAACTCCTCCGTCCTCAGGACCAGAGGCAGCAGCTCTGCAAGGCTCCCTTCGCATTCTCCCCCAGCTAACTGGATCTCGGTGGCCACAGAATCCGCGTCTACACCTTGGAACGGCCACGGGCAGGCTGCAGACAATCAGTTTAGCCCTCAGCTGTGGATCGCCTCCTTTCCCTACTTCCCCCCATGGCTTCTAATTAACCCTTCCCAGTCCCAGCCCCGGTCAGACTGATGGAAGCATCTCCAGCTACATTCTACCAACATCTCTATCAAGCCATCACAACCCACGGACATAACTCCGCTTAGCAGCTTATCGCCCGTCAATCTGCATGTGCTTTTCTTCCTCTCCTACCTACCAGCGTCTGCAAGGGCCTCCCCCTCCCCATCCCTCCTCCGGAGCAGGCCCCCTGAGCTTGCCAGCAGGTCTGCAGTGAGGAGGAACCTCACTCGTGTTAACCCCTTGAAGGAGGCAGGGAATCTGTTCTCATCTGGGACCCACTGAAGTCGGGCCCGTTAAACTAGACGACGCCCCTTCCTGCCGCCCCCCATCCCCCACAGACCCAGAACAGGCAGGCACCTTTTCCCTCTTGTGGCCAGTTTTATCCAGCTCTCTCTTTGCCCCAAAACTGGGTTGGGGCTGGGGGTTGCTAGAAGATAGGCGGCGAGGGGAAAAGCCAACAGCAGGAGGGCAGAAAGGAAAGGCAGAGTATCACACTTGAGACAGTGGTTACTCACGAAATTTGGAGCTGCTGCTAGTTGCTGGCATAGCGGTGGTAGAGAAAGAGGAGGAAGAGGAGGAGGAGGCAGCATCCTGGAAGGGAGACAGGGTCCAGGAGGGAGTAGAGTCGTGAAGGTAGGAAGAGGTAGCGTATGCCGCAGTGGGCCAGGAGGGCATTGGCTGGGTACTGGGGGTTCCTGGCACCGGGGGGCGGGAGCCTGGTGTGCTGCTGCTGAAGAAGGGGGCTGTCGTGGACAGGACCGTCGAGGGGGCTGCGGTGTTCCGTGCCGTGGTGGAGCGCGGGCTGGCCCGGATGGGCACCCGGTGCCCTGGGAAGCGAGTGGGAGCCCGCGTGATGGTGGTCAGGCGGGTGCTAATCCGGTTGGGAGTCCTGGAAGACGCGGCGCCGCTGGCGGAGGGGGTGGCAGGGGACGTGGTCGCAGTGGTCGTGGTGGTGGTCTCCATGGCCTTGGGGAAGGAGCTGGGCTTGGAGAGGAAGAAGGGATCCTGGCCCATCCCCTTGGAGTCCACCAGGTCGGTGGGCACGTATTCCTTGACGGAGCCCACCACGATCCATTTGAGGAGCATGAGGCTGAGCCCCAGGCCGATGAAGCCGATGAACAGAGGCACCACGCACAGCCACGTCTGCTGCCGGTTCCACACGATGCAGTCGCTACAGCGTAACTCCCGGGGGGGCTCGGCCGCCCCTTCGCCGCCGCCGCCGTCCAGGCCCCCGCCCGCCGCCGCC
>NW_004444102.1:3051696-3061039 GCF_000243295.1 Trichechus manatus latirostris
CCCGCCGCCGAGGGACGGGACTAGCCGCCGAGGCTTCGCGATCTCGCCGCAGCGTGCTGCGCGGTCGAGCGTGGGGACGGAGAGATGGCGGCCGCGTCGGGGGTCCCGAGCGCCGCGGACCCGGGCCGAGGCGGCTCCAGGCGGGCTCTGCCAGCCGGGGGGCGCGGGTGGGTGTGCGGAGCCGCGGCGCACTGACTGGGTTTCGAGCAGAGTAGCGCCTCCCACCAGTATACCCGACGATGGTTTCATTATGCGCATAAGATAAATAAATGATCCGAGCCAATCCTCATTTGGAGGTGTGTGGGAAAAGCAGCTCCCCGGCCTATTTGAGCCCGTCCCCTGTGCAGACCCGGTAGGGTCAGAGACTGATGCAGACCGAGTAGGGGATGTGTGCGGGTGGGAGGGTGTTTGTGCGCCCCAAGCAGATGGCTGGTGCCTCTGGATCTACAGCCAGCTTTGCCTCAGAGTTCCTGAAAGAATCGCTAGTGCAGCAGACGACCTTTGTGCTATCAGACCTGGCAGTCATCTCCAAGTCGATTTATCATAACTTACTTTTAAAAAATATATATTGTCTGTAAATGTTGACGTACGCACATGTACACCCTACACGAGCAACTGCTAGTGGGAGAGGGAAAATGTAGAATGGTTTGGGTCGGCATCGCTGACTCCGTTTGCTGGCTCCTTCCCTTGGTTAGGGAGGTACCTGTATCCCTGCATATCAGATTCATACGGTACCTGCCTGGAGTAGGGAGAGGTGTCGAGGAAGGCCTGGGTAAAGAGCCAGCATCAGCACGGTTATGTGCTGATGGTGGAAAACCTCACTTGACAACTCTTCCCAGATTCCCTGGTCCAAGGTGAAAACTGGAGAGGAGGGGATTTTATTTACAATCTCCAAGAATGAGAGGCAGAGGATGGCAGCCTCCTCATTCACCTCCCTGCCCCTGTCTGATTGGCACTGATGATGGAGCCTGCGTTGGCTTGTCCTGTAGTAGTCTCCACAAAAATGAAGTTTTCAAGGTATCCATTTTACTCACAGGTGGAGAGCAACACGGTATACGGAAGAGACTGCGGAGAGCAGCGGGTGCATTGAAACAGGAAGCCCTCGGGATTTGCTGCCGGTATACCAGAGTACTTTGCACAGACACGGTTAATAAATTATTTTTGATGGCAGTAATGCGGCTGTCACTTCTTTCAGCTATCACATTGAGACTTTCCCCATAGGAAAGCTTTTGATCTTTAGTTTGATAGAACATGCCCTAATCTAGTAATGCTGAATTATGGTTCCAAATACTGCAAGTGAAAAAAATACCACAAACCCTTGAGTCTCTATTCCTTCAGCTTTCCAGTGCAAGGCACAGCCTCTTAGATGTAAATGGACCTAATCTCTACTTTCTTCAGGTGCTGGACATTCGCAGCCCAGCCTTTCCTGCTTTCCCACAAAACACTGTAATTATTGCTGGTGCTGCTCTCAGGTATATGAGACAGGAAATTACTTTTTCAAAACACTTTCAGTTCATTGGCCCCCAGTATTCCTGCAGCCTCTTCTTTCTTCCCTGCCCACTGGAATAAACTCAGTGTACAGGAAGCGGTGCTGTAGGGCTGCAGCTGGGCGGCTGCTCCTGTCCCGACACTGCAGTCCCACACCGCCTTCACTCCATGTTGTCTCAGTGTTCCCGAATGCCTTCTCCACATACCTCTCTAAATCCTTTCCACTTCTCATTTCCACTTTGCTTTAACTACTTATTCATGGTTCCCCTGTTGAGCTCATTTTCTCCCAGATCCAAAGCCACTGCACTTGACTACCCATTAGCTGCTTTCCCAGTGAACATCATCACTAGAGGGGAAAAAATAGAAGCCATTTCTTTGATAGCCTCATACTGGGGAGCAGATTGTACAAGCCCATCCAGGAAAGTTTGGCTGGTACAACAATCATTAACTTGCAGTGACTGTGAGGTTTCCTGGTAGCAGGTGGTAAGTGATGGGACTGGACTGGGGGCAGGGTGTCCACAGCTGAGTCAAAGACAAGTTAATGAGCAGGCAGCTAGTCAGTTCCATGGTAAGGAGTCTCATTCTGAGGACTCACAGCTCACTGAAGCAGAGCGCTGGAGAAGGAGCTCCAGATTGACTCTAAAGACAAGGATTCAAGTTAGAGCTCTGCCCTTACAAGCGAGAAAGCCACTCTGGACCTCTTTCCTCTTTTGTGAGCTTCAATACCAGTGCATTACCTAAGTCTATGGAATTGGATAGCTGACTGTGCTGTTCACTGCGGCACCTTTTAAGCATGGATCTCAACGTCAGACACCTTCCTGGAGAGAGGGAAGTGCGATTTTCTAACAAATAGGAATGACATACCTCAGCCATCTGCCCTGAGTTCCGTATCTTCCTGACTATAGTTACGTCCTGAATATCTCTTGGGTGGTCCACTGGCACATTAAACTCAGCATTTCTAATCATTGCCTAAAGTTTGGCCACAGAATATCATTTCTGTTGAATCTCAGTTTTCCTTTCAATGGCACCCATGTCCTCAGGCAGGAAGGCTCAGTGCCATCTCTGACTCCTTATTCCACATACCCCAAGTTCAATTAGCTGTCAGATCATCAACTTCCTATTACTATAGTTGCCCTGGATTCCATCATTTGTAACATCCCTGGTAAGGGCCCAACTTTAGATCCACAAGGCTGGAAGTATTCTTGGTGGCGAAACACCTCCAATGTGTCATCCCAATGTGTCAGCACAACAGCCATCTACTTCCAGCTGAAGCTCTGGAGAAGGTGACGCTTCCTGAGGAAGACCACCCAGCCTGCAGACAGTATACATAATTAGAAAAGTCTTCATGTCAAGCCAAAAATCTGCCTTTCCATGCTCTCACACTTTCTTCTTAGCTCATTCATTATCCAAATGTTTAGTGAACCAGGTGCCAGCCATGGAGGATGCAACAGAAAAAAAAAAAAAAAAAATACTACCTTCATTGACTTACATTTTAAATAAACAAAAAATAAACAAAAATAAAAAATAAATAAATAATAAATAAACAAAAAGTAATAATAATAATATAGTCTATCAGATAATGAGAAGTGCTGTGGTTGTTTCGGAGTCCTTAGGTAGTGCAAATGATTAACACTCAGCAGCTAACTGAAAGGCTGGAGGTTCAAGTCCACCCAGAGGGGCCTCAGAAGAAAGGCCTGGTGATCTACTTACAAAAGATCACAACCATTGAAAACCCTATGGAGCACAGATCTACCCTGACACACGTGAGGTCACCATGAGTCAGAGTTGACTCAATGGCAACTAGTGGCTTTTGGTGGATGTTTTTGACTACAAAGAACATGCCTTATCGCTTGCGATTACGCAAGACACCTCCCCTCCAATCAGTATCCCCCCTGGCCATGAGGACTTGACGCTCATAGCAGTATCAGGGTCCTCTTTTACTAGCTGTGGGTTCCCTGGATAATGTAGTGATTATAGAAGCCAGGCTGACTTGAGAAATCCTAACATCCTTCACAATGTCCGCTGGCATCATGCATATAAACTGTCACAGATTGAGTTGTGTCCCCCAAAAATATCTGTCAGCCTGGCTGGGTCATGATTCCCAGAATTGTATGATTGTGTTATCTGATGTGCTTTCCTTATGTGTTGTAAACTCTATCACTAAGATGAGATTATATGCGATCTCCTTATGTGTTGTAAATTCTATCACTGTGATGAGGTTATACTGATGAGGTTGACAAGATTAGTGTCTTAATGCAATCTCTTTTGAGATATAAAAGAGAGAAGCGAGCAGAGACACATGGGAACCTCACACCACCAAGAAAGCAGTGCTGGGAGCAGAGCGTGTCCTTTGGACCTGAGGTTCCTGCACTGAGATGCTCCCAGACCAAGGAAAGACTGAGGCATCACAAGGACCTTTTTCCAGATCTGACAGACTGAGAGCCTTTTCCTGGAACTGATGCCCTGAATTTGGACTTGTAGCCTACTGGACTGTGAAGACAACAAATTTCTCTCTGTTAAAACCATCCACTTTTGGTACTTCTGTTTAGAGCAGCACTAGATGACTGAGACATAAACCAAACCAAGAAACCCATTGCCGTCGAGTCGATTCTGACTCATAACGACCCTGTAGGACAGAGTAGAACTGCCCCATAGGGTTTCCAAAGAGCCGCTGGTGGATTCGAACTACCAAGCTTTTGGTTAGCAGCCGAGCTCTTAACCACTACTGGCATCACGCATATAGGCAATGTGATACATCAATACATTTCACAAAGCAAACATTTTACGAAGTGTTAATGAGGCTAAGCTTCTTCCAAACTGTAATGGGTTCAAGGGAGTCCAGGGCTGATGGAGGAAAAAGATGTGACCAAGAGATAGCAGTGTTGCACAACCAGCTATTTATTGGGGGCTGTGAACTGACAGCTGCTTGCAGGGGACAATCCCCCAGAGCAAGGCGTCTCCAGAGGCCAGGAAACTCCTGGGCAAGAGATCAAGGGGGTGGGCTTACATATGCCTTTGCCATGTTCTCCTGCAGCAAGGTGGGGGTGTCTTTGGGTCAGAGCACTCCAAAAGACAGCAGCATCCTAGGGTCCTTACAACCACAGGAATTTATCTTATCTATGGCCACCAGATGTTTGGGTCAATTTCATGAAGGGAGTGTGTAAAGTAGACAAGCTCTCATTGGCTAAAAATCTGCTTATTTGGGCTATTTTAAAAATAATTGGATGTGTGCAAATTTGAGTTTGGAGGCTGTCGGCTTTTTTTTTTTTTTTTTTTGGACTAATGGGCCTCAGTTTGCTGTGAAGAAGAAGATGGTCATTATACAGAGGCCATCTTTGGCTCATTGACTTAATTCTTTATTCCCTCTTTCTTTAGTACACTATTATTGCTATAACAATACATTTTTTTTTTAGTAAATTGTAGTGGTCTTTTTTAAGCGAAGCAGATTGTTTTCTGTATAGGCCTCACCGTGTAACCTTATTTGTTTCTTATGGGCTCTCAACTTCTTATGTGTAAGACCCACCCAGAGATGTCCTGGAAATATCCCCACATGGATCTGACTATTCACAACATTTTGACTCTAAGAATTTGTGTATTATAACCCCAAATCATAAATAATACAAACAATAAAACACAAATTCTGGGCAGAAACTGGAAAGGTGAATGACTCTTAACACTTCTAACTATATCCTGGTCACAACGGATAATTATTTGCAATTCACTGTCATGAATTGGGAAATGCTGTATAAGAAGATATGACATTAGAAGTTTTGAAAGAGGCACTAAAATAAACACTAATGTGAAATTTCAGGGGTGTCGCCAGAACACAATGCTGACATATCAAAATAGAATAGCAAAGAAATGGGTTGTTGCATAACACATACGGATTTGTGAAGAGGATTTCTTTGGCAGTGGCTTTTCTTGAGTTCAAAGGGTGAGCAGCACAAAAGCAGAGTCTAGTTACTTCAAGTGTAATGAGAAGGGCCTCAAAGGAGAACTCTGCAGAGCTCTGCATGGGACAGTTGGGCTGGGTCAACACGAAGCCTTAGGAATCCCAAGTCAAAGAGAAGGCTGCAGTGGACTCTGGCAGCAGAGGGCCCTGGGAGCAACTGCCTTGCCCAAAAATTGTGAAGCCATCTGTGATTGTTAAGGCTGTGTGTCAAGTTGGATGGGCCATGATTCTCAGTGGTTTGGCAGTTATGATGTACTTTGATAGTCATATACTGATGTAATCACTTCCCTGATGAGATCTGATATAATGGGATCCTCTCCATAGGGATCTGCTACGAGCAGCTAATCAGTTGAAAGGGAGTTTCCTTGGGGTTGTGGCCTGCATTTAATATAGCAGGACTTCCTGGCAAGGCTCATGGGGTTTTGCTCGCTCTGGATTCTGCAGCTGGCTCCTGTTCTTCTGACCTCTTGTTCTTAGGACTTGAGCTAGCAGCTTACCTGCCGTCTTAGCTGCAAATCTTGGGATTTGTTGGCCTCTGTGAGCCAGAGGCCTGTTGTCTGACCTGCTGATCTTGGATTCACCAGCACCTGCAGCTATGTGAGTCAGGAGAAGCCTCCAGCCTGATCCACAGACTTATGACTTCCCAATCTCTACAACCATGGGAGCCATTTCCTTGATATAAATCTCTCTGTCTATATATATCTATATACATATATATATGTATATATATATCTGTCTATATCTACATAGAGATGCTTCACTGGTTTTGCTTCTCTAGAAAACCTAGCCTAAAACACCATCTTACCACAGAGCCCACTTCGAATGTAGTGTGATATCTTAGTTATCTAGTGCTACTATAACAGAAATCCCACAAGTGGGTGGCTTTAACAAACAGCAATTTATTTTCTTACAGTTTAGCATGCTAGAAGTTCGAATTCAGGTCACCAGCTCTAGGGGAACGCTTTCTCTCTCTGTTGGCTCTGGGGGAAGGCCCTTGTCTCTTCAGCTTCTGTTCCTTGGCTCTTTAGTGATCTTCATGTGGTGTTACATCTACCTTCCTACATCTCTGCTTGCTGACTTGCTTATTTAATCTATTTTTTATCTCTAAATAAATTGACTTAAGACACACCCTGCACTAACACTGTCTCATTAATATAACAACTAAACAAAACATAACAAAGAAAATACATTTCCAAATGGGATTATAACCGCAAAAATAGGGGTTAGGATTTACAACACACATTTTTTTGGGATATAACTCAATCCATAACATTCCACCCCTTGGCCTCCAAAATTCATTTCCTTCTCACATGCAAAACACATTCACCCCATCACATCATCTCTAAAGCATAAATCAACTCCAAGTCCAAAATCTCATATTCTGAATCTTTTAAATCAAACATGAGTGAAACTTTAGGCGTATTCCATCCTGGGCAAAATTCCTCTTCATCTGTGAACCTGTGAAATCTAGAATACAAGTTATCTCCTTCCAAAGTACAATGGTGGAACAGGCACAAGGTAGACATTTCCATTACAAATGAGAGAAATTGGAAGGAAGTTTCAAAGAGTTCTGCTGATCTCCAAACTTCTCCAGGAATGGTCCTTTTCTCTTCCCAACAGCTACAACAGGTGTAGCTCCTTTGGCCTATTTCCTGCCTGTAGAATTCCAAGAGGCAGACAGCTTTTCTTCCTTTCATCCCATCTCTGTCTCCTTCAGTCTAAGCTGATGGTTTTTCTGCTGTCAGATCCATCAGTCACAGACTTAATCTCTTTAACAAAAGATCGTGTAGCCAAGTGTTTGGTAAAACTTCTAGAACAAGCGCCCTGAGTCTGTACAACAGAATTTTTTGAATCTTTAACTTTTGTTTTCATTTTGCACAGTCAATTTTTTAGTCTATCTCTTCCCTCTCACATTTTACTATAAGCAGCAAGCAGAAATCATGCGGCCACTTTAAGATCTTGCTTAAAAATTTCCTCAGTCAAATATCCAAGTTCATCGCTTACAACTTCTACCTTACACCAAACATCTGAACATAATTCAGACAAGCTATTTGCCATTGCATAAAAAGCATCACCTTCCCTCAATTGTCCAGTCACATGCTCATCATTTTCTTTTAAAGCCTCACCAGAAGCACATTTAATGTACATATTTCTGGCAACATTCTGTTGCTGGCGCCATATGCATTCTAGAAGACAATAGAAACTTCCTTTATGGCTCTCCTCACATTCTTCTGAGCCTTCATCAGAATTGCCTTTGACATTCACAATTCTACCAACAATCTCTTAAAGGCAATCTAGGCTTTTACTATTAGGTACCTTAAAACTCTTCTAGCCCCAACTTC
Source organism: Trichechus manatus latirostris (assembly GCF_000243295.1). Lineage (NCBI taxonomy): Eukaryota > Metazoa > Chordata > Mammalia > Sirenia > Trichechidae > Trichechus > Trichechus manatus. Next base: position 3,059,479 of record NW_004444102.1, read on the forward strand.
CGGCAACATGGCACTCTAAGCAGAAGCACCACTCCGTCCAAACACAGCAAAAATCCAAAAAACTAAGCCAAACAGAGAAAACAGCAATCCTGAAACCCAAAAACATCAAATGAAGAGATAAAGAACTCAGCCAAGCACCAAATGGAGTGAGAAACTGACAGAGAATGGAGAGTGAGGAGAGATTCATGCAGAGGTCCCCTATCAGCTAACGCAGCGCGGATCCACCGTCTTGGACTCCTATTGCAGACCAGCAAATGGGGGTACGAGAAAGCAGCTTCACAAAGCTTCCAACAGGAGACAGAACTACCAGTAAACAGTGATATATGCTTTCCCACCTCCCACCCTTCTTCACCCCCACTCAGCCTCCTCTGCTTCCCAAGGCCACAGTCTCTTGGATGGGAAGCACTAGCTGCTTGGATTCCACCCGACCGCACTGGCCGACTCCCTGAGTGTTATTTGTTGGCTGCTGGTGTTGCTTTTCTCTGCTTCTTTTGATTTCCTCCTTACCTCTCACCACCTCTCACTCCTTTCGCTCAAATACCTGGCTCCAGGCGCCATCTCTGCTTCTTCCTAAGGGGCTGCAGAGCTCTGTTCAAGTGTGGAACTGCTTCCCGATCTGTGTTGCCACTCTGGTGGGATCCTGGGGCTTTTTTTTGTTTGCTTGTTTTGAATTGTTTGTTTGTTTTCTTTCTCTTTTCTCGAGTTGGGAGACTGTTCTGGCCAGGCAGTGCTACGTGGCTTGGGACCAAGCCCCTCAGCTTGCGCAGATGTGAAGAGGGATCCCTGAGGGCATTTCTTTTCTCATGTTTTTTTTTTTTTTTTCCTGTTTTTTGGGGGGCTTTTCTTGTTCTTTTTTTTGTTTGTTTGTTTGTTTGTTTTCTTTTCTTTTCTTTTCCCTCTTTTTCCCTTTTTCTCTTTCTTCATGAATCAGGTTTTCATCTCTCTATACTGTCCTTCTCCTCCTGTCCCCTGAATACCTGGCATTGAATACCTCTACGCCTTCTAGCCAGGCTGTACTTCAACACCTGGGAACAACTTCCCCAGAACTCATAGCCACACTAGTGGGATCCCTGGGAACTTTACTGTTCTTTTTTCTTTCTAATTTTTATTTAGTCATTCTTTTCTTTTTTTTTTTCTCTTCTCCTTCCCCTTCTTGTTTTTTTTCCATTTCATAGTCTCTCATCTCTCCAATCCAACAACAAACTCCCCTAGCACTCTTTTTTAGTTGTATGTATGTTTTTGGCTCCTGTTCCTCTCTCCTTTCTCCCATACCCATCATAGCTCCACGTATCATAATCTCTCCCCTTCATCCTGCTACCTGCACTGTGTGCTTAACATCACACCACCAAGCAGCACAGGCATGGCCTACCGGAACTTACTCTGCACTGGTTACTGACCCGCCCTGGTGGCTGTAGTAAGTGCCACAAACAACCCATCCTAGCAACTCTTCAGTTAGACCTTCCCTGCTGTACCATATTTGAACGACTGACCCTGCCAATTGGAGAAGGAGGTGAAAAGTATCGTACCCACAGATGAGCAAACAACAAAGAACACAAAGCCC
>NW_004444102.1:3066120-3082488 GCF_000243295.1 Trichechus manatus latirostris
AAGCTCCATAGACACATCCAAACTCCCTGAGGGATTGAATTGCTGGGCAGAGGGCTGTGGGGACCATTGTCTCAGGCGACATCTAGCTCAATTGGCATAACACAGTTTATAAAGAAAATGTTCTACATTCTACCTTGGTGAGTAGCGTCTGGGGTCTTAAAAGCCTGTGAGCAGCCATCTAAGACATTCCACTGGTCTCACCCCTATGGGAGCAAGGGAGAATGAAGAGAACAGGATACAAGGAAAAGATTAGTTCAAAGGACTAATGGACCACAGCTACCACGGCCTCCACCAGACTGAGTCAAGTACAGCTAGATGGTGCCCGGCTACCACCACTGACTACTCTGACCGGGATCACAACAGGGGTTCTGGACAGAGTTGGAGAAGGATGTAGAAGAAAATTCTAACACACACACAAAAGACCAGATTTACTGGCCTGAAAGAGACTGGAGAACCCCTGAGAGTATGGCCCCTAGACCCTTTCTAGCTCAGTGGTGAAGTCACTTCCGAGGTTCACCGTTCAGCCAGGGAGTGGACAACCCCATAAAACCAAATGGGACTAATGAGGCACAGCAGTCCAGGGACAAGGACTAGAAGACAGAAGGGGACAGGAAAGCTGGTGATAGGGAGCCCAAGTTTGAGAAAGAACAGTGTTAACATATTGTGGGGTTGTTAACCATTGTCATAGTGGAGCGTGTGCTGACCGCTTAACGAGAAACTATTTTGTTCTGTAAACGTTCATCTAAAGCGAGAATAGCAGTACAACTGGAAGAACATAATCGATGTCACTGAACTGTGCATGTAGAAATTTTTGAAATGGGTGGTGTATCTTTGGCTATGTATATTTTCCCAAAAAAAAAAAAAATGTCAAGAAGGGAGAGGGTTGACATGTCATGGGGTTGTTAAACAACGTCATAAAACAGTATGTGACCGACTGTTTAATGAGAAACTGTTTGTTCTGTAAACCTTCACCTGAAGTACAATTAAAAAAAAAAAACAAAAAAACTCTTCCAGCCTCTACCCATTACCCAATTCCTAAAGTGCTCCCACATTTTAGGTATCTGTTAGAGCAGCACCCCCTCTCTGGTACCAAATTATGTCTTAGTTATCTAGTGCTGCTATATAACAGAAATCCCACAAATGGGTGGCTTTAATAGACAGAAATTTAGTTTTTCACAGTTTAGGAGGCTAGAAGTCTGAATTCTGGGCCCCTGCTCTAGGGGAAGTCTTTTCCTCTGTCGGCTTTGGGGAAAAGTCCTTGTCTCTTCTTCTTCCATTCCTTGGCTCCTTGGTGATCTTCAAGTGGTGTGGCATCTATTTTCTCCCATCTCTGCTTGCTGGCTTACTTGTTTAATCTCTTTCCTATCTTAAAAGACATTGATTTAAGACACATCCTGTACTAATGCTGTCTCTTTAACATAACAAAGAAAACACATTTTCAAATGGGATTCTAACCACAGAAATAGGGGTTAGGATTTACAACACATAATTTTGGAGGACACAATTCAATCCATAACAAATGAATATAGAGAAGAAACAGAATCATAAAATAAGCTGGAAGTCAGTGTTGAAGAATTTGAGTGTCATAGCGAGATGTTTCTGTAATTCTTTTTGGATTGACTTGAAAGTACCCTGCTTTATTAGCATACAAAGTTGGGTTTGGTGTTTGTTTCTTCTAGCTTTTGGTCTTCTGGTCAACAGTTCTGCCTAGTATTGTTAGTTTGTTCTATAGTTTGATTAGACTTCCCTACATTTCCCTCTATCCCTTATCCCCAGCCTCCTCCTCAACTAGTGGAGGAAAGCTTTCTTCATTAAATACTACTTCTGATCAATATATTCTGGTCTCTCTTTCAAGACACCAAAAGAAATGCCATTCTCTGTCTTTCATATTTATTAATTTTTCTTATTGTTGTAATGTCATTATCTCTTTCTTCTGTAGAGCTTTGGAAATGCTTTATTCATTTTACTGATTAAGCTCAGTACATTTTCAGTACTAGTTTTTACTCCTAATGACTATTAAAAATATATTATTTTTCTGCTTGGAGTACTTCATTCAGCTTCCTTTTTAATTTTGTCTTGAAAGCATAAAGGGGCTGTCTGAAGTTTATTTCTGTTTCTTATGAAAAATATTTTAATAGAAACACAGTCTTTCCCTTGCTACCATTTTCTTCTTTTATATTACAAATTTCTATCCATTAATGGCATACTTACTTTGAAGTTTATTTATCCTTGAATTTTGAAGTTTCTGTCTATCCCTGGTTGTCTTTCCCAAGTAGTTATAGAAATACTTCTTAGACTGCTTCACAGTACAACTTTATTTTTTTGAAATCATCTTATCAGATCTAAAATTGGAAGACTGGTAGATGGAAGTTTTTCTTGACAATTTACTAACCCAGAGCCCTCATGGGACCTGGTGCTTTGGAAAGATTTAAGGAAATGTCTTTTCAGTATGGTCAGAAACAAAGATAGTGGGTTCCCCTCTCTTTCACCTTTTCCACACTGAAAACAGGATTCCATTTGGCAAATCATAAGCTTCCAACCACTCCCAGATGGGGTTAAGTGTAGAGTGAAGCCGCAACTTTGGAAGGGATGTGATATAGGAAGCCAGTTCCCTAGTATGCTTTCTTAGAACTGAGAAAAACGCATTTTTGTCTCAAACTTCATTATTCATAAAAAAAAGGCGGCTTGATAGAGCTGCGTCATTCAGAAAGACTTGAAGTGATTTCATGTTTGTATAAATAACGTTTTGGCTTCTTCTCACCTGTGTTTTCCAGAAATCTACATTCTGCTTCCTCAGAATTTGTGATGGAATTTCCTAACACTCTGTAGGGAGAAAAGAACCAGATGATTTCTCATAATTCCTCACTGCTTTACTTTCTGTCTGCTCCATGAGGACTCCCTGCTGAAACAGTCAGGGAAGCCTGAGGAAAGAGCTGTGATGCCAACTGTAGACATTCGGCCACAATAGCTGACATGTCCAACATGGGACCAACTTCTGACTTTAGCTGGTAGAATATTAAGACATAGTACGAATTTAGAGATTTCTCCTGCTTTCTTTTCTGATGATTATTGATAAACTATGAGGATTTTCAGGTACTCCACAATCACTTAACGTATTTGTGTAGCAGGTCCAGAGATTTATTTTTGACATAGTTCAATCATCAATATAGGAAATAGAGCACAGTATGGAACCAGACTTGAATCTGACTTTCAGCAGGTTGTTGTGCAGCTAAAAAATGTCCCTTGTGGTGTGCCTAGTTGTGAGCATCTCAGATACAGCAGTCAGTATTATCATTTAACAAAAATCGTAATTGCTTTTGTGAAGTGTTATTCAAGGAGGCCTTTCCAGGTTTTTAGTATTCTGAGAATGTGTATATGCTAATAATTATTAGTAAAAATAAGAATGACAACATCTCCAGTAGATTTATGCTTCCTTATTGCTTACTCAGGAGATACGAAGTCAAATTATCCCCACATCTTTGGTACCAGTGAAAAATAGTAAAAGAGGCTAGAAATTCCACAGGGAGAAGACAAAAATTTATCTGAATTTGACAAAATATTCTTCATATTTGAGTTAGCTTAGCAGTTAGAAGCTATTTTAGAAGACTCATAACTGTGTCGCAGTATATCCTTTAAAACAATATATATGATCCTACATAATTTATAAAACCCACAAACTATATCAAGGTTTTGTTGTTTTTCTTGGGAGTTGGTCTAATATATATATATATTTATATTGAAATATGTATATGTATATATATATATAATTCAAGGTTGTTTTTAATCAACGTGAGTATGTAGGAATGTGAGAATACCTTCTTGTTAGATTAGGGCCTTCTCTGGATATTTGCCTGATGCATTTGACTGATAATTGTTTTTGTACTTGTGTGTTTGTACACAGGCACACATGTGAGTACTGGTACGCATAAAGAAGGAAGGGGGGTATGAAAACAGGCTTTGTATTAAGTTTCTAGGGAACAAGGTGGAATAGGAATGGGATTATGCATATGGACTAGAGAAAAAGTCATACTGAACAACGATGATTAGATTCCCAAACAAGTAAGAGACAGAAAGTGAAAACAGGTAACTCTTGGAGCTTATTTACCCAAAGTAACTTCACAGAGATGGAAGATTCAAGGTTGATTCCTGTGAAAGTCTAGCCTTTCCAACTGGCTTTCAATCCACTGTGGGAGAAGAGCCAACTTTGCTTCTGAAGCAGACTAAAGGACTTTAGAATGGTGGCCAACTACACGACTGATGGTTGCTTATGTGAAAAACTCTTCACCAGGGACTGGACTAAGAGGATCTGCCCAACTCTAGTCACCCCTGAACCACTGCAAATGAAAACAACTTTTAGTCTCTACTACATTAAATAAGATTAAAAACCAAAACAGCACTACTTATGGCTAGTGATTTAAATATTAAAGAAAACATTAGGCAAAAATCTCAGAATCATCATTTTGGGACTGACATAATGATAAAATAATCTCCTTGGGAAATACTCAATTAGCTAGGAGGTATTCCCCTAGCAAGCAGAACTAATAGAAGATGTTGGTGCTCACTCTTACCTTAAGGCAGATTTGCAAATAATTACATACTATTTACCACCCCCCACACAACCTGTTCATTGTCCTTTCTCTCTCAGGAAGTTCTAGAAGTAAACCCATCATTGCTGGTTTTGTTGTTGGTTAACATTGAGTCAATTCTGACTCATGGTGACCCTAAATGTGAAGAGTAGAACTGTACTCCATAGGGCCTCCAAGGCTATGACATTTCGGAAGCAGATCACCAGGTCTTACTTCTGAGGTGCCTCTGGTGGGTTTGAACCACCAGCCTTTTGGTTAGTAGTCCAGAGCTTAATAATTTGTGCCACCCACAGACTCCTTAAACTCACAGTTAACATTCCTAATTGCTCTTCGGGACATGATCTGACTTCTCTGGACAACTGGCTGAGCAGTAGGATAGTGAAGCATGATTGGTTTCCAGACTTTGAATGCCAACTGCACCTTTACCTTTTGATCATTGAGGTGATAGCATATATCTTTAAGCAAGAATAGAAATAAATTCCACGTAGGTCTGAATAATGTCAGGAGATACCTGACGTCCTATGTGGGAGTTCATAAGAGGCATAGAGAAGTCTAAAGTTTTCAAAGTTACATCAGCATTTTGGTGAATCTTAAATGTTAGAGCATTCTACAAGTGTGTTGAGTGAAGGCCCTGGAGGAAAGTGCACTGCCTTCACAAAAAAAGTTTCAAACAGCCTCTCCGGGAAGCTGAATTCCATGAACCTTTGAAGTAGCAGGGCACATGCAGGATCTCATCATTTTATGAGGCTGATGGGTAAAAGTGATACCTTTTATCTTTAACACTTTTCAGAAAAACTTGTCTCACTCAGCTTCTCCAAGCACTTCACCTTCCCTGCAGAAAAATGCTAACTTATTCTTGCTTTTTTATTTTTTAATATTTTTACTGTGAGGGAAGATACCGCACAATGGGGTCATTCCCTCTTGTGTCTCCTGGTGTGGTGTCAGAGATGTCATCCTGGAGACACAAGAGGGGATGATCCCTGGAGAAAGGGAGCTCAGCACATCAAAGTTTTCCTGTCTCACTGTGATTCCAGGTGAGCCTTACATCTGAGTTGCAAATCCTTAGGTCAAGCTAAGCTGGGGATCACACACAGTTTCTAAAAATGCAGATATCAAACATTTGACGGGCTTGGAATGCATGGGCAGAGCTGATACTGTGCACAGTAATTTCTTGGTTCTTTGCTATAATAAGGATATGGGCAGTGGAGAATGCACTGAACAATAATCAGTAAGCCTAAGCTTGAATCTTTACATTGTTGACTAACTTTGTGAGATATTCTTGGTCTCAGTCACATAGTCCACAAAATGTGGGAATCACTGCCTACCTCTAAGACTATTAAGATGTTAAAAATGAAAAATAAAAGTGAATACATTTTTCAAATTATAGAACACTGTGCATAGATTAGAAGCTTTTCAGTACTATCAAATAATCTAATTAATCAAAAGTTGCTATTTCCACCTGGATGCCACAGAGGATATGTGAACCTCACTATTAAAAAAAAAATCCCAAACTGAAATATATAATTTAAAAAAAAAATTCTAATAATGTGTGTTAGGGTTGTCACTTTTGCTCTGTTTGGATGCTTCTCCCTGACTAGTAGGCAAACTCTTTCCAGTGTGAGCATGTCCAGGGACATAGGGTTGCTTCCTTAGTGCCTAGGAGAAAAGAAAGACCATTACTTGAATATTGTTTCCTTGTAAGTTTATAACCAAGAGAAGAAATGTTGTCTCCACTGCTGCCATTCTTTGCTGTGCGGGGCTGCAGTGGAGTGGAGAGCACTGATTTGGAGCCCATCATCTTCTTAGTTGCCGTCAACCTGCCACAAACACTTTCTGCTTGGGAGCTCTGTGTCATCTCCTTTCCTGTCAGTGTTCCTTTGGCCAGGAATTTTAAGAACATATCTTGTATAGGCATATTTTTAATCACTTCATTAGTTTTGGTGGCTTTTTAAACCTGACTGAAATAATGAAACCCAAAGGAATAAGCGTGTTCTGTGCAAAGTCAATGGATTATTTTTGGCAGAGGGACACTTAGGGATGTTACAGCTCCTCAGAGACATTAATATCATCATTTGACTGATGTATTGATGCATTTTATATAAAAGAGCTTTTTTGTTGAGAAACTGAAGAATAATATAGAATCTTTGTACTAATTGAGGATTTCTCCTATTTATCGAAGTATCTAATGTATTTTTTGATGAAGAATAATATTATCAATGATGTCAGCAAAAATGGTAAAATAAGGGCCTCTGAAATTTCTCTGCCCCATAAAAGCAATGAGAAAACTGCCAAGTATTATCAGAGTCAACTTTTTTAGATCTCTGGAAATGAACCAGTACAGCAATCTAGAGAGCATTTATTTATGGAAATATGGCTGAATCTCAGCAAGAACAGCCAACTTTGTGGTATTTTTTAATTTTTATTTATTTTTTATTGTACTTTAGATGAACTTTTACAGAACAAATAGTTTCTCATTAAACAGGCAGTACACATATTGTTTTATGACATTGGGTAACAACCCCACGACATGTCAACACTCTCCCTTCTCGACCTTGGAGGACCTTTTTTTTTGGTGAAAATATACATAGCCAAAGTCACATAATTTCAAAAGTTTCTACATGTACAATTCAGTGACATCAATTACATTCTTCCAGTTGTGCTGCTATTCTCACTATCCTTTCCCAAATGATTCCATCACCATTATCTTCAACTTACTGCCCCCTAGGCTTCCTATCAAACCTTTTGAGTTGCTGTTTTCAATTTGATCTCACAGATAATCCTTTTTTTTTTGTTTGTACCTTAGATGAAGGTTTGCAGAACAAATAGTTTCTCATTAAACAGTATACATATTGCACTATGACAATGCTTAACAACCCCACAACATGTCAACACTGTCCCTTCTCAAACTTGGGTTCCCTATCACCAGGTTTCCTGTCCCCTCCTGCCTTCTAGTCCTTGAACCTGGACTGCTGTGCCTCATTAGTCCCATTTTGTTTTATGAGACTGTCCAATCCCTGGCTGAACAGTGAACCTTAGGAGTGACTTCACCACTGAGCTAAAAGGGTGTCTGGGGGCCATACTCTTGGAGTTTCTCCAGTCTGTGAGGCCAGTAAATCTGGTCCTTCTTTTGTGAGTTAAAATTTTGTTCTATATCCTTCTCAAGCTCTGTCAAGGACCCTGTATTGTGTCCTGGTCAGAGCAGTCAGTGGTGGTAGCCGGGCACCATATAGCTGAACTGGACTCAGTCTGGTGGAGGTCATGGTAGCTGTGGTCCATTAGTCCTTTGGACTAATCTTTTCCTTGTGTCCTGTTCTCCTCATTCTCCCTGGCTCCCAAAGGGTTGAGAACAGTGGAGGATCTTAGATGGCTGCTCACAGGCTTTTAAGACCCTAGACGCTACTCACCAAGGTAGGATGTAGAACATTTTCTTTATAAACTGTGTTATGCCAATTGAGCTAGATGTTGCCTGAGACCATGGTCCCCACAGCCCTCCGTCCAGCAATTCAGTCCCTCAGGGAGTTTGGAAGTGTCTATGGAGCTTCCATGACCTTTCCTTGTACAAGTTGTGCTAGTTTCCTCAGTATTGTGTACTGTCTTACCCTTCACCCAAGTTACCACTTATCTATTGTCTATTTAGTGCTTCCACCTCCCACTCCTCCCATCCCTTGTAACCAACAAAGATCGTTTCTTTTTGTGTGTAAACTTTTACATGAGTTTTTACAGTAGAGGTCTCATACAATATTTGCCCTTTTCTGATTGACTTATTTTACTCAGCATAATGTCCTCCAGTTTCATTCATGTTATGAGATGCTTCACAGATTCATCATTGTTCTTTATCTTTGCATAATACTCCATTGTGTACCATAGTTTGTTTATCCATTCATCTGTTGATAGGCATCTAGGTTGTTTCCATCTTTTTGCTATTGTGAACAGTGCTGCAGTGAATATGGGTGTGCATATGTCTATTCTTGTGATTGCTCTTATTTCTCTAGGATATATTTCTAGGAGTGGGTTTGCATTTTGTGGTGCTTTTTTTTTTTTGGTGCTGTTGTTTTCTTTGTTCTTCTTACTCTCCTGTGCTGAATTTCTTTTGTTTGTGGATTTTTTTCATTTCTTTTGTTTTTAATGAGACTTTACATTTTTCTTCTTTATTTTGGTAAGTAGGTTTCTTAACTTTCTTTGTGGTTACTTTGAAATCTACCCTTATCTTCCTGGATTTGAACCAGTCTATTATTACTTGGTATTGCCTTGTCTTCCTCTCCATTAGAAGGTTCTATACCTACACCATTTTTTCCCTCTTTGATTGTTCTGATGCTGTTGTCACTTACAGATTAACCTCTCTGGTTCCCTGTTGTAATACTTTCAGTTTTGCATAGTCCTTAAGAGTTTATTTCCTAGGTTTGTATCTGGCTAGTACAATCCTGTGTCCTATATTCAGCCTGTGGTCTATGTTGTTTTTCTCAGATTGAAAGACTCCCTTTAATAAGTCTTGTAGGTTTGGTTTGGTTTTTACATAGTCCCTTAATTTCTGTTTATCTGGAAATGACCTAATTTCACCATCATATCTGAATGAGAGTTTTGCAGGATATATTATTTTGGCTGGCAATTTTTTTCTTTCAAGGTTTTATATATGTCATCCCATTGCCTTCTTGCCTGCATGGTTTCTGCCGAATAATCCAAGCTTAGTCTTATTGTTTGTCCTCTGTATGTGACATTGTTTATCTCGAGCTGCTCTCAGGAGTCTTTGTCTTTGGTTTTTTCCAGTGTGATTATGATATGCCTTGGTGATTTTCTTTTGGGGTCTATCCTATATGGGGTGTGTTGAGCTTCTTGGATGGCCAGCTTTTCATCTTTCATGATATTGGGGAAGTTTTCTGTCAGCAATTCTTCAATGATCCTCTCTGTGTTTTCTGTTTTGTCCCCCTGTTGTGGAACTCTGATCACTCACTAATTTTTGCTTTTGATTGTATCCCACATAATTCTCATGGTTTCTTCATTTTTCATCATTTTTTTTTTTCTGATTTTTCCTCAAACAGAGTTGTAGCCAAGTGTTTGTCTTCAATTTCGCTGATCCTGTCTTCCATCGTTTCAAACCTGCTACTGAGCCCTTCTATGACACTGTCCATTTCTGAAATCTTGTTTATCTTTTGGATTTCTAATTGTTGTTTTTGTATGATTTCCAGTCGTAAATTTATCTTAGAATTTTGTTCTTGTATTATTTTCTTGAATTCTTCCATTTTTTGTCTGTGGTTTCCATGAATTTGTCTGCCTTTTCCATGAATTTGTCTATTTTTTCAACATTTTTGTCTGCTTTGCTTCAACTCTTGGGTAATTCTGAATATTAGAGATTTGAATTCCCCATTAGTTAGGTCTAGTGCCTTTTCTTCTACTGGAAAGTCATCTGGTGTTGTATTTTGGACACTTACTGGAACCATCCTGTCCTGTTTTTGTAAATGTTTTGATATTATCTGCTGTCTTCTGGGCATTCAGTGGTTATTTTCCTCATTTTTTTGATTTTAGACTTGTTTGTTTCATCCTGCTTTTTTGTTTTATTTGGTTATATCTCAGCAGGTGGGCTGTGCATTCTTTGTTGTTTGCTCATCTGTTGGCACGATACTTTTCACCTCCTTCTCCAATCGGCAGTGTCAATCACTCAGGTATGGTACAGCAGGGCAGGTCCAGCTGAAGGGGAGTTGCTGGGATGGGTTGTTTGTGGCATGTACCATGGCTGACAGTGTGGATCTGGAATTAGTGCAGGGCAGGTTCCAGTAGGCCATGCCTGTGCTGCTTGGGAGTGTGATGTTCAGCGCACAGTGCAGGTAGGCAGGAAGGAGGCAGTAGATTGTGATGTGTGGAGCTATGATCAGTATGGGAAAGAAGAGAGAGAGGGGAGAGGAACAGGAGCCAAAACAAACAAACAAACAAAAAACAGTGCTAAGGTAGCTTGCTATTGGAGTGGAGAGATGAGAGGCTGAGAAATGGGGAAAAATAAAAATGAAAAAAAGAATAGAAAGGGAAAAAGAGAAAAATGAATAAATTGAGAGACTGGAAATGAAAGACAAAAAGGGAATAAAAGAGAGAAGAAAAAAACAGGATGCAAAAAAAAAAAAAAAACCCAAAAACAAGAAAAAAAATCAAAAACAAGAATAAAGAAATCCCCCAGTGATGTCCCTGTGCATCTGTGCAGAGTAAGGGAGTAGCTTCCAAGCCACGTGGTACTGCCCGGCTAGAAGGGGCTCCCAAGCTGAGAAAAGAAAAAAAAAACAAATAACAAATCAAAACATAATAAATCAGAGCAAACAAACGAAAAAGCCCCCGGGGTTCCACCAGTGTGGTGACGCGGGCCAGGAAACAGTTTCACAGTTGAGTGGTGTTTTGCAGCCTTTCAGGAAGAAGCAAAGATGGTGCATGGAGCCAGGTATTTAAGAGAAAGGAAGGGGAAGTTGTGAGAGGTAAGGAAGAAATCTAAAGAAGTGGAAAAAAGCAACACCAGTAGCCAACAAAAGGCACTCAGGGAGCCCACCAGTGTGGGCGGGTGGAATCCAAGCAACACCGGGGTGAAGCTGGTACTTCCTAGGCAAGAGACTGTGGCTACAGAAAGCAGAGGAGGCTAAGTGGGGGTGACAAAGGGTCGAGGGGGTGGGAAAGCCTATACGCTGGTTGCCGGTTGTTCTGTCTCCTGCTGCAGGCTCCGTGAAGCTGCTTTCTCGTACCCCCTGTTCGCTGTTGTCTGATAGGAGTCCAAGATTGCTGATCCATGCTGAAGTAGTTGATAGGGGACCTCTGCATGTATCTCTTCTCACTCTCTGTTCTCAGTTTCTTATTCCATTCGGTGCTTGGCTGAGTTCTTTATCTCTTCATTTAGTGCTTAGGATTTCAGGATTGACATGTGATTCTATTTGACTTAGTTTTTCTGATCTTTCCTGTGGAGGGACAGTGTGGTGCTTCTGACTATAGTGCCATGTTGTCTGGAAGTCCACTTTGTGGTATTTTAATTTGCCCTCTTCCCATCCCTCTCTCTCTAGCTTCGTTAAAAAAAAAAAAAAAAAACACCCACGGCCATAGAGTTGAATCTGACTCATAGTGACCCTGTAGGACAGAGTATAACTGCCCCATAGGGTCTCCAAGGAGCAGCTGGTGGATTAGAACTGCTGACCTTTTGGTTAGCATCCGAGCTCTTGACCACTCTGCCAGCAAGGCTCCCTAGCTTCATTGTTGTTGTTGTGAGCCATTGAGTTGATTTCAGCTCATAGCAACCCTATAGGTTAGAGTAGAGCTGCCACATAGGGTTTCCAAGGAGCAGCCAACCTTTCTGGTTAGCAGTCTGAGCTCTTAACCGTTCCACCACCTGGGCTCCATAGTACCCCTGAAAAGCAAATGGTGAACACTAGCAGCCTAACAGACACCAGAGGGAGCAAAATGGAGTTGGAGCTCCTTTGATGCTTGATCCTCAGAGAACTGTCATTATATGATTTGTCTGGAAGATCCCACTTGCAAAGCTGACTTTACTTAATCTGACTGTAGTTTGCCCAGTACAAAAGTCTTTTACCCAGGAACATTTCTTGAAAATATTTAGAAGCAATTATTGAACTTTGTTGCTGCCTGAGAATATAGATAACAGCTTGGGACAAACAAGCTGAAGAATGAGATGTCTCTAGAAGTTTTGAAAAGCTCTGACATGTTCTTGGAAGTCTAGAACACCACACACATGTGTAGGGCTATGCTCATGCCCAGGGATGTGTACACATTTAGGAAAGACCTGAGAAGGCCCAAAGCTTTTTCTTCTGGCTAATCATGAGGCTCTATGTAAGCAGGAAGTAAAGGTGAAAGCAGAGTTGTAAACTGCTGAATCATCAAGGGCAAGTTTTAAAACATACATGGAGTTCCTTGCCAAAGACTGGGAGACTTACCGGTTCCAGGAACTTAAGGAAATCTCTATCCAATTATTAGTTGACCACTAAGCTAACTGATCAGACACTTCAGTGATGGCACATGGAAAATAATACAGCCTTTACAGAATTAGTCCAGGAAAGATACAAGACAAACAGAAACAACAAAAACATCACTGAAAACAAACCCTAGGCAGGGAGAAGAATTTGATTTCCAGAGTTGTTATATTATATAATATAAAATGTCCAGTTTTTAACAACAAAGAAATGACACATTCAAAGAAACAAAGTATGACTCACACACTGGGAAAAAAAATCAGCAAAAAGGAAATGTCTCTTAGGAAACCCAGATGTTATACTTACTAGACAAAGATTTTTAAATTAGCTACTTAAAATAATGTTCAAAAACCTAAAGAAAGTGAACCAAAGGAAAGAATGAGAATGATCTATCACAAATAGAAAATATCAGTGAAGTTAAGACAGAGGTTCCCAAGCCATGGAAAATTCCACTGCCTCAAGCAGCTTGCTTGGCACGCCCCATAGCTTTACGTTAAAATCCTGGTTCCCCTCTCCTTAACTGCTGCCCCAAACTATAGGAAATTGGCAGATACCAGTTCAGGTGTCATGACGACATTCAGGATAACCTTTTAGCTCACTAAATACCTCATACATAGTAACTTCCTCGCCTGTGAGTGGAGTTTAACCGTCATTTTCTGAACATGTGATACATGAAGGTATATGTAAACCCCATTGCTCCAGTGTAGTATGATTAAGAATGTTGCTGATGTAACTTGTATGAACTTCCTACTTGTAATTCCCTTAAAAGTAACCTTCCCTTGCCCTTGCTGAGCAGTCTTGGCGGCAGCAGTCCCAATTGTTCCTTTCCTTGTGCAATGAAACAAAGGCGCCTTTCTACTCTCCCACCTCGGCCTCTCTGGTGTTTCCACCTGGCAACAAAGTGATATAGATTATTTCAAAAAGAGCTAAATAAAATTCTAGGATTAAAAAGCTGAATAATGGACACAAAAAATTTACTAGAGGAGTTCAATAGAATATTTGAGTAGGTGAATGAGAGAATCACCAAACTTGAATATATGCAAATTGAAATTATCCAGTCTGGGGAGGAAAAAGAAGAAGGAGAAGAAAAAGGAGGAGGAAGAGGAGAAGGAGGGGGGAGGGGAGGGGAACGAGGAGGGAAAAGGGAAAGGGGAGGAAGAAGAAGAAGAAAAATGAATAGTGCTTCAGAACCAGTGGGAAAACCTCAAGTATACCAACACAGGCATAAAAGGAATATCAGAAGAAAAGAAGAGGTAGAAAGAATATTTGAATGAATAATAGCCAACAACTTCTCAAATTTGATGGAAAACATCAATCTACACATCCAAGATGCTCAACAAACCCAAGATGATAAAAGCAAGGATATCCACAACTAGATACATCATAATCAAACCGACAGCAATTTTGAAAACAGCAAGAGACAAGCAACTAGTCTCGTAAATGGGTTCTCAGTTAGAGTAATGATTTCTCATCAGAGACCACATAGGCCAGAAGGCAGTGAGACAAATATTCATAGGGCTGAAAGAAAAATACTGTCAACCAAGAATTGTAAATCTGGGAAAACTACCATTCAAAAATGAAGAAGAAATTAAGACAATCTCAGATTAAAAAAAAATAAAATAAGAGAATTTGTTGCTGGCAAACCTTCCCTACAAGAAATACTCTTTAAGAAAGTCCTTCAGGCTGAAATAAAATAACAATAGGCAGTAACTTGACTCCACATGAAGAAATAAAGAGTACAGGTAAATATAAAGTACAATATAAATGTATTTTTGTCTGTAACTCTTTTTTTCTTCTATCTGATTTCTAATAACCTACATAAGGTAATAATTATAAATCTGTGTTAGTGGGCATACAATGTATAACGATGTAATTTGCATGAAAATAACAGCACAAAGCAGTTGGCAGGAGACATAACTATGTAAAGAGAAAGTTTTTGTACACTATTGAAATTAAGTTGGCATTAATCTGACCAAATTGTTATAAATTAAGATGTTAATCGTAATCCCCAGGGAAGCCCTTAAGAAAATAACTAAAAAAATGTGGTAAAAGAAATACAAGAATTAAAATGGTACACTAGTAAATATCTACTGAATGCAAAAGAAGGCAGTAATGTGGAAGAGAGATACAAAATAGACATAATACACACAGAAAACAACTAGCAACACGGTAGATGCAAATCCTACCTTTTCAGTAATTACATTAAATGGATTAAATACCCCAATAAAAGGAAGAGATTTACAGAATGGTTTAAAAAAAAAAAGACATGATCCAAAATTTTGCTACCTTTAAGAAGCACACTTTAGTTTCAAAGATCCAAATAGGTTGAAGGTAAAGAGCTGCAAAAGATATACAATGCAAACGAAAAAAGAGCTGAGGTGACTATACTAACATCAGATGAATTAGACTTTAAAACAAAAAGTTATTACTAGAGACAAAGAAGGACATTTTAAAATAATAAAAGGACAAATCCATCAGGAAGGCAAGGGAACATGTACATACCAGACAACAGAATTCCAAATTACATGAAGCAAAATTTGTCAGAAATGAAGAAAGGAACAGAAAATTAAATAATTATGATTGGAAACGCCAACACTCCATTTTCAATAATGAATAGAATAACTGGACAGACCAACAAGGAAATAGAAAACTTGAACAACATTATAAATCAACTGGACTTAACAGACTTCTAAAGAACATCCCAAACAACAGCAACAGAATACACATTCTTCTCAAGCGCACGTAGAACACCTCCTAGAATAGACCATATATTAGGCCACTGAACAAGTAAGTGTCAGTAAACTTAAAAAAGATTGAATTCATACAAAGTATGTTCTCCAACCACTATAAAACTAAATTAGAAATAAATTAACAGGAGGAAATTTGGAAAATTAACAAACATATGGAAATCAAACAACACACTCCTAAATAATCAGTGGGACAAAGAAGAAATCCAAGGGGAAGTCAGAAGGTATCTTGGCATGAACAACAAAAAATTAAAACTCAGCATCTCAAAACTCATGTGATGATGTGTTTAGACAAAATTTTATAGCTACAAATGCCTGTATCAAAAAAGGAGAAAATATTATAAACCAGTAATCTATCACCTTAAGACATCAGAGAAAGAATAGTAAACTAAATCAAAAGCAGGCAGAAGGAAGGGAATAAAGCTTACAGCAAAAACAAATGAAAGAGAGAATAGAAAAACAATAAAGAAAAAAAGTCAAAACATGGTTCTTTGAAATGATAAAAAAATTGGCAAACCTTTAGCTAGTCTCATGAGGAAAAATAAGAGAGGACTCAAATGACTAAATCAGGAATGAAAGAGTGGACATTTTTACCGATTTAATGTAATGAAAAAAGATTATGAGGGAGTGCTATCAACAATGCACGTCAACAAATTAGATAACCTTCATAAAATTGATAAATTACTATAAAGATAAAAGCTACTGAAACTGATTAAAAAAAGAAAATCTGTATCCGTAACAGGTAAACATATTTAATTGATAATCAAAAAAACTTTCCACAAAGAAAATCCCAGGATCAGATGGCTTTTTTGGTGTATCCTACTGAATATTTGAAAACATATTAAGAACAAATGTTCGCAAACTCTTACAAAAAATAGTAGGGAAGGGAAAAGTTTCCAACTCATTTATGAGGCTAGTATTAGTCTGATACCAAAACCAGACACAGAAATCACAAGAAAACTAAGACAGATATCCTTTATGAATACAAATGCAAAAATTCTCAAAAAAAGATTAACAAGCCAAATCCAGCAACATATAAAAAGGGTTATGCACCGTATCCAGGGGAATTTGTTCCTGGAATGTAAGTTT
>NW_004444102.1:3082588-3083524 GCF_000243295.1 Trichechus manatus latirostris
GAGTGTGAATATGATATGTCTTGGTGATTTTCTTTTGGGGTCTCTTCTATATGGGGTTCGTTAAGCTTCTTGGATGGCCAGATTTTCATCTTTCATGATATTGGGAAAGTTTTCTGTCAGCAGTTCCTCAATGATCCTCTCTGTGTTTTCTGTTTTCTCCCCCTGTTCTGGGATGCCAACCACCCGCAAATTTTTGCCTTCAGTTGTGTCCCACACAAATCCCAGGGTCTCCTCGTTCCTCCTTGTTCTCCCCTCTGAGCTTTCCCAAAACAGAGCCGCATCCAAGTGCCTGTCCTCAGTTCCACTGATCCTGTCTTCCACGGTTTCAAATCCACTTCTCAGCCCTTCCATGACATCATCCATCTCTGAAATCCTATTGTTTAAGTTTTGGACTTCCAATTGTTGTTCTTGTATAATTTCCAGTTGTGAATTTATTCTGGCACCTTGTTCCTGCATCATCTTCCCGAACTCCTCCAATTTTCCGTCTGTATTTTCCATCAGTCTGTCTATTTTTTCCTAATGTTTGTCAGCTTTTTGCCTCAGTTCTTGGAAAACTCCTAGTATTACTGATTTGAGTTCCCTATCAGGTACCTCTAGTGTATCTTCTTCCACAGGAGAGTCACCTGGTGTTTTAGTTTGGACACCTATTGGAGCCATCCTGTCCTGTTCTCGCAAATGTTTTGATATTGTTTGCTGTTTTCGGGGCATTCAGTAGACATTTCTCTCGTTTATTGATTGTGGTTTTTTTTGTTGTTGTTGTTTCGTCCACGTGGTACAGCTGGGCAGGTGTAGCTGAAGAGGAGCCACTGGGACGGGTCGTTCGTGGCCCTCACCGCAGCCACCAGGACGGTTGGCAGTCAGCGCTGGGCAGGCTCCAATAGGCCGTGCCTGCACAGCCTGCCGGCGTGATGTCAAGCGCACGGTGCAGGTAGGCAG
>NW_004444102.1:3084089-3141138 GCF_000243295.1 Trichechus manatus latirostris
TCTAGGGTTTCAGGATTGTTGATTCTCTGTTTGGCTTAGTTTTTCGGATCTTTGTTGTGGAGGGACGGCGTGGTGCTTCTGCCTAGACAGCCATCTTGCAGGAGTCTCCAGATACATCATTTTAATAGAATAAAATATAAAACCACATGATCATCTCAATCAATGCAGAAGAAGCACTTCACAAAATACAACACGCTTTAATGATAAAAACAATCAACAAACTAGGAATAGAAGAGAAATTTCTCAATCTGATAAAGGGCATGGGGTGGGGGGAGGAAGCTAAGCAAAATAAAACACAGCTAACTTAATGATGAAAGACTCAAAGCTTTCTCTCCAAAATTAGGAGCTTTACAAGGATGTCCACCTTCATTGCCTCTATTCAGCATTGTACTGCGTGTTCTAGTCAAGGCATTTCGGCAAGAAAATGAAATAAAAGACATCCAAATCCAAAAGGAAGAAGTAATACTATCTGTTTGAAAACGGCATGGTCTTTTACATAGACAATCCTAAGAAATACACACACACACAAACACACAAATTATTAGAGTTAATAAACAAGTTTAACAATGTTGTAGGATACAAGATCAATATATAAAAATCAATTTTATTCTTGTACTCTGGGAATGAAAAATCAAAAGAAAAAAATTAAAAAAAAAAAACCGTTTACAATAGTATCCAAAAGAATAAAATAGGAATACATTTTACAAAAGAAATGTAAGGTGTGTACAGTGAAAACGATAAACTCACTGGAAGAAATTAAAGACCTAAGTAAAAATAAAGTCATTCATATTGATAGATTTGAAAACTTAGTATATTAAAATGGCAATACTCCAATGAACGTGAAGATAGTGCAAGACCAGGCAATGTTTCTTCTTGTTATATATAAGGTCACCATGAATCAGAGTGGTCTTGATGGCAACTAATAACAAGAACAATATCTAGAATATAAAAAGAACTCTTCCAGCTCTACAATGAAGGCAGGTAACCCAGTTTAAAAATGGGCAAAGAATTTGAACAGGCATTTCTCCAAAAATGGTCAATAAGCACATGAAAAGATGTTTAATAGTTAGTAAAGAAATGCAAATAATAGCCACAATGAAATAACCCTTTTCACTCCCACTATGGTGCCTATTGAAGTCCTGGTGTTATAGTGGTTAAGAGCTACAGTGACCTACCACTGCAAGCCAAAAGGTTGGCAGTTCAAGTCCACTAGCTGCTCCTTGGAAAATATGGGGCAGTTCTACTCTGTCCTATAGGATCACCATGAGTTGGATTCGACTTGGCAGCAACTTTTTTAAAATTTTTTAATGATGCCTATTATAAGGACAGATGCTAACAAGTTTTGGCAGAGTTTGGACAAATTGGAACCCTTATACATTATAGAGGTCTGTAGGTGGAGAAAACAGGTTACATTTGACTTCTAGCCTAAAGGTTGACAGTTCAAACCCAAATAGTAGTACCATGGAAGAAAAATCCTGGTGATCTGCTTCCATGAAGATTACAGCCAAGAAAACCCTATGGAGCTGTTCTACTCTGTAATACATGGGGTTGTCATGAGTCGGAATCAACTTGATGGCAACTAACAACAACAACATACATTGTTGGTGGGAATGTAAAATTGTGTACCTGATTTGGAAAACAGTTTTGTAGTTCCTCAAAATGGTAAACATAGAGTTATCATATGACCCATCAACTTCACTCCTAGGTATATGCCCAAGAAAAATGCAAACACATATCCACAGAAAAACTTGTATATTAATATTCATAGCAGCTTTATTTATAATAGCTAAAAACTGGAAACAATTCAAATGTTCATCAACTGATAAATAAAATGTGAAATATCCATACAATGAAATATTATTCGGCCATAAAAAAGAATTAGGTATTGATACATGCCACAACATGGAAGAACCTTGAAAACATTATAAGTGATAAATGAAATAAGTAAGATATGAAAGATCACATATTGTTTGATTCTACTTATATGAAATGTCCAGAATAGGCAAATTCATAGAGATACAACATAGATTATTGTTATCTAAGGATTAGGTTGGGGTGGTGGGGAGGGGATTGAGGAGTGACCGGTAATGGGTACACACACACACCTGTTGCCATCAAGTTGATTCCAACTCATAGTGACCTATAGGACTGAGTAAAACTGCCCCATAGTGTTTCCAAGGAGCAGCTAAAGGATTCTAACTGGTTAGCTGCTGAAGATCTTAACCACCGCACCACCAGGGCTCCAGTGCTTCTTTTTGGAGTATGGAAATGTTCTGGAATTAGATAGTAGGAATCATTGTCTAAACTTGGGAATATAATAAAAACCACTGAATTGTTAGATAGATAGATGATAGATAGACAGACGGACAGATTGATGGAGAGATAGCTGCCATCAAGTAGACTCCATCTTATGGCCACCTTACATACATCAGAACAAAACATTGCTTGGTCCTGCATCATCTTCACAAAGTTTGTGTACATTGTTGTGGCGATTGTGTCAATCCGTCTCACTGAGGGTCTCCCTTGCCCTCATTGGCCCTCTACCAAATATGATATCTTCCGCTAGTGATTGATCCTTCCTAATGATGTGCCCAAAGCAAGTTGGATAATATTCCTTTGTGATCCATAAAGTTTTCAATGACTAATTTTTTTAAGTGTATCACCAGCATTTCTTCTTAGTCTGTCTTAATCTGGAACCTCTGCTGAAACCTGTCTATCATGAGTGACCCTGCTGATATTTGAAATACAGGTGGCATAGCTTCCAGCATCATAGCAAGACACAACCCCAGAGTAGGGCAAACCAACGGAAGGGTGGTGGACTGAATTGTTATGGTATGTGAACCATATTTTGAGATATAATTCATTGAACTTTTATGGTATGTGAATTATATCTCAAAACAAAGAAGAATACTAGTCAAATATTTTTAGCTGAATTTTAGATTATTTAAAAAAAGGAAAACAGTGTTTGTTAAATATTTACTATATATAGGCACTTTACATAGATTATCTCATTTAAACTTCAAAAGATTCCATGGGAGTTTATTAAAAATGGAACATCTCAGGTCCTGCCCTAGACTACTGAATCAGAATCTGCATTTTAAGGAGCTCTGACAACCTTGTTCCCCTTGCCTCTTCCTGTGATTCTCAGGCACTTAAAATTTGAGAAAACATTCTGAGGCTACCACAAAGGAGTCCTACAAACATGGTGAACACTGGCCACCAAATATTGACTCCCCTCTTCACAGCAGGCATACAAACCATGGAAGGACCAAGTTATGATTCATCCTATAACTGCCCCCTCCCTCCCATCTGTAAGGATCACGCTCTTAGAGCAAATTCAGGAAGAAAGAAGTGCTTTTATCATGTCTATGAGGGATCATCAGCACACTGGACCTCATACTGGTGTTGCTCCCTGTCCACTGTCTTTTTTGCTGGACACCTCCCCCTCCCTACAATCCTGAACATTGCTCTCTCAGACTGTAGGTGTAGGTCCTTTTACTGATGGTTCAAAGGCAATGGAAGGAATTACATCACAGTACTTCAAAGCAGATAACTTAAAAACAGACTTCTGAACATGCCAGTACTTAAAAATCAGCCAGTATCACCTCTTCTAGCATTTTTCTCTGTCCCCTTCTTTGCAGGTTCCTGCCTGCTGCGGTGTAGCTTCACACGCCAACTGGGTTGTTCATGGAAAATATGTATTTCTTGCTTTATTATTTAGAACAAATCCACTCTTCTTTTTTTTTTTTCCTGTCTTCTCAGCTGTCTTAGTTATCTGGTGCTGCTGTAACACAAATACAGCAAGTAGGTGGCTTTGTAGAACAGAAATTAATTTTCCTTACTGTTCTGGAGGCTGAAAGTCCAAATCCAGTCTCAGCCGTGTTGATTCCCTCCTTGTGGGTATCCCCAGGCATTCCCTGGCGTTCGTTGGCTTGTAGGCCATTGTCACATGGTGCCTGTCTTCCCCTGTTTGTCTCTATGTCTATTCTGGTCTGTTGGTAACTCAGAAGTGATTAGGTTTAGGATCCACCCTCCTTTTGTATGACCTCATTAACATAACAAAAGAAAACCCTATTTTGAAATAGTTTCACATCCACAGGTATAAAGGACAGTAATACAACACATATTTTGGGGGGACACAACTCAATCCATTGCAGCTTATTTCTGAGATCTCGTTATCCCTATTCATGTGGCCCTTCAATATACGTGTGTATTTTATTGTACTGAAATAAACATAACAAAAAAATTGTCATTTTAACCATTTCAAGTGTACATTGATTACATTCACCGTGTTGTACAACCATCACCACTATCGATTCCCAAAAGTTTTTCATCACTTCAAATCCACTTTACATCACTCCAAATTTTCATCACTTCAGCAATATCTTCCCATTCCCCTCTTCCTGAGCCCCTGGTAACCACTGATAAACTTTTGTCTGTATGCTTTTACCTATTCCAGATATTTCATAAAAGTAAGAACACGCAATTTTTGCCCTTTTGTGTCTGACTTATTTCACTTAGCATAATGTTTTCACTGTTCATGCATGCTATAGCATGTATTAGGGCTTCATTTCTCTTTATGGTTGAGTAGTATTGCATTATATGTAGGTACCACATTTTATTTATTCATTCATCTGTTGGTAGACGATTGGGTTGTTTCCACCTTTTGGTCATTGTGAATAATACTTCAATGAATACTAGTATACAAGTGTCTGTTTAAAGTCCCTACATTCAAGTCTTTTGGATGTGTACCTAGGAGTAGAATTTTTGGGTCATAGAGTAATTCTGTTTAACATTTTGAGGAATCATCAGACTGTTTTCCACAGTGGCTACATCATTTTACATTTCCAATAGCAATGCATGAGGATTCCAGTTTCTTCACATCATCATCAACACTTTTTGTTTTCCATTTTTCTGACAATAGCCATCCTAGTAGGGGTGAAACGGCATCTCATTGTGGTTTGGCTTGCATTTCACTAATGACTAATGATGCTGAGTATCTTTTCATGTGCTCTTCAATATGTTTTCATATACAAAAATGTCCTACTCAAAGGCAATCATTTGGGTCTCTTTAAGAGTCAGATGCAGCTGCATTTAGTTGTGGTTTTAAATGTACTGTATTTTTACGCAAATAATGTGTGCCTTCTACATTTGTTGGCCAACCTCACCCTCCCCCCACGAAGTAGTTTCGTAAGCACCTCTATGCCAATTTTTTTACATGTTGCTATAAAAGAATTAGCATAGCACACTTAACGAAAATACCTTGTGGGGGGAGGGCAAGGTTGGCATACAACCGTAGAAGGCGTGTGTTATTTGCGTAAAAACACAGTATTACTTTCCACTTTCCCTTTAATGTATTTATCTTGTCAGCTCATCAGTACCAGTATCTATGAACCTAAAACTAGAAACAGAGTGTGACTGAAGATTTAGAGAAAGTAAGACCTTAAACAGAAGTAAGATAGCACCTATGCTAAGCAGACCAAGAGACAGGACTTTGGGTATAGGTGGTGAATAAAGCAATGTGGCTAAGTCACTGCTTCCTGGCACAAAAATGGGCTAAGCATAGACTTGTTAATGCTTACAACAACCCTATGAAGTAGGTATCATTATTTTATACCTTATTTGGAAATTGAGGTACAACCAGGTTAACTTTCTGAAAGTCAGATAGTTAATGGTGGAGCAGTATTCAAGCCCAGGAATCACAAAGCCCACCTCCTTAAGTGTTACCTTATATTGGAATAATTAATAAATTTGTGCTAGATCCTTATGTTGGAAAACTAAGTAGTCATTTTCAGAGCCGAACTTCAATGAGATGGATTGATACAGTGGCTGGAACCAAGGGACTCAATATCACAATGATTGTGAGGATGGGGCAGGACCAGGCAGTGTTTTGTTCTGTTGTACACAGAGTCTCTGTGAGTTGGAACTGACTCAACAGCATGTAACAACATACTAGGGTGAGATAAGTGAAAAATTTAAGGATGCTCTCTCTTAATTGGGAAACACACTAGGGTTGGTCTGGGCCAAGTGAAAAATTTAAGGAGGCTCTCTCTTAATTGAAAAACACGGTAGGGTTGTTCTGGGTGCACACATAGTTTTCCTTTTGTTCTTGCTTCTTCTTATAGTTCTTTTTCCAAGCATTCTTCTTATCCACTTTTTTTTAAAACAAGCAATCTGACAAACTGGGGTTAATTCGCCCAATCACAAATCATAGCCCCAAAGAGCTACTAAAATTAGAATAGGTCTCAACTCATTTAAAATATAATTCTTATATTAAAAAAAAATTCTTTACTTGATTCCCAAGAATGGAAAATATTGTTCTACCCATCACACTGTTATCGACATTGGACATTTTTCTCCTTCTCTCCCTCGCTTCCTCCCTCCCTCCCTTCCTTTCTTTTTTGCAAATGCAATATGAAAAAATTGTACCTCTTTTTAGGTTACCAGGGGCTCCGAGGAGAGGGAAGAAAGAGGAGTTATTGCTTAATGGGTAGAATTTCTGTTTAGGATGATGAAACAATTTTGGAAAGAGATGGTGGTGACGGTTGCACAACACTGTAAATGTAATTAATGACACTTAAATGTACACTTAAAAATGGTTAAAAAGGAAATTTTTTTGCTATGTCTATTTTACTACAATAAAATAAAATTAAATGGCACCCCTTATAATTTATATTTCTTTGATAATTTTGAAACTAATGATCTTTCCGTATATGAATTTTATAGTTTCATTTCTTCTTTTGTTAAATTATTATTTTATTTCTTTGTATTTCTTTCTATTTTCCATATTCATGATGACAAAACATTATAAATTTATATACTAATTCCAAATGTATATATTTAAAAATATTTAGAGTTTTTTCATTCAATAGATACTAATTAGACAACCTACACTGATCTTGTTGGTGCTCTATTCAGATTCCCTCCAAACCCTTTCACAATTTCTGTGGGACCCGCTCCTAACTTCCATGTTCTTCTGCTTCCAGTGGTGGGAATTGTACATTCTTCTTTGGGGAACTACCCTTAGGCTACCAGAGCCTTCTTGCCTGAGCATGGTTGTTGTTGTTAGATACCATTGAGTCAGTTCCAACTCATGGTGACTCCATGTACAACAGAACAAAACGTTGCCAGGTCCGGAGACATCTTCAAAACCACTGGAATGTTTGAGTTCATTTTTGCAGCCAATGGGCATTTTGAGTGACTTGCAGAACTGTATTGGAACACTGGTGGCACAGTGGTTAAGAGCTAGGCTGCTAACCAAAAGGTCGGCAGTTCAAAACCACCAGCTGCTCTTTGGAAACCTTATGGGACCAGTTCTACTCCATCCTGTAGGGTCACTATAAGTCAGAATCAACTCCACAGCAACAGGTTTGGTTTTCCAGACTTATGTTAGACAATATTCTATAAGGTGATCTATAAGGTTTTCATTGGTTAATTTTTGGAAATAAATTGCCAAGACTTTCTTCCTAGTCTTTCTTAGTCTGGAAGCTCCACTGAAATCTGTCCACCATGAGTGACCCTGCTGGTATTTAAAATACTTGTGGCATAGCTTCCAGCATCGCAGCACCACATGCTGGAGGAAAATGCACTTATTTTCCTTCACAGTATGCCACCACAGTAGGAAAAACGGACAGACAGGTGGAATACTGTAGAGAACCTGAAACACTGGGGGGCTCTTAGCCATGACTAATCAAAGTGAAAGTACAAAAGCTCAGATCCCCTTGCTTTGGGTTGGGGCAAACTCTGAACCTAACTTATATTCCCGTTTGCCCCGCAGGGCTTGGCTGAAGCCTTTTCTCTGTGGGACTTTTTGCCCCAGATCACATCCTTGCTTAGGTATTCCCCCTTCTGTTATAGCTAACCTCACTCCCTAACTAGTCCTCTCTGGGAGGCACAGAAAGCCTTTACTCAGGGTCTTCTTCAGGAGAACTTGACCTATGATGGTAACGCAAGAATTCTGTGGAGGAGGAGCCCAACATGGCAGCTTAGACACACCATAATGTCCCTCTACAACAAAGACTCAAGAGACCAAGTGGAACGAATACAGATGACAACCTTGGAACCATGACATCAAATGGAAGCCTGAAGAATTAGACAGAGTGCTGAGTGGAAGGAGAGAGTGAAAATAATGGAGTATTTTAGGCTGGGTTCGCTACAGAAGAAAAACCAGTAAAGCATATAAATATATTTATAGAGAGATTTATATCAAGGAAATGGCTTATGAGGTTGTAGAGGCTGGAATGTCCCAAGTCTGTGGGTCAGAAGAGAGGCTTCTCTTGATTCACATAGCCACAGGGGCTGGCGAACTCAAACTGGCAGGTCAGATAGCAGGGCTCTTGCTCACAGACTGAGAAGATCAATGAATCCCAAGATCAGCAAGCAAGATGGTAGGTAAGCTGTCAACTCTAGTCCCAAGAACTGGAGGTTAGACAAACAGGAGCCAGATGCAGGATCCAGAGTGAACAAAAGCCCATGAGTCTTGCCAGAAAGTCTACTTATATATTAGATGCAGGCCACATGCCCAAGGAAACTCTGTTTCAACTCACAGCAGATCCCATCATAGAGGTGATCACATTATATCAAATCTTATCATGGAAGTGATCACATCATCATACAACTTCCAAACTACATCATAACTGCCGCAGCACTGAAAATCATGGCCCAGCCATGTTGACAGATAACCTTAATGACCACAAGGAGATTTACAGATTGTCTGCACCCAACCACCCTGTCCAGCACAGTGTGGCCATCTTGAGGCAAGGCAGCAAATGTTCCCGGTGAGGAGTATAGGAAGACATCTCCAAGAAATTCACAACACGAGACAGAGATACTGTGTAAACAAACCTGAAATGAAACAAAGTAGCAGGACTCAAGCTGGATCAAACAGAAAGTACAGAAAGGTGGGCAAGAGCACCAATGATCCTGGCAGCCACAGAGCAGGGAGAGGGCCAGGAACTAGGGACAGGACTACTCACTGGTGGCAGTGCCTGACTATTTGGATAGGAAACATTCACTGAATAGTAAAACCATAGACTAATAACTAGAGATTCCCCTACCCAGTCAGTGTCCATGCAGGTCACCCCACATCACATTTAATCATCCAAGCTGCAACTGCCTGGTGTGGGCTGCCAGGAGTGCTACCCACACCCACACCTAGCGACAGTCAGGTGAGCCCACTGCATCCCAGACATGGCAACCTGTGGTATGCTTCCAAGCCACACATCCAGTGACTAGTGAGGCACTCCCCAGGCCACCCACCTGGCTACTGGAGGCACAGTCCCATGCCTCCCTCCTGGCGACCACTGGTGTACTCCCCGTGCTGCCCACCTGGTGACTGGAGGTGTAGTCCCCATTCCCCCTGCCTGGAAACCACAGGAATTCTCCCTTTCCTCCTGCCTGGCAACTGGGGGCACGATCCTCACACCACACACCTGGCAATCGACTGGTGCATCTCAACAGGTGAAACTCATGCCCCTGCCCAACAATGAGTAGGAGATCCCTGTGCCCTCACCCAACGACCACCTGCCTGTGATGTCACCCATCTCACACCCAGACAGTTCCTTCAGGCTGACTGCACCAAGCACTGAGACCACTTGATCCCCTTCCACCTATTGAGATGCCAATTTGTGCATGCACAGAAGGGCTACCCTGTCTATTTGGGTAACACTGCCTCCCAGTGGGTATGAAGATGTCCTATCCTTCTCTCCAGCAGACACACTAACTGCTACCACAAACCCAGAAGGACCATATGGTCCCACAAGAGCTGTTGAGGGACACTGACCACCCAACATTTGCCACCTCACAACAGGAAAAGGACCTTTTCCCACCTCTAGTCAATCCTGTAAGAGAAGACATACAAGCCTAATGATAGAGGACTCATGTGCAGGTGTGACCCACCATATCATGCCACCAGGGCTCTCCATATACACTAGTGATAAGAAATTACACCCAGCCAACAAACCACAAAAGTCATACATAGACCACTACCGCAAAACAACAACTAAAATAATACAAAGGTAGAAAGACATTCTAAAGAGAGAGAGAAAAAGCAAAGCTCCTGATGTAACAAAACAAAACAATTAGGGAAAAAACAAACATGCAATCGATAAAGAAATATATGAAAAAGAAAACCTTAATGTCTCAGAGACAGCAGACAATAACAAATCATATGAAGAAACAGGATAAGACGGCTCAAGGAAGTGGGCAAAATAAGGGGATGGAAAACTTTTCTGAGGAAGAACTGATAATAGAACTACTTGATAATGAATTCAAAAGACACATTTAGGCTCCTCAAAGAGCTTAAGAAAAACAGAAAAAATATAGAAGAATTCATGAAAAAAAATACAAGAACAAAATGATAAACTCAACAGACAAATAGAAACCATACAAAAACAGCTAGAAATGTAGAAGTTTAACAATAAAATATCAGCAATAGACAACTCAATGGAAAGACATAGAAGTAGAATTGAATCAATGGAAGAAAGAATCAGAGAGATAGAGGACAAATCCCTTGATGCTAATTTGTTTGAGGAAACATCAGAAAAAAGACTGAATAAAAATGAAGAAAGTCTAAGGGTTATACAACACACCATCAAGAGGAATAATTTATGTGTAACAGGAATTCCAGAAGGGGAGTAGAGAAAAAGTTACAGAAATAATTTTTGAAAATATAATGGCAGAAAACTTCCCAAATATCATGAAAGGTAAGAAGTTTTCCATCCAATAAGCTCAATGAACCCCATACAGGATAGACCTCAAAAGAAATTCACCAAGACATAACATAATCAAATTTTCCAAACCAAAGACAAAGAAAGAATTTTGAGAGCAGCTCATGAAGAGCAAAATATCACTTACAAAGGGGCATAAATAAGACTAATCACTGATTTCTCATCAGAAACCATGCAGGCAAGAAGGCAGTGGGATGACATATACAAAGTCCTGAAAGAAAATAATTGCAAACCAAGAATCATATATCAAGCAAAATTGTCTTTCAAAAATGAGGGTGAAACTAGGACATTCCCAGATAAGCAGAAATTAAGGGAATTTGTAACCACCAGACCAGCCTTACAAGAAATATTAAAGGGAGTCCTTCAGACAGAGAACCAACATCAGATAACAACCTAAGATAAAGACACACAACAGCATCACCCAGATACCAAGCCAGGTAAAGACTTCACAAAAGTAAAATAAAGTGTAGCACTAATTACAGGGAACCAGAGGTGCTAAGCTGTAAATGGAAACTTCAGAACAAAAGGGGGAATAAATGATATAGTTATAGAACTTACAAATGGAGAGGAAGTTAATGTAATTTCAAAATATAACTGACTGTTTTAAACACAAGAGGATAAAGTAAACTCCAGGGCAACCATAAAGAAAATTAATAGATCTACTCAAGAAAATAAAGAAGAAGAAAATCAAAGACTCAGTAAATACAAAAGCAACAATAACAAATGATGGGGAAAAAATCCATATACAAAAAGAACTCAACACAGAAAACTAAGAGGAACAAAGAAACAACATCGCTAAAAAAAGGTATGTAGAAATGGCCGCAGTGAATTCATACCTATTGATAATCACGCTGAATTTAAATGTATTAAATGTGCCAGTCAAGAAGCAGAGAGTGGCAGGATGCATTAAAAAATGACCTATTAATATGCTGCCTACAAGAGACACACTTTAGACAAAAAGACATAAATAGGTTAAAAATCTAAGGATGGAAAAACATATACCAATCAAACAGTAATCAAAAGAGAGCAGGAATGGCAATATTAATTTCTTACAAAATAAACTTCAAGCCAAAATCCATTATAAGAGACAAAGAGGGGCATTAACTAATGATTAAAGCATCATTTTGCCTATAAGACATAAAAATAATAAATATTTATGCACTCAATGCCAGAGCTTCAAAATATATAAACCAACTCTAACATAATTAAAAAGAGAAATAGACAGCTGTACAAAAATAGTAGGAGACAGACAGTTCTACAATAACAGTAGGAGACTTTAACACACCATTTTCAACAATGGACAGAACAACTAGAAAGAAAATCAACAAAGACACACAATAGCTAAATAACACTATTAATCAACCTGACCTCAAAGATATATATATAGAACACACTACCCAACAGCAGCACAATACACATTCTTCTCCAACCACATGGAACATTCTCTAGAATAGATCATATTTTAGGCCACAAAGCAAGCCTCAATAAATCTGAAAACACTGAAATTATACAAAGCATCTTCTCTGATCATAAGTCTATAAAACTAGAAATCAATAACAGGAAGAACAAGGAAAATAAATTAAATGCATAGAAACAAAATAACACATTACTAAAAAGCTATTAGGTTATAGAAGAACTAAAAAATGAAAAAAAAAT
The DNA here is from genome assembly GCF_000243295.1 of Trichechus manatus latirostris. Taxonomy (NCBI): domain Eukaryota; kingdom Metazoa; phylum Chordata; class Mammalia; order Sirenia; family Trichechidae; genus Trichechus; species Trichechus manatus. The sequence continues at coordinate 3,096,473 of NW_004444102.1, forward strand.
CAGACTCAAACAAGAATGAAAACACAACATACCAAAACTTTTGCAATACAGCAAAAGCAGTGCTCAGAGGGAATTTTATAGCAATAAAAGCATACATTAAAAAAGAAGAAACGTCCAAAATCAATAACTTAACCTGACAACTTGAACAACTAGAAAAGGAAAAGAAGACCAAAGCTACCAGAGGGAAGGAAATAATAAAGATCAGAGCAAAAATAACTGAAACAGAAAACAGAAAAATAATAGAATGAATCAACTAGACTAGAAGGTGATTCTTTGAGAGGATCAATAAAATTGACAAACCACTGACCAAACTGACAAAGGAAAAGAATGAAGACAAAATAACCAAAATAAGAAATGAAATGTGTGACATTACAACAGATCCAACTGAGATAAGGATAATTATAACAGAATATTATGTAAAATTGTACTCCAACAAATTTAAAAACCTAGAAGAAGCGGACAAATTTCTAGGAACACACTATCCACCTAAACAAAACAAAAATAGAGGTAGAAAAATCTAAATAGACTCATAACTAAAGAAGAGATTGAAGATGTCATCAAAAAACTCCCAACAACAAAAAAAACCCAGCCTAGATGGTTTTGCTGGTGAATTCTAGTAAACATTCAGAGAAGAGTTTACTCCGATTCTACCTAAACTCTTCCAGGACATAGAAAAGGAAGGAATACTCCCTAAGTCATTCTATGAAGCCAGCAATAACCCTTGTATCCTTGGTGGATTTGATCTGCCGAACTTTTGGTTAGCTGCCATGCAAAGACATCACACACAAAAAAGAAAATTAAACACCAATATCCTTCATAAGTAAAGACACAAAAATTCTCAACATAATTCAACAGCATATCAAAAATATATATATATATCATGATCTGGTCTGATTCATACCAGGAGTGCAAAGGTGGTTCAACATTAGACAATCAATCAATGTAATTCACCACATAAATAAAACAAAGGAAAAGAAGCACACAATCATCTCAGTCAATGCACAAAAGGCATTTGATAAAATTCCACACGCTTTCCTAATAAAAATTCTCAGTAAAATAGGAATAGAAGGGAAATTCCTCAACATAATTAAGGGTATATATGCAAAACCATCTGTCAACATTACTCTCGATGGAGAAGGACTGAGAGCCTTCCACTTGAGAACGGGAATGAGACAAGGATGCCCATTATAACCACTCATTCAATATTGTACTGGAAGTCCTAGCCAGAGCAGTAAGGCAAGAAAGGGAAATAAAGCATATCCAAATAGGAAAGGAAGAAGTAAAACTATTCCTATTCACAGATGATATGATCCTATCCAAAGAAAACATTAGAGATTCCACAAGAAATCTACTGGATCTAATAAAAGGATTCAGCAAAGTGGCAGGATACAAGATCAACACGAAAAAATCAGTTCGGTTACTTTACACTAACAAAGAGAACTCCGAGAATGAAACCCACAACACAATACCATTTACAATAACCTCCAAAAGGATAAAATACCTAGGAATAAACCTAATTAGGGATGTAAAAGACCTATACAAGGAAAACTATAAAACACTACTGCAAGAAACTAAAAGAGACCTACGTAAATGGAAGAACATTCCATGCATATGGATTGGAAGACTTAATATTGTGAAAATGTCAATTCTACCCAAAGTGATCTACAGGTATAATGCAATCCCAATCCAAATCCCAACAACATTCTTCACTGAAATGGAAAGACTAATCACTAACTTTATATGGAAAGGAAAGAGGTCCCGAATATCAAAAGCATTACTGAAGAACAAAATAGGAGACCTCACACTTCCTGATCTCAAAACATACTATACAGCCACAGTAATCAAAACTGCCTGGTACTGTACAATGACAGATGCATAGACCAGTGGAATAGAATTGAGAAACCGGAAGTAAATCCATCCATCTATGGGCAACTGATTTTCGACAAGTGGTCAAATTTTCTTCAATGGGGAAGAAACAGTCTCTAACAAAATCTGTTGCTATTCAGTTGATTCTGACTTGTAGCAACCCTATAGGACAGAATAGAACTGTCCCATAGGGTTCCCAAGGGCTGGCTGGTGGATTCAATCTGCCGAACTTTGGGCTAGCTGCCAAGCTCTTAACCACTGAGCCACCAGAGCTCCTCTTTAACAAAGGGTGCTCGCAAAATGGGGTATCCTTTTGCAGAAAAATTAAACAGGATCTATACCTCACACCATACACAAAAACTAACTCAAAACAGATCAAAGACCTAAATGTAAAAGCTAACGCTATAAAATTCCTGTAAGACAACATAAGGGAAAATTATGGGACCTAATTTTTTTCACAAATAGACTATCAAACACGTCTACAAATGAATGAACAACACAAGACAAATTAGATAACTGGGCCCTCATAAAAATTAAATACTTATGCTCATCAAAGACTTTATCAAAAGAGTAAAAAGAGAACCTACAGACTGGGAAAAAAAATCTTTGGGAATGACATATCTGATAAGGGTCTAATCTTCAATATATATATAAAATTTCAACAACTCAACAACAAAAAGACAATCCAATAAAAAAAAAAATGAGCAAAGGACATGAACAGACACTACACCAAAGAGGACATTCAAACAGCTAGCAAACATATGAAAAGATGCTTGCGACCATTAGCTATTAGAGAGAGGCAAATCAAAACTACAATGAGATACTTTCTCACTCCTGTAAAAATGGCACTGATCAAAAAAAAAAAAATGACAACAGCAAATACTGGTGAGGATAAAATTGGAAACTTATACATTGCTGCTAGGATTGCAAAATTGTGCAACTACTATGGAAAATGGTATGTCGCTTCCTCAAAAATCTAGAAATAGAAATATTATGATCCAGCAATCCCATTCCTATGTGTGTACCCTAGAGATCTAATAGCAGTAACATGAATATACATATGCACACCTACGTTCAGTGAAGCATTATTCACAATAACAAAAAGATGGATCAATGGATGAATGGATAAACAAATTGTGGTACATACACACAATGGAATACTACACAGCTATGAAGAATATTGATGAGTTCTTGAAATATAATGTGGATGAATCTAGAGGACGTTATGTTGAGTGAAATAAGTCAATCACAAAAGGACAAATATTGCATGGTCTCACTTTTATAAAAAAACAAGAATATGTATACACACAGAAAGAAAAGTTCTTTGATGGTTACTGGGGATGGGAGTGGGAGGGAGAAGAAATCACTTTCTAGATAGTTATTGTTAGGTGCCATCAAGTCGGCTGTGACTCATGGTGACCCAATGTGCAACAGAAAGAAATACTGCCTGGCCCTGTACCATCCTCACAGTGGTTGTTATGTTTGAGCCCATTGTTGCAGCCACTGTGTAAATCCATCTCATTGACGGTCTTCCTCTTTTTCGCTGACCTTCTACTTTACCAAGCATAATGTGATTCTCCAGGGACTGGTCCCTCCTGATAACATGTTCAAAGGGTGTGAGATGAAGTCTCTCCATCTTAATTTCTAAGGAGCTTTCTGGCTGTACTTCTAAGACAGATTTGTCTGTTCTTCTGGAAGTCCATGGTATATTCAATGTTCTTGGCTAACACCATAATTCAAATGCATCAATTCTTCTTCAGTCTTCCTTATTCATTGCCCAGCTTTCGCATGCATATGAGGTGAAAATAACATGACTTGGTTCAGAAGCATTGTCTTAGGCTAGGTCCTCTAGTGAAGTAAAACCAGTAAAGCGTATAAATATATAGAAAGTGAGATTTACATCAAGGAAACGACTCACACGGTTGTAGGAGCTGGAACATCCCAAGTCCGTAGCTTCTCTTGATTCAAGAAGCCACAAGGGCTGGTGAACCCTCGATTGGCAGGTCAGAGAGCAAGGCTCTTGCTCACAGGCTGCAAAGATCGAAAAATCCCAAGACTGGCAGGCAAGACCACAGGTAAGCTGCTAGCTCAAGTCCCAAGAACTGGAGGTCAGACAAACAGGAGCCAGCTGCAGGATCCCAGAGCAAGCAAAAGCCCATAAGCCTTGCCAGAATGTCCACTTATATTTGATGCAGGCCACACGTCCAAGGAAACTCCCTTTCAATTGACTGGTAACTCACAGCAGATTCCATCATGGAAGTGATCACATTATATCAAATCTCACCATGCAAGTGTTCACAACATCAAAGGACTGCCAAACCACTGAGAATCATAGACCAGCCAAGCTGACACACAACCTTAACGATCACGTGCATCTTATGTTATTTTTGGTGATGTGAAAGATAATACCCAATATGGGTGAAGTCTGCACAATTTGATCAAGGTAAATGATGACTCTAAGAAGTACACAACAATAAGGGACAATTTTGGTAAATGTTATAACATATACAATTTTGCAACAATTGTAATAACAACCAAAATATATGCGTGAGGGTACATAGGTAAAGATGTATGCATATATGTGTATAGGAAGACATATGTGAGTATATGAGTGTGCATGTATAGGTGTATCTGTAGGCATATGTATATACATGTGTCTTAGATATCAAGTGCTGCTGTAACAGAAATACCACAGGTGGATGGCCTTAACAAACAGAAATTTATTCTCTCATAGGCTAGGAGGCTATAAGTCCGAATTCAGTGCACCTGCTCTAGGTGAAGGCTTCCTCTCTCTGTCAGCTCTGGGGGAAGGTGCATACTTCCTTTCAACATTACGGGCCTGCATTCCTCAGAGATCTACTTGTGTCTCGGCATCAGTCTTTCCCTGGGTATAGGAGGTTCTCAGCACAGGGACCCCAGATCCAAAGGATGCACTCCGCTCCCAACTCTTCTTTCATGGTGGTAGTCAGGTCCTTTTCTCTCCACTTGCTTCTCTCTCCTTTTATCTCTTGTAAGATAGAAGGTGATGCAGGCCACAACTCAGGCAAACTCCCCTTATGTCAAATCAAGGCTGTGACCTGAGTAAGGATGTGGCATCATATCCCAGTCCTCATTAATGTGACCTAATCCTGCCTCATTAGCATAACGGACAGCTCACTCCCACAAATGGGGCCATAACCACAGGCATAGAGACTATGGTTTACAACACATCACAAAATGAAGGATAATCAGATCACAAAATGGAAGACAACCACATAATAGTGGGAATCATGACCTAGCCAAGTTGACACATATTTTCAGGGGACACAGTTCAATCCATGACATTCTACTCTCTAGCCCCCCCAATTCATATCCTTGCCACGTGTAAAACACTTTCACCCCATCATATCACCCCAAAAGTCTTAAGTCAACTCCAAGTCCAAATTCTATCCTGGGGCAAAATTCCTCTTCATCTGTGAACCTGCGAAATCTAAAATACAAGTTATCTGCTTCCAAAGTACAATGATGGAACAGGCACAAGTAGACATTTCTATTGCAAATGGGAGAAATTGGATGGAAAGAAGAAATAACAGGAACCAAGCAAGTCAAAAACCCAACAGGACAATTTACATTAGCTTTCAAGGGTGGAAGAGTTTTAAGGAGCCCTGGTGGCATAGCGGTTAAGAGCTATGGTGAGCTACTGCTGCTAACAAAATGTTCGGCAGTTTGCCACCAGCCATTCCTTGGAAACCCTATGGGGCAGTTCTACTCCGTCCTAAAGGGTCGCTATGAGACGGAATTGACTCAATGGCAACGGGGGGGTGGGGGGTGGGGCGGGGAATAGTAAAAGCCTAGATTGCCTTGAAGAGACTGTTGGTAGAATTATGGATGCCAAAGACTATTCTGATGAGGGCTCAGAAGGAAATGAGGAGAGGTATAGAGAAATCTCTAACATCTTAGAGAATCCATTTGACACCAACAACAGAATGTTGCTAGAAATGTGGACGTTAAATGTGCTTAGGTGAGGTTTTAAAACAAAATGATGAACATGGGTTTAGTCAATGAAGGAAAGGTGATACTTTTTATGCAGTGGCAAGGATCTTGTCCAAATTATGTTCAAATGTTTGGTGGAATATAGAACTTGTAAGTGATGAACTTGGATATCTGGCTGAGGAGATTTCTAGGCAAGATCTTAAAGGGGCTGCATTGTTTCTTCTTATCACTTATAGTAAAATGTCAGAGGAAAGAGACTTAAAAGTGAACTGTGTAAAATAAGAACAGAACTTAAAGATTTGGTAAATTCTTTTGTATGAACTAAGGACACATGTCCTAGAATGTTCACCAAGGATGTGGCTACACAATCTTTTATTAAAGAGATTAAACATGTGACTGATGAATCTAATGGAAACCCATCTGTTTAGACTGAAGGGGACAGAGAAAGATGGAAAGAAAAGAACGTTGTCGCCTCTTGGGATTCTACAGGCAGGAAATGGGTCAAAGGAGCTGCATCTGTTGTCCTCAAAGAAAAGAAAAGGTCTATTCCTGGATCAGCTAGGAGATCAGCAGAACTGTTGGAAGGAGCACAGGGAGGTGAACTGCTGCCATTTTAAAGGGTGGAACCACGGCCTGCTGAGTTTCAAAGGACGGAGCCATACCCTCCCAGGTTTCAAAGAGTCAGATCTCTGCCAGCTCAGTTCCAGAATGTCGGGCTGCAGTTGCCAGGGGTTGGGGCTGCTGCCCAACGCAGAGTGGTTGGGGCTGCCGTGCCCAAGGGGCAGAAGAACAGGGAGTGGCAGGACAGAGGAGTTGTGGTTACCATTTAGATGTACTGGGAGAATGGGGCCTCCCAAAGCCAAGGGAACAGAGTTGCAGTCCCAGTGAGCCTGGAAGGCAGTGCCAAAGCCCAGGGCTTAGGGGTCTCCACCCAGAATTCAGAAAGTGGGGACCACACCCAGAGTCTGGAGGGTAGGGCCATTTGCCCAGATGGTGTAGCTAATGTAATTTGTTCTGCTGAGTTTTGGAGTTGCTTGGTGCCTGTTATCCTTTTTTTTTCCCATGTGTAATGGAAATTTCTACCTTGTGCCTGTTCTATCATTGAACTTTTGAAGCAGATAACTTGTACTCTAGGTTTCACAGGTTCACAGATGAAGAGGAATTTTGCAGAAGATGAGATTTTGGACTTCAAGTTGGTTTAAGACTTTCAGGATGATATGTTGGGATGAATATGATTTACACGTGGCAAGGACATGAATTTTGGGGAGACAAAGGGTGGAACATTAAGGATTGAACTGTGTTCTCCCAAAATATGTGTCAACTTGACTAGGCCATGATTCCCAGTATTGTGTGATTTTTTTCCATTTTGTGATCTGATGCAATTATCCTCCATTCTGTGATGTGCTGTAAATCCTAGCCTCTATGCCTGTGGTTATGGCCCCATTTGGGAGTGAGTTGCCTGTTATGTTAATGAGGCAAGATTAAGGTGGGATGTATCTTGAGTCACCACCTTACTAGAGGGTGTGACTCCAGTCACCACCCTTACCACTCTTGTTCAAGTCATGCCCTTACTTGAGTCAAAACTTTTATCTTACAAGAGACAAAAGGACAGAGAAGCAAGCAGAGACAGGGACCTCAATACCACCAAGAAGAAGAGATAGGAGCGGAGCACATTCTTTGGACCTGGGGTCCCTGCACTGGGAACCTCCTAGGACCACAAGACACACAGAGAGAGCTGTAGCACCACAGGTGGTGCAAGACAGTGAGAAGTGAAGGCAAAGAAATGATGGCAGCAGAACCAGGAGACCGTGTGAAACAGCATGGGACCTGACCCATGAGAGCTGAGCGCCTTCAGGCAGGAAGCTTCCTGGCAGAGTAGGGTCCCTCTGGGTACTTACTGGCGGAGCTGAAGAGCTTTGCAACACTTGCCCAAGCAGGGCAGAGGCCGGGCTGAGAGGCTGAGGGACCAAGGGCCAGAGAGAGGCCTGCCTGTGGACACGGCTGAGAAGGGACTATCCCATGGACCTTCCCCCACAGCCAACAGAGAGAGAAAGCCTTCACCGTAGCTGGCACTCTGAATTTGGACTTCTAGCCTCCTAAACTATGAGAAAATAAATTTCTGTTTGTTCAAGTCATCCACTTGTGGTATATCTGTTATTGCAGCACTAGAAAACTAAGACAATATGTTTGTGTGTGCTGCATGTATATTCATATATATAATAAAGCACATAGGGCACACAGTTGCAGATACTTCCTAGACATAACCAAACACTTCGAGGGTTTGGTTTACTGAGTTTGCAGGATTAGGACCACAGTCTTGGAAAACAACTCAGTCAATTGGCATAACATAGTTCATAAAGATATTGTTCTACATCCTAGTTTGTTGAGTAGTGTCTGGAGTCTGAAAAGCTTGGGAGCAGCCATCTAAGATATAACTATTGGTCTGTACTTGTCTAGAGTAAAAAAGAAAGTAGGAAAGCAAACACTCAAAGAAACCAGTCTACAGGACTAATAGCTCACACAAACCATGGTCTCATCCCTCCTGAGACCAAAAGAACTAGATGGTGCCCTGGGACCACTAAGAACCGTTCTGCCCAGGGACACAATATATGGTCCCGGATAGAATGGGAGAAAAATGTAGAACGAACCTCAAATTCCTAAAAAAGATCAAACTTACTGGACTGGTAGAGACTAGAGGATCCCTTGAGTCTATCATTCTGAGATACCCTTTAAATTTGGAACTGAATCTACTCCCTGAGGCCACATTTCAGCCAAATAATATATTGGCTCATAAAACAAACAATATCACTAGTGAGTACTTTGCTCCCTTTTAATAATCATCCATATGAGACCAAATGGTCAATATTTACCCTAAAGCAAAGATGAGAAAGTAAGGGGGACAGGGAAGCTAGATTAATGGAAACAGAATAACCAGAATGGAATAATGAGAATGCTGACACATTCTGAAAAATGTAACCAATGACACTGAACAATATGTGTAGAAATTGTTACATAGGAAACCTAATTTTCTGTGTAAACCTTAACCAAAAATACAATAAAAATAAAAAAAGAATGCTGTGGAAAAGGGTAAATTATGGGAAATTAAGAAGATCAAAGCTACAAGGGACATTTTTACTATATAGAGTAAAATTCAGCTCTTATTTTTAAGGTATGAAAGCTAATGTGGACCAAGAGAGGTTATGTAAATTTTTTTTTGAAGACTGGTACTAATACTTTGTTTGTCCACTTGCAGGGAATCAGCATAGTACACAATTTTGGAGCTATAATGTTTTGAGTGCAGACGTGGACTCATTACTTCTAGCCTTATGATCTAGGGCAATTATCTAAACGTCTCTGCTTTAGTCACCTCATTTGTAAAATGGAGTTAACTATGGTTCCCATTTCGTATGGTTACTGTGAAGTTTAAACTAAATAACAAGAAGAGATCAGAACTATAACTGGCATATTGTAAGCATTACTGGAAAAAAAGCTACTTAATTCAATATTCTTTATATCATGTAAACTTGAGCAAATTAGTTGAAAATGTTATTGCTATTGTATATCACAAACAATCCTGTTCACTGATTATTTTAATTTACATTTAACGAAGTATTTTAATGTAACTTTTTATTATCACAGTAACCCTTATATTTCAAAACAGGAAGCTGACGCTTCAAATAGAATCTTCTGGATATTTTTTTAACCTGATATAGTTATCTTTTCCCTGTATCTCAGCTATGAATAACAAGCAGCTGACATGGCCTGCAACAGCTCCCAAGATAGACTTACTGATGCAGCTTGGAACATCAATAATGCTAAATACATGTCAGATAGGCCACAGATGCTCAAAGGATGGGCATATGCCTGGTTGTGCTCACAAATTTATTACAAGGTCTGCGAGTTCCTCTTAGAAAATGAAAGGAAAGCTGGGGCAATCTGACAATGAAACAATTCTATGTGTGAGGGAGAAGTGAAGCAACGTGGATTCCTACATTTGTGAAGATAACTGTGAAACCAAGCTTAATCATGGGCAAATTGAATGCATGGCCATCTAACATCCCTTACGCAAAGGCATGGCAATAGGAACTTGTTGTTAGATGAAGTCGATTTGGTTCTGACTCATAGCGACCCTACGTACAACAAAACGGAACACTGCGCAGTCCTGCACCATCCTCACAATTGTTGCCATGGTTGAGCCCATTGCTGCAGCTACTATGTCAATCCATCTCATTGAGCATCTTCCTCTTTTTTTTCTTTTTAAGTTTATACTTTTTTTTTTATTGTACTTCAGGTGAAGGTTTACAGAACAAATAGTTTCTCATTAAACAGTAGTACACGTATTTTTTTCTGACATTGGTTAACAACTCCACGACATGTCAACTCTCCCCCTTCTTGACTTTTTTTTTTTGGTGAAAATATACTTAGCCAAAGATACACCATTTCAAAAATTTCTACATGCACAGTTCAGAGACATTGACTACGCTATTCCAATTGTGCTGCTATTCTCACTTTAGATGAAGGTTTACAGAACAAAATAGTTTCTCACTAAACAGTTAGTACGCATGTTGCCCTTTGACAATGGTATACAACCTCACAACACATCAACACTATCCTTACTCAACCTTGGGTTCCCTATCACCAGCTCTCCTGTCCCCTTTTGCCTTCTAGTCCTTGTCCCTGGACTGCTGTGCCTCATTAGTCCCAGTTGGTTTTATGCGGCTGTCCACTCCCCAGCTGAATGGTGAACCACGGAATTGAATTCATCACTGAGCTAAAAGGGTGACTGGGGGCCATACTCTCAGGGTTTCTCCAGTCTCCTTTAGGCCAGTAAATCTGGTCTTTTTTTGTGAGTTAAAATTTTGTTCTACATCCTTCTCCAGCTCTGTCCAAAACCCTCTGTTGTGATCCCAGTCAGAGCAGTCAGTGGTGGTAGCGGGGTACCATCTAGCTGTACTGGACTAGTCTGGTGGAGGCCGTGGTAGCTGTGGTCCATTAGTCCTTCGGACTAATCTTTCCCTTGTATCCTGTTCTCTTCACTCCCCCTTGCCCCCGAAGGGATGAGACCAGTGGAGTATCTTAGATGGCAGCTCACACGCTTTTAAGACCCCAGACACTACTCACCAAGGTAGAATGTAGAATATTGCCTTTATAAACTGTGTTATGCTAATTGAGCTAGATGTTCCCTGAGAGCAAGGTCCCCACAGCCCTCCGCCGAGCAATTCAGTCCCTCAGGGAGTTCGGATGTGTCTATGGAGCTTCCATGACCTTTCCTGGTACAAGTTGTGCTGGTTTCCCCAGTATTGTGTACTGTCTCACCCTTCAACCAAGATACCGCTTATCTATTGCCTATTTAGTATTTCCTCCCCATCCCTCCCATCCCTAGTAACCAACAAAGATTGTTACTTTTTGTGTGTGAACTTTTTCATGCGTTTTTACAGTAGAGGTCTCATACAATATTTGTCCTTTTGTGATTGACATAATTCACTCAGCATAATGTCCTCCAGTTTCATCCATGTTATGAGATGCTTCACAGATTCATCATCGTTCTTTCTCATGGCATAGTACTCCGTTGTGTGTACGTACGATAGTTTGTTTATCCATTCATCTGTTGACAGGCATCTAGGTAGTTTCCATTTTTTGCTATTGTGAACAGTGCTGCCATGAACATAGGTGTGCATATGTCTATTCGAGTGATGACTCTTATTTCTCTAGGATATATTCCTAGGAGTAGGATTGCTGGATCATATGGTATGTCTATTTCTAGCTTTCTGAGGAAGCGCCATATCATTTTCCAAAATGGTTGTATCATTTTGCATTCCCACCAGCAGTGCCTAAGAGTTCTGATCTCCCTGCAGCCCCTCCAACATTTGCTATTTCCAGTGTTTTTGATTCATGCCATTAATGCCGGGGTGAAATGGTATCTCATTGTGGTTTTAATTTGCATTTCTCTAATGGCTAGTGATCCTGAGCATTTCCTCATGTGTCCGTTGGCCGCTTGAATGTCTTCTTTGGTGAAGTGTCTGTTCATTTCCTTTGCCCATTTTTTAATAGGATTATTTGTCTTTTTGTTGTAGAGGTGTTGGATTTTCTTGTAGATTATGGAGATTAGACCTTTGTCTAACGTACTGTCCAAAAATTTTTCCCAGTCTGTAGGTTCTCTTTTGGTGAAGTCTTTTGAAGAGCATAGGTGTTTGATTTTTAGAATATCCCAGTTATCTAGCTTATCTTCTGGGCTTTGTTTGTTGATGGTTATGGTTTGTATACTGTTGATACTGGTGATTTTCTTTTGGCAGTCTGTCGTATATGGGGTTCTTTGAGCTTCTTGGATGGCCAGGTTTTCATCTTTCATGATATTGGGGAAGTTTTCCGTCGGCAGTTCTTCAATGATCCTCTCTGTGTTTTCTGTTTTCTCCCCGTTCTGGAACTCCAACCACTTGAAAATTTTTGCTTTTGATGATATCCCACATAACTCCCAGGGTTTCTTCATTTTTCTTTGCTTTTTTCTGAGTTTTCCTCAGACAGAGTTGTATCGAAGTGTTTGTCTTCAATTCCACTGATTCTGTCTTCCACCATTTCAAATCTGCTCCTCAGCCCCTCTATGACACTGTCTATTTCTGAAATCTTGTTGTTTATCTTTTGAATTTCTAATTGTTTGTTTCTGAATAATTTCTAGTTGTGAATTTATTTTGGCATTTTGTTCCTGCATTATTTTCCTGAATTCTTCCAGTTTTCTGTCTGTATTTTCCATGAATTTGTCTGTTTTTTTCTCGTTTTTGTCTTTTTTTTGCTTCAGCTCTTGGAGAATTCTGAGTATTAGAGATTTGAATTCCCTGTCAGGTAGTTCTAGTGCCTTTTCTTCCACTGGAAAGTCATCTGTTTTATTTTGGATGCCTACCTGCACCATCCTGTGCTGTTTTTGTAAATGTTTTGATATTGTCTGCTGTTTTGGGGGCATTCAGTAGTTATTTTTCTCGTTTATTGATTGTAGATTTGTTTGTTTCATCCTTTTTTTGTTTTTATTTGGCTATGTCTGAGCAGGTGGGCTGTGTGTTCTTTGTTGTTTGCTCATCTGTGGACATGATACTTTTCGACTCCTTCTCCAATTGGCAGTGTCAGTTGCTCAGATACAGTACAGCAGGGCAGGTCTAGCTGAAGAGGAGTTACTGGGACGGGTTGTTTGTGCACTTACTACAGCCACCAGGTCAGGTTGGTAATCAGTGCAGGGCAGGTCCAATAGGCCCTGCCTGTGCTGCTTGGTGGTGTGATGTTAAGCACACGGTGCAGAGAGGCAGGATGTAGCGGGGAGATTATTATGTGTGGAGCTAAGATGGATATGTGAGAGAGGAGAGAGGAACAGGAGCAAAAACATGCAAACAAACAAAAAAGGGTGATAGGGGAGCTTGCTGTTGGAGTTGAGAGATGGAGACTATGAAATGGAGAAAAACAGAAAAAGGGAAGAAGAAGAAAGAAAATAAAAAAAAGAAAAGAATGAATACATAAAAATCAGAAAGGAAAAAGAACAGCAAATCTCCCAGGGATCCCACTGGTGCGGCTAAGAGGTCTGGGGAAGTTCTTCTCAGGTGTTGCAGTACAGCCTGGCTAGAAGGCGTAGAGGTATACAACGCCAGGTATTCAGGGAACAGAAAGAGAAGGAAGGTATAGAGAGACGAGAAACTGAGCAATGAAGAAAAAAAGGGAAAAAGAGGGAAAACAAAACAAAACAAATTTAAAAAATAAAAGCCCCCCAAAAAACAGAAAAAAAAAAAAACCCACGAAGAAAGACATGCCCTCAGGGATCCCTCTGGGCGTCTGCACAAGCTGAGGGGGTAGGCTCTAAGCCATGCAGCACTGCCAGCCAGAACGGGCTCCCAACTCAAGAAAAGGAAAAGAAAACACACAAACAATTCAAAAGAAAGAAACAAACAAAAGCTCCGGGATCCCACCAGCACAGCAGCCCAGACCGGGAAGCAGCTCCACACTCGAAGGATGCTCCCCTCAGGAAGAAGCAAAGATGGCACACGGAGCCAGGTATTTGAGCAAACGGAGGGGGATGTGGTAAGAGGTAAGGAAGAAATCAAAAGATGCGGAAAAAAAGCAACAACAAATGGCACTCAGAGAGCCAGCCAGTGCAGGCTGGTGGAATCCAAGTGGACAGTGCTTCCCAGACAAGAGACTGTGGCTGCGGGAAGCAGAGGAGGCCGAGTGGGGGTGGGGGGTGGGAAAGCATTTATTGCAAATTACCAGTTGTTCTGTCTCCCGCTGGAAGCTCCGTGAAGCTGCTTTCTCATACTCCCTATTTGCTGGTCTTTGATAGGAGTCCAAGATGGTGGATCCGCTCTATGTTAGCAGATAGGGGACCTCTGCAAGAATCTCTACTTGCTATCTGTTCTTTGTCAGTTTTCTCACTCCATTGGTGCTTGGCTGAGTTCTTTATATCTTCATTTGATGTTTTAGGGTTTCAGGATTGCTGTTTTCTCTGTTTGGCTTAGTTTTTCAGATCTTTGCTGTGGAGGGATGGCGTGATGCTTCGGCCCAGAACGCCATTTTTCTGGAAGTCTCCGTGTCTTTCTCTTTTTTGCTGACCGTCTACTTTACCAAGCATGATGTCCTTCTCCAGGGACTGGTCCTTCTGGTAACAAACATGTCATAGGAAGTAGGGAATGGAAATAAAGATATTTTTCTCACATACGCTCTCAATCCAAATTACGTTTGCATTAACATTCAAAATTCAAATGAAAACTCCCAATACTAAGCCTGTTAAGAGTACCTGATTGCCAGATTCCCCACTGTGTTAAACTGTAGCAACTAAATGTTAAGAATAAATTTTAACTCAGCCAGAAACAATACCAAAATGCCGTTTTAAATGTTCAGTGAAGCCTAGTTCAAATAAATGTCCAAATAAAAAATTTGCTAGGAACTACAAGCTGTGTTGTATCATATAATTTCCCTCTTCTTCCCCTGTTTTGTTTCTTGTTTTCATGTTAAAGATTTGGTTCATAAAGGATACTTAACAATGGAACAAAATTATATCAGAATGCTTTACTACCAAATTATGAAATGCCATTGAGGACTTTTCCTGTCAGCTACAGAAAAGGTCTTTTTCATAAACACACAGTTACATGGCTGCCACATTCTAAGGGAAAGATGCTTTCCTAACTTCTTATTATTAAAATGTCACATAATTTAAGATTAATTCGGACTAAGATAGTGGGTAGATGTGCTAAAATGGCACTGCCATGTGGCCTTAGGATAAATACAACTTTCAGTTCATTAAATTCTCTAGCTTGGTAATTATGCAATTTTCAATGAATTTTTAATTTTATTAGATTCATATTACTTCACATTTTGTGCATAAATTAAGCCTTTATTACTTTTTGTATAGTAATATTTCAAATGTGCATAAAATGCACTCATGCCCAAGCCAAGGCTGTTGCTGTCGAGTCAATTCTGACTCATAGCGACCCTACAGGACAGAGTAGAACTGCCCCATAGGGTTTCCAGGAAGCAACTGATGGATGCCGACCTTTTGGTTAGCAGCCTTAGCTCTTAACCACTATGCCACCAGGGTTTCCAAAATGCAGTCATAGTTTATCAGATAAGCATAGTAAGCATTAACCACAGAAGGCAACTTTTAGGAGGGACACAAGGGCTTCTCTTCAAACCTTGCTTCCTCTTCAGCCAAATAAAAGAAAGAGATTTGCATAGTTCAAGGACAAACTGGGTCCAAAAGACAATAGATTGAATATTAAAGGTGAAAGAGAAGAAAGTGTCAAGGATGACTCCTAGGTTTCTGATTTGACTAACTGGGTATATGATGGTGCCCTTCCTGAGGAGAGGGAAAGTGGAAGAGAACCAAGCTTGTGCAGAAGTTCCTCAATTTGATTTGGGGCATACTGAATTGGAATGCCTGTGGACCAATATAGTTGTAGTTAGTTGCCATCAAGTCAACTCCAACTCATGGCAACCCCATGTACAACAGAACAAAATGTTGCCTGGTTCTATGTCATCCTCATGGTTGTTGGCATACTTGAGTCCATTGTTGCCTTCCAACCCAGGAAACTAATCTTCCAGTGCTATATCAGTCAATATTCTGTTATGATCCATAGGATATATGGTATAGGGTTTTCATTGGTTAATTTTCAGAAGTAGATTGCCAGGTCTTTCTTCCTAGTCTGTCTTAGTCTGGAAGCTCTGCCAAAACCTGCCATGGGTGACCCTGCTGGTATTTGAAATACCAGAGGCCTAGCTTCCAGCATCACAACACCACACAAGCCACCACAGTATGACAAATTGACAGATGGGTGCTGGACAATATAGGAGTCACTAAGCTATATAAACCTGAAGCTCACAGGAAAGGTAAAAATATATATAAACTAAAAACTGCCAAATTAATGCTTTCTGTGTGTCTGTTTATGTTTGGTATTATTCTTACACTCCAAAATGTGTCCCTTGGAAAACAAAGGAATGACAGTTATTGCCTTTTCTACCTCTACAGATTTCCAAGATCCATGTGAAATGAACATTTCTCTCAATATAAATCAAACATGACTTGACCTGATGGGAAACAAATAGTCTTCAGTGGGACAAAATTTACCTTCAAATTCTCAGGGACTCAAAGGTCTCAGAAAATAGACTATTTCCTAGGTGAAGATTATACAATATATATAATTCATCCACAGGCATTGCATTCATGCTAAACTACGGCAAAAAGTCTGAGGCACGAAACAAATTCTTTTCAAATATAGACTGAGCCATACATAAAACAAAAATAAGACCAAAGATTATTCCTCTGATTAAAAATGTTATTTTTATACTTTAAATTAGATTCTGTCTGTAGAAATCTTTGGATATTTGAAAAATGTTTTGTATTTTGTAGCCATAAGTTTTTGAGAGTTGAATTTATAGTTTAAATTATCTTATTTCTGTATTACTTTGCCAAAAGAGTTACATGGTGTAACAATATTTGTTGGTTGCCAGGGGTGGGAGGGGTGGGGGGGGGAAATACTAAATAGGCAATAGATAAGTGGTATCTTGTGTGAAGGGTGAGACAGTACACAATATAGGGGAAACTAGCACAACTTGTACAAGGAAAGGTCATGGAAGCCCTATAGACACATCCAAACTCCCTGATGGACTGAATTGCTGGGCGGAGGGCTGTGGGGACCATGGTTTCGGGGAACATCTAGCTCAATTGGCATAACACAGCTTATAAAGACAATGCTCCACATTCTACCTTGGTGAGTAGTGTCTGGGGTCTTACCTGCCTGTGAGCGGCCGTCTAAGATACTCCACTGGTCTCATCCCTTCGGGAGCAAGGGAGAATGAAGAGAACAGGATACAAGGAAAAGATTAGTCTGAAGGACTAATTGTCCACAGCTACCAAAGCCTCCACCAGACTGAGTCCAGTACAGCTAGATGGTGCCCGGCTACCACCACTGACTGCTCTGACCAGGATCACAACAGAGGGTTCTGGACAGAGCTGGAGAAGGATGTATTGCATAAATCTAACTCACAAAAAAAAAGACCAGATTTACTGGCCTAAAGGAGACTGGAGAAAGCCCGAGAGTATGGCCCCCAGACACCCTTTTAGCTCAGTGGTGAAGTCATCTCCGAGGTTCACTGTTTAGCCTGGGAGTGGACAACCCCGTAAAACCAAATGAAACTAACGAGGTTCAGTAGTCCAGTGACAAGGGCCAGAAGGCAGAAAGGGACAAGGAAGCTGGTGATAGGGAACCCAAGGTTGAGTAAGGATATTGTTGATGTGTTGTGAGATTGTTAACCATTGTCATAGGTCAACATTTGTAGTAACTGTTAAATGAGAAACTATTTTGTTCTGTAAGCCTTCATCTTAAGTGAGAATAACAGCACAATTGGAAGAGCATAGTCAATGTCACTGAAATGTGCATATAGAAATTTTTGAAATGGTGTATCATCTTTGGCTATGTGTACTTTCACCAAAAAAAAAAAAAGGTTGAGAAGTTAGAGGGTTGACACGTTGTGGGGTTGTTAACCAACATCATAAAACAATATGTGTACTACTGTTTCATGAGAAACTATTTGTTCTGTAAGCCTTCACCTGAAGTACAATAAAAATAAAAAAAGTTACATTTTTCTCAGAAATTTTCAATCTTTATACAACAGTCATTGTGATATTTGAAGCTTTTCTAAATAATACATATTTAAATGAGTTATACCCCATCTTAACCCTGCTGTCTCTGTAGCAGTGTTAGCTCACAACCCGTATTAAATTCCAGCCACTTCATTTCTCTGTGATGTCTGACGGAAACTCAGCCCATCCTAACTGTGGTTCTTTTTCTACCATCAACTCCATTCTCTGCCAAGTGATTTAGAAGTGTAAGCCTAGAAATGTAGACTTAGACCATGATGATTGCAAGGTTAGTGACTTCGATAGTGGTACCCAGGGCACTAAATCAAAGCCCAGAAGTGCAAGCATTGCCTGACTGGAGTAGGAGTTTATAAACGCTACATAATCATAGTACCAAGAGATGAAGATAAATGATTCAGTGTAAGCCAAACATTATGTTTTGGTTTGTCTTGAGTATAAATACTTGACTGTGAGAATCAGTGAGGTTCATTGGAAATAACTCCAAACAAAGGACTGAGCTTGAATCCCAGCTCTGGATCTCATTAGTGTGAAGCTGTGGACAAGAGATTCCACACCTGCGAATTGAAGGCCTTCATCTGCAAAATGGGATAATGATGATTTCTCTACGTGATTTTGGGGGAGATGAAACATCATAAAGACTGTAGATGCTGTGTGCTCCCTTTGGCTGGTTTGTATGAAGATAAAATGCCATGAAAATAATACTTCCAATAAGGAAAGTGTTTGTAACGAATCTAACATAGGTAAGTAATCTTTGGGAGGAGAAATAGGGCCACAATAACCCTCACAAAGTTGAGACCCTACTGACTCTTACGGAGTTCAACTCCTTTTAATTTCTTCCAAAGGATGTGTGTTCCTGGGTAGTGCAAACAGTTAAAGGAGCTCTTCTGCTAACTGAAATGATGCAAGTTTGAGTCCACCCAGAGGTACCTCAGAAGAAAGGCCTGGCGATCTACTTCTGAAAAATCAGCCATTGAAAAACCTATAAAGCACAGTTCTACTCTGACACACATGGGTTCGCCATGAGTTAGAGTCAACCCCATGGCAACTGGAAAATGATACACACGAGTCATTCTGGATAAAATGGACCTTCAGATCGGGGCACTGAAGTGCTACCTCCTTTCACCAATGAAGGTGCGGAAGCTCTCAAAGTGCCTCTCTCTTCAGGGCATCCTATTCTACAGGAATCTATAGAATCCAATCAGAATTTGTATGACTGTAATCTAAGTGAAAAAGAGGAAGACCCTCAATGAGGTGGATTGACATAGTGGTTGCAACAATGGGCTCAAGCACAACAACGATTGTGAGAATGGTGCAGGACCAAGCAGTGCTTTGTTCTGGTATACATAGGGTTGCTATGAGTCTGAACCAACCTGAAGGGACCTAACAACAACAACAACAAAATCTAAGGTTGTTTACCGTCAAGTTCTGCCTGGTCCCTTTCCTCCAAAGCTAGTCCATTCATTGTCTGTGGGTGAAATACATACATCCTGACTTTCTCATCGCTCCAGTTCAAGGCAGGGTACTCAGTCCCTTTTGTTAATGGGCAGCAGACAGTTTTTCCTTTTTGAGTTTGAAAGTGCCTGAGACTACACTGAGCAATGTTTAGTTACTAAGTTGTATTCTCTGGCACATATTTAAGGCATTCATATTCATGCTGAAAATGGCTGATTGTAACATCACTGTACTGACTTGGTTCTTAGGGGTTGAAACCTCCCTGTGATAGGAGCTTTTTTCTCTCCTCAGGCATTGACGTTCTTTATAAGAGATGTAGCCAATATTTCCACCATGTGTATGTCAGTTTGTCATACTGTGGTGGTTTGTGTGTTGCTGTGATACTGGAAGCTTTGCCACCAGCAGGGTCACCCATGGTGGACAGGTTTCAGGGGAGCTTCCAGACCAAGACAGACTAGGAAGAAGGACCTGGCATTGTACTTCTGAAAACATTGGCCAGTGAAAACTTTATGAATATCAGTAGAAAATTATTTGATATAATGCTGGAAGATGAACCCCTCAGGTAGAAAGGCACTCAAAATATGACTGGGGAAGAGCTCCCTCCCCAAAGTAGAGTCAACTTTAATGACGTAGATGGAGTAAAGCTTTCGAGACTTTCATTTGCTGATGTGGCATGACACAAAATGAGAAGAGCAGCAAACATCCATTAATAATCAGAACGTGGTATATATGAAGTATGAATCTAGGAAGATTGGCAGTAATGAGAAATGAAATGGAATGCATAAAGATCAATATCCTAGGCATTAGTGAGCTGAAATGGACTGGTATTGGCCACTCTGAATCAGAGAATGATATGGTCTACTATGCCAGGAATGACCAATTGGAAAAGAATGGAGTTGCAGTCATTGTCAAAAAGAACATGTCAACATCCATCCTGAAATAAAAAGCTGTCAGTGATAATATCTATATGCCTATAAGGAAGACCAGTTAATATGAATATTATTCAAATTTGTGCACCAAATACTAATACCAAAGATGAAGAAATTGAAGACTTTTACAAACTTCTGCAGTCAGAAATTGAACAAACATGCAATCAGGATTCATTGATAATTACTGGTGATTGGAATGCAAAAGTTGGAAACAAAGAAGTATCCGTAGTTGGATATTATGGCCTTGGTGATAGAAATGACTCCAGAGATTGCATGATAGAATTTTGCCAGAACCAATGACTTATTCATTACAAATATCTTTTTCAACTATGTAAGTGGGGACTATACACATGGACCTCACCAGATGTAAAACACAGAAATCAAATTGACTACATCTGTAGAAATAGAAGATGGAAAAGCTCCATATCATCAGTCGGAACAAGGTCAGGGGCTGACTGTGGAACAGACCATCAATTGCTCAATGCAAGTTTGAGTTGAAGTTGAAGAAAATTAAAACAAGTCCACAAGAATCAAAATGTGACCTTGAGTATATTCCACCTGAATTTAGAGACCACGTCAAGAATGGATTTGACTCATTGAACACTAATGACCGAAGACCAGAGGAGTTGTTGGATGACATAAAGGACATAATACATGAAGAAAGCAAAAAGTCATTAAAAAAGACAGGATAGAAAAAAAAGATCAAAATGGATGTCAGAAGAGACCCTGAAACTTTCTCCTGAATGTAGAGTAGCTAAAGTAAGGGGAAGAAATGAAGTAAAAGAGCTGAACAGAAGATTTTGAAGAGTGGCTTGATAAGACAAAGTAAAGTATGGTAATGAAATATGCAAAGACCTGGAGTAAGAAAATGAAAAGGGAACAACACGCTTGGCATTTCTCAAGCTGAAAGACCTGAAGAATAATTCAAACCTCGAGTTGCAATGTTGAAGGATTCTATGGGTAAAATATTAAACGATGCAAGAAGTATCAAAAGAAGATGGAAGGAATACACAGAGTCACTGTACCAAAAAGAATCGGTTGTGTTCAGCCATTTCAGGAGGTAGCATATGATCAAGAACTGAAGTTATTGAAGGTAGAAGTCCAAGATTCACTGAAGATGTTGGTGAAAACAAGGCTCCAGAAATTGACAGAATACCAATTGAGATGTTTCAACAAACATTTGCAGTGCTGGAGATGTTTACTCATCTATGCCAAGAAATTTGGAAGACAGCTACCTGACCAACCATCTGGAAGAGATCCATATTTGTGCCCTTTCCAAAGACAGGTGATCCAACAAAATGTAGAAATTATCAAACAATATCATTAATATTACACACAAGTAAAATTTTGCTAAAGATCAGTTAAAAGCAGTTGAGCAGTACATTCACAGGGAATGGCCAGAAATTCAAGCTGGATTCACAATAGGATGTGGAATGAGTGATATCATTGCTGATGTCAGATGGATCCTGGTTGAAAGCAGAGAATACCAGAAAGATGTTTATCTGTGTCTTATTGACTATGTAAATGCATTCAACTGTGTGAACCATAACAAATTATAAATAACATTATGAAGAATGGGAATTCCAGAATACTTAATTGTGCTCATGTGGAACTTACACATAGACCAAGAGGCAGTCATTTGAACATAATAAGGGAATACTATGTGGTTTAAAAATAGGAAAGTTGTGTGTCAGGGTTGTATTCTTTCACTATATTTATTCAAACTATATGCTGAGCAAATAGTCTATGAAGCTGGATTGCATGAAGAAGAACTTGCCAACAGGATTGGTGGAAGACCTGACTCAAGCTACGATATCTTCACTTGCCTCATATGCATGTGAAAGCAGGACAATGAATAAGGAAGACCGAAGAAGTATTGAAGACTTTGTATTATGGTGTTGGTGAAGAATATTGAATATACCATGGACAGCTATATGAACGAACAAGTCTGTTTTGGAAGAAGTACAGCCAGGGTGCTCCTTGGAAGTTAAGATGGCAAAACTTCATCTCGCGTACTTTGGACATGTTATCAGGAGGGACCAGCCCCTGAGAAAGGACATCATGCTTGGTAAGTTAGAGGGTCAGCAAAAAAGGGGAAGACCATCAACAAGATGGATTGACACAGGGGCTGCAACAATGGACTCAAACATAGAACAGATTGTAGGGATGGTGCAGGAATGGGCTGTGTTTTGCTCTGTTGTACATGTGGTGGCTATGAGTTGGAAGTAACTCGATGGCACCTAAAAGCGAAAACAACAACCAGCATTTCCTCATGTTGCCTTATAGAATGAGAGAGAAAGGCTGAGTTGTGTTTGGCTGGGTCTGAACCCTAGAACTAATAATTTTAGTGTCCTTTCCTTTTTCTGCTATACATATTCAGGGTAAATTTCTCTAGTATTTAGTCCTAATTTTAATCTGTTAATAATCTTGTCTTTTCTGGAATCCATCATACTTCCTTCTTATCTTGACTGCTAATAACTCATAGGTAAATTTTGCATTCACTTGCAGGAACTTCACATGATCTTCATTTCCTCATATGTTTACCTCCTTATACTGTCTATGCTGACTTAAGCCAGTAAGCCAAATGATCCCACAATACACAATGAGTCAGAGCTCAGTACCAGCAAGCCAGAGCACCTCAGTTTCTTGTAATAACAGTCTAAGAACTCTTCATCCTTTCACCTTTTGTTCCTGCTTACATTCAACTCTACTCATCTCTGGACTCTTTGATTGTCTTATGTTTTCAATCCTGTTTTTGCAATTTGGAATTTTTCCTTGCTCTTCATTTTCTTTTTTTTCCAGCCAGACTTTGCCCCACATGTGGGATCCCCCCCCCCCTCCACTATCCCTACCGGCTGTTTCCACTTCTGACCTCCTTAAGCAACATCACCTGCCAAAATGTTCACTCCCTTATATTTAAATTCCCATCAAGTGCAGTATTCTAGCTGGATGTGCTGTGACTCTATTGAATTCTTGCGCCTTTATCCTTGTTTTAATAGTTTTATTTCGCTTATTTCTTTTAAGCTGCCCCGTCTTACTTTCTAGAACTAGGCAGGGAATAAATGATAAAACATTTACTTTGCACTTCAAATGTCTGAGCAAAGTCACCCACTGACGTTCTAATGGAATGCTGTCAAATTCTACCAAGCAAGATGTAAACACAGAAAGATAACTAACTTAGAGAATCAAAAGATAGAGAATGGAGTGTACATGGTATCACTGCCTTCTGCCTGCTGAATTAAAGGACTCTTACTCTTTTGAATAAAATAATGTATAGTCAGGCTCTTCCTTTCAAGCAAGGAAAAAAAAACAAAACAAAACAAAAACAAACTAAGTTTCCTATAACAAAATCTTACTATAAGGAAACAACAAAATGCCCAGAGTTTAGCATCATATGGTTATGCATTCGTGTGTAGTATATGCATGCAGTTAAATTGAGAGCAATTAGAGGGACCTTAGTCCATGTGGAATTTTAAAATTTTAGATAATGAAACAGTTTCAAAGAAATACAATTTTATCATTTTGAGTCCATTCAGTAGCACAAACTACAAGTAAATAGCTGCCAAATTGATTTGCTGCCAGATTTGATTTAATAATTAAAGCAGTTACAGCACTTCTTGTATTTAAATGTTGCTCTAAAATGGCCAGACAGATGAATAAGGATTTTTTCCTCAAATAACCTGTGGTCCATAAAACAAATAGACAAAGTTGTAAACAAGCACACCAACCCATATAGAAGCTTGAGAAACATAGCTCCCACAATAAGGCAAGTCAGTGCTGAGGAGACCCCAGGGACAAGGTGAAATCTGTATGTAAGCTTGGAGCTTGTGGAGTAATGCACAGTGTTTGCACACTCAGTGTTTACTTTCAGTCACAACTTTGCATTGTGTATGAGAGTTTCATGGAAAGTTTTAGGAAAGAGCCAGAAACCTTCCACAGTTCCGATATACTTATTTTACACATGGGATGAGCCTTGAAAACGGAGAAGGTGAAAAGGTTGTGTGTCCACTTGGCTGGTCCATGATTCTCAGTGGTTTGGCAGTCTTATGATGTTGTGATCACTTCCATGATGAGATTTCACATAATGTGATCACTCCATGATGAGATCTGCTGTGAGTAGCTGATCAGTTGAAAGGGAATTTCCCTGGGTGTGTGGCCTGCATCGAATATAAGTGGACATTCCGGTAAGGCTTATGGGCTTCTGCTTGCTCTGGATCCTGCAGCTGGCTCATGTTCCTCTGACCTCTGGTTCTTGGGACTTGAGCTAGCAGTTTACCTGAGGTCTTGCCTGCCAATCTTGGGATTTGTTGATCTTTGTAGCCTGTGAGCAACAGCCCTGCTCTCTGACCTGCCAATCTTGGGTTTGCCAGACCCTGCAGCTCTGTGAATCAGAAGACACCTCTATCCTGACCCACAAACTTGGGACTTTCCAGCCTCTACAACCTCATGAGCCATTTCCTTGATATAAATCTATATATATATGCTTTACTGGTTTTGTTTCTCTAGAGAACCCAGCCTAAGACATTTGGTAATAAGTGTGGTTCTAGAGAAACAAAATTGTAAGGTTGAGTTTTTTAAACTTGTTCTCAAGTCTGGTTAGTCTGAAAGATGTTGATGACTGCTTCCAGTAGTAAAGAAGGTGCTGGTAATCCATGGCATGAGGTGGCAATACAAATATGCAAAATATCACCACCAATAGACCAGATATTGGTGAAAGACAAGGCTTTGGGTGATTGCATGTGTGATACCTTTCTACAATTCTGTCGCAATGAGAAGTATGAGGAAGCTGGAATGGTTGGTCCTACTTTCTCTGGACAAACTGGTGAAAGAAAGAGATGAGCTCAGGGCTTCAGAGTGAAAGTTAAAGCGTAGCATAAATGACCTCAAAGTTTCCATTTGTGCCTTGAAATAAAGCTTTATTTCTTGTAGTAACAGAGCTGATATTGCCTAAAACCAAACCCAGATTCTTATTGTAAGAGTGGCGGAATTACAATGTCAACTCAATTGACAACTTTGAGAGGTCTCTGAAGTTAAAGTGAGGACATTGACTGGGAAAAAATGGGACCCTGAAACTTGGGATGGGGGCATATGGGCAGATAATCAGGAAGCTAGAGACACTGAGCCCCTAAATTCCGTTGAATCACTGCTGCCAACAGAACCAGCCCTCTCACTCCCATTTGAAGAGATTACTCCCTGTTTGTCTGCTAAACCACCCTCCCAAGTAAAATCATTTGTCACCCCCATCTAATGATATTAACCCCGCTGTGTCTAAAGAGCCTTTGTCTGAGTCATTGCCTGGGGCATTGCCTGAGGCAGATGCTTTACAAGACAATGCTGAATGTTCTCAAAAAATTTCCCCACCACCTATTTTCGCTTCTAGACCTATAACTAGACTTAAGTCCCAGCAAGCCCCAAAAGGTGAACTACAAAGAAGGAGGTACACTACACTCCAAACAAACTGCTTGACTTTTCTAATATGTACAAACAGAAACCTGGGGTATATATGTGGGAATAGCTATTAAGGGTGTGGGATAATGGTAAAAGAAACATAGAGATGGATCAGTCTGAGTTTATTGATATGTGCCCACTAAGCACAGATTCTTCATTCAATGTTTCGACTCAAGAAGTTAGGAAAGGATCTAATAGTTTATTTGGTTGGGTTGCTAAAGCATGGATTACACAGTGGCCTTCAATAAATCAAGTTGAAGTACTAGACCTGCTTTGGCATACTATAGAAGAAGATATCCAAAGTCTTAGGGAAATTGGCATGCTAGAGTGGATTTATCAGGTTAGATCCACAGACCACACATGGAGTGCCCAGATAACACATCTTATACCACAACTGTGAGGAACAAATTTGTGAGAAGACCCCCAGCATCCTTGAAGGCTGCTGTGATTGCTGTTTTATGTAAGTCAGATTTGACAGTGGGAACTGCCCTAACTGAATTAAGACACCTAACTACAATGGGGCTGATTGGACCCCATAGTGGCAGGCTCCAAGTGGCTGCACTCAATCAACAAAGACAAGGTGGGCGTGCTTACCGTAATGCACAGCAGAGTCAAAGCAGTAATCAGAATATTCAGATTCGTGTGGATTTATGGCGTTGACTACTTAGTGATGGTGTCCCTAGGAGTGAAATAGATAGGAAATCTACTAAATATTTACTTGATCTGTACAAGTGGAAAAATTCTAGGTCAAGTGAATAGCAGTCTAACTTGAATTTCCAGAATAGAAAGTCACAGTCCCTCAATCAATTCCCAGACTTGAGCTAGTTTAAGGACTCATAACCCCTTCAACGAAGAGGAGGCTGAGTCCCCTTGAGGAAGGACTCTAATACACTGCCAAAAACTTTAACTGTTAATCTTTGTCCCAGCCTTCTCCAAAAGGATCTACGGCCTTTTATGAGAGTGACTGTTCATTGGGGGAAGGAAATAATCAGACTTTTTGGAGATTACTGGATACTAGCTCTGAACTGACACTAATTCCAGGAGAACCAAAACGTCACTGTGGCCCACCAGTCACAGTGGGGACATATGGAGGTAAGGTTATTAATGGAGTCTTAGCTCATGTCGATCTCACAGTAGCTACAGTGGGTCCCTGAATCCATCCTGTAGTGATTTCCCCAGTTCCAGAATGTATAATTGGAATAGATATACTCAGCAACTGGCAGAACCTCCACATTGGATCCCTGACAAATGGAGTAAGGGCTATTATGGTAGGAAAAGCCAAGCGGAAGCCATTAGAACTGCCCTTACCTAGGAATATATTAAAACAAAAACAATACTACATTCCTAGAGGGATTGAGGAGATTACTGCCACCATCAAGGACTTCAAGGATGCAGGGGTGGTGATTCTCACCACATCGCCATTCAACTTGCCTATTTGTTCTGTGCAAAAAACAGATGGCTCTTGGAGAATGACAGTGTACTACAGAAAACTTAACCAGGTGGTGACTCCAATTGCAGCTGCTGTTCCAGATGTAGTTTCATTGATTGAGCAAATTAGTACATCTCCTGGTACCTGGCATGCAGCTAATGATCTGGCTAATGACTTTCTTGCCATTCCTGTTGTGAAGGCCCATCAGAGGCAGTTTGCTTTTAGCTGGCAAGGTCAGTAATACATCTTCAGTTACCTACCTCAGAGCTACATCAACTTTCCAGCCCTATGTCATAATTTAGTCCACAGGGACCTTGATCTTCTTTCCCTTCCATAAGACGTCACACTGGTTCATTACATTGATGATATTATGCTGATTGGACTAGTAAGGAAGAAGTGTCAATAACTACGGACTTACTGGTAAAATATTTGGGTGCTAGAAGGTAGGAAATTAATCCAACAAAAATTCAGATGCCTTTCACCTCAGTGAAATTTTAGGGGTCCAGTTGTGTAAGGCATGTCAAGATATTCCTTCTAAAGTGAAGGATAAGTTATTTCATCTGATTGCTTCCACAAATGAAAAGGAGGCACAGAACCTAGTGGGCCTCTTTGGATTTTGGAGGCAACATATTCCTCATTTGGGTGTGCTACTCTGGTCTATTTACAAGTGACTCAAAAAGCTGCTAGTTTTGAATGGGGCCCAGAATAAGAGAAGGCTCTGCAAGGTTCAGGATGCTGAGCAAGCCCCTCTGCCCCTGGGGCCATATGATCCTTCTGATCCAATGCTTCTTGAAGATAGAGATAAAGATGCTGGTTGGGTCTTTGGCAGGCCCCTACTGGTGAACCACAGTGCAGACCCTCAGGATTTTGGAGCAAAGCCCTGCCATCCTCTGCAGATAGTTTCTCTCCTTTTGAGAAACAGCTTTTGGCTTGTTACCGGGCCTTAGTAGAGAGTGAACACTTAACCATGGGCCACCAAGTCACCATGTGGCCTGAGCTGCCCATCATGAACTGGGTGTAGTCTGACCCACAGAGTCATAAAGCTGGACATGCACAGCAGCACTCTATCATTAAATGGAAGTGGTATATACGAGACTGAGCCCAAGCAGGACCCGAAGGCACAAGTAAGTAGCATGAGGAAGTGGCCCAAATGCCCATGATCTCCACTCCTGTCACATTACCTTCCATCTCCCAGTCTGCACCTATGGCCTCATGGGGAGTACCTTATGATCAATTGACTGAGGAAGAGAAAAACTGTGCCTGATTTAGAGATGGCTCTGTGCAATATGCAGGAACCACTCAGAAGTGGAGATCGACAGCACTACAGCCCCTTTCTGGGACCTCCCTGAAGGACAGTGGTGAAGGGAAACTCTCCCAATGGGCAGAACTTTCAGCAGTGCACCTGGTTGTTCACTTTGCTTGGAAGGAGAAATGGTCAGATGTGCAATTGTATAGTGATTCATGGATTGTGATCAATGGTTTGGCTGGATAGTCAGGGACTTGGAAGTACAATGATTGGGAAATTGCAGACAAGGTAGTATGGGGAAGAAAGAGGTGGAGAGACCTCTCTGAATGGGCCAAAGAAATGAAGATGAAGATATTTGTGTCTCATGTGAATGCTCACCAAAGGGTGAACTCCACAGAAGAGGATTTTAACAATCAAGTGGATAGGCTGACATGTTCTGTGGAAACCAGTCACCCTCTTTCCCCAGTCACTTCTGTCATTACTCAGTGGGCTTATGAAAAAAGTGGCCATGGTGGCAGGGATGGAGGTTATGCATGGGCTCAGCAACATGGGCCTCCACTCCCAGAGGCAGACTTGGCTACAGCCACTGCTGAGTGCTCTATCTGCCAGCAGCAAAGACCAACACTGAGTCCCTGATATGAGACTATCCCTCGATGTGATCAGCCAGCATCCTGGTGGCTGGTGGAAAGTTGATTACATTAGACCATTTCCATCAGGGAAAGGACAGTGTTTTGTTCTTACTGGTATAGACACTTATTATGGATATGGATTTGCCTTCTCTGCACGCAAGGCTTCTGCCAAAACTACCATCAATGGACTCACAGATTGCCTTATCCACCTTTATGGTATCCCACACAGCATTGCCTTGGATCAAGGGACACACTTCACAGAAAATGAGCCATGGCAATGGGCCCATGCTAATGGAATTCAAGGATCTTACCATATTCCTCATCATCCTGAAGCAGTTGTTTTGATGGAAGGATGAAATGACCTAAAGGCACAATTACAGTGCCAGCTAGGTGGCAACACTTTGCAGGGCTGGGGCAATGTTCTCTAGGAGGCTGTATTTGCTCTAAACCAGCATCCAATATATGGTGCTCTTTCTCTCATAACCAGGATTAATGGATCCAGAAATCAAGGAGTGGAAACACTCACTATTTCCCCTAATGACCCACTCATAAAATTTTTGCTTCCTCTCCCCTTGACCCTATTATCTTCAGGTCTAGGGGTTTTAGTTCCAAAGGGAGGAATGCTCCCACCTGGAGACACATCACTGATTCCATTGAACTGGAAGTTAAGAATGCCACCTGGCCCCTTTGGGCTCCTTATACCTCTGGATCAACAGACAAGGAAGTGAGTTACCATACTGGCTGGTGTGATTGATCCTGATTACCAAGAGTAAGCTGGATTAATTTTACATAATGGAGGTAAAGAAGAGTATGTCTGGAATGCAGGAGATACCTTTAGGCAGTCTCTTAGTACTACAATGCCCTGTGATTAAAGTCAGTGGAAAGCTACAGCAACCCAATTCTGGCTTGACTGCTAATGGCCCAGACCCTTTAGGAATGAAGGTTTGGGTCACCCCACCAGGCAAAGAATCATGACTAGCTTAGGTACTTTCTGAGGGCAAAGGGAATACAGACTGGGTGGTGGAAGAAGGTAGTTCTAAATACCAGTTATGACCACGTGACCAGTTGCAGAAATGAGGACTGTAATTGTTATCAGTATTTCTGCTTTGTGTGTGCATCACATATTTTTGTTTTCTTCACTTATAAAATATAAGACATAAACAGGGCTAGTGCATTTTCAGTGGTATGTGAGTTCGTTGTATCATGTTAGGTGCAAGTATGACATTACAATTGTCTTTGTTCAGAGGTTATGTATAGTGTAAGTGGACTTGTACAGGTACCAAGTTGACAAAGGGTGGACTGTAATGGTTAAGGTTGTTTGTCAACTTGGCTCGTCCATAATTCTCAGTGGTTTGTGGTTACTTCCATGATGAGATTTGTTATAATGTGATCACCTCCATGATGGAATCTGCTGTGACTAGCCAATCAACTGAGAGGGAGTTTCCTCGGACGTGTGGCCTGCATCAAATATAAGTGGACATTCTGGCAAGGCTCATGAGCTTTTGCTGGCTCTGGATCCTGCAGTTGGCTCCTATTCATCTGACCTCCGATTCTCAGGACTTGAGGTAGCAGGTAACCTGTGGTCTTGCCTGCCAATTTTGGGATTCGTTGATCTTTGCAGCCTGTGAGCAAGAGCCCTGCTCTCTGACCTGCTGATCTTGGGTTTGCCAGCCCCTGTGGTTATGTGAACCAGGAGGTCTCTATCCTGACCCATGGACTAGGGACATTCCAGCCTCTACAACAGAGTGAGCCATTTCCTTGATATAAATCTCTGTCTATATATATATTTATATGCTTTACTGGTTTTACTTCTCTTAGATGACCCAGCCTAAGAAAGGAAGAAAGGATTCCAAGTAGATAAAAGAACTCAAATAAAAATGAATAAGTAAACTAGAAGCAGTATTTACTAGGTCTTCAAGGGAACAAGTCTTATTAGAACAGACTTATATTTCAAACACCTTTATATTCATCTTTTGTAATCTGTCTCAGGTATCTAATGCTGCTATAACAGAAATACTGTAAGTGGATGGCTTTAACAAACAGAGATTTATTCTCTCATAGTCTAGGAGGCTAGAAGTCCAAATACATGGTGCCAGCTCCCTGGGAAGGTTTTCTATCTCTGTTGGTTTTGTGGGAAGGTCCTTCTCATCAATCTTCCCCTGGTCTAGGAGCTTCTCAGTGCAGGGACCCCAGGTCCAAATGATGCAGTCCGCTACTAGCTCTTCTTGGTGGTAATGAGATCCCTCTCCTCTGTCCTCACTTCTCTCTTTTATATCTCAAAAGGGACTGATTCAAGATACAACCTAATCCTGTAGACTGAGTCCTGCCTCATTTACATGATTGCCTCTAATCCTGCCACATTAAACATCATAGAGGTTAGGAATTACAACACATAGGATAGTCTCATCAGATCACAAAATGGAAGACATCCACACAATACTGGGAATCATGACCTAGCCAAGTTGACACACATTTTTCGGGTACAAAATTCAATCTATAACATAATCTACATGAACAGTTTCAGTGAACTGGATGAAATATGCCACCACTAAGGCACCTCATGTGCAGCCACCACCCTTCTGTTAGTGGAGGCTTGTGCATGTTGCTGTGATGTTGAACAGGTTTCAGCAAAGCTTCCCTACTAAGACAGACTAGGAGGAAAGGCCTGGTAATCTACTTCCACAAATCAGCCAATGAAAATAGTACAGATCACAACCATCTGATCTGGAAGTGATCATGGGATTGAAAAGGACCTGGCAGTGTTTCATTCTGTTTTGCATAGGGTTGCCATGAGTCGAGGCCAAATTTACAGCAGCTAACAACAACAATGACAACAAGTGTATGACAAGTTGGACTCATGTAAAAAGTGTGCTGGGCCCACACTTGTGGAATTATGATATCTTCCCTGGACTCTCGCATTGCCAGAACAGTGGCCCCCGGTTTCAGTGTCAGCTCTAGCATCAGCTATTGACACATTCTACAAATTGCTCATTCTAGAAGTGTCTGAACTGGCAGAGTCTGGGCTTTTAGAGTGGCAATTGAATGAATTCATTAATTTAGAAATAGTAATTGGGCATCCACTCTGTGATGAGCCTTTGACTCCATGCTGGAATAAAAGCCAAAAATAATAATTAAAATAATTCCAATCTTTAACATGCATCTGTCAGAAAGTGAAAATTATATAAAATAAACTCTACAACACGCCTCTCTTTTCTCTCCATCACAATTTCCTCTCACCCATTCAAAAAGAATTGATCAACGTGCAACCACTTCAGGAGGTAGCATATGATCAAGAACAGATGGTACTGAAGGAAGAGGTCCACGCTACACTCAAGGCATTGGCACGAAACAATTTCTATGCCAAGAAATTTGGAAGACAACTACCTGGTCAACTGACTGGAAGAGATCCATATTTGTGTCCATTACAAAGAAAAATGATCCAACAGAATGCAGGAATTATTGAACAATATCATTAATATCACACGCAAGTAAAATTTTGCGGAAGATCATTCAAAAGCAGTTGCAGCAGTACATTTACAGGGAACTTCCAGAAATTCAAGCTGGATTCAGAAGAGGACATAGAAAGAGGGATATCACTGCTGATGTCAGATGGATCTTGGCTGAAAGCAGAGAAAACCAGAAAGTTGTTTACCTGTGTTTTATTGACTATGCAAAGACATTGGATTGTGTGGATCATAACAAATTATGGATAACATTGTGAAGAATGGGAATTCCAGAACACTTAATTGTGCTCATGTGCAACCTGTACGTAGATCAAGAGGCAGTCATGCAAACAGAAAAAAAGTATACTGCATGGTATAAAATCAGGAAAGGTGTCCTCTCACCATATTTATTCAATCTGTATGCTGAGCAAATAATCTGAGATGCCGGACTGTACAAAGAATGTGGCATCAGGATTGATGGAAGACTAACAACAATGAAGAAGACACAACCTTGCTTGTTGAAAGTGAAGAGGACTTGAAGCACTTACTGGTAAAGATCAAAGACTACATACGGCCTTCATTATGGATTACACCTCAACGTAAAGAAAACAAAAATTCTCACAACTGGCCCAATAAGCAACATCATGATAAACAGAGAAAGGATTGAGGTTGTCAAGGATTTCATTTTACTTAGATCAATAATCAGTGCCCATGGGAGCAGCAGTCAGTAAATCAAATGATGTATTGCATTGTGCAAATCTGTTCAAGAGACCTCTTTAAAGTGTTGAAAAACAAAGATGTCACTTAGAGGACTAAGGTGTACCTGACTCAAGCCATGATATTTTCAATTGCCTCATATGCACGCAAAAGCTGGACAATGAATAAGGAAGACCAAAGAAGAACTGATGCCTTTGTATTATGGTATTGGCAAAGAATATTGACTATACCAGCGACTGCCAGAATAATGAACATGTCTGTCTTGGAAGAAGTACAGCTAGGGTGCTCCTTGGAAGCAAGGATGATGAGACTCTGTCTCATGTTCTTTGGACATGTTATCAGGAGGGGCCAGTCCCTGGAGAAGGACATCATGCTTGCTAAGGTAGAGGGTCATTGAAATAGAGGAAGACTCTGAACGAGACAGATTGACAGCTGCAGCAATGCATTCAAACATAGCAATGATTGTGAGGATGAGGCAGGACCGGGCAGTGTTTCCTTCTGTAGTGCATCGGGTCTCTGAGTCGGATCTGACTGGACAGCACCCAATAACAACAACAAGGATGCTCTGAAGGCAATCACTCGTCACCAACCCGAAACTCCCCTCCATCCCATTCATCCCCCTCTATCCCTGCATCCCCTCCATCCCCTCCATCCCCTCCATGTCTGTATCCCTTTCATCCCCTCCAACTCAAGTTACCTTAATCCTCACATACCCTCCATCCCTCCATCTCCACATCCCATCATCTCTACATTGCCTCTATCCCCTCCATCCACTCCATTCCTGTATTTCCTCTCCACCTCTATCCCCTCCATCCCCTCCATCCCCTCCATCTTCTCCATGCCTGCATACTTTCCATCCCCTCCATCTTTGTATCACTCCATTCCTTCATCCGCTCCATTCCCTCAACTACTTCATCACTCCTATCCCAGCATCCCTGATAATCATTCCCTTTATCTCCACTTCCCCTCAGTTCCTGCATTCCTCATCTCTGCATCCCTTCCTTCCCATCATCTCATCCATCCCCTCTGTCCCTGAATCCACTCCATCCCAGCATTCCTTTTATCCCTGCATCTCCTCCATCTCTGTATCCTCTCCATCCCCTTATCCCTCCATCTATGCAACCCCTCCTCCACATCACTTCCCTCTCTTCTCTTCTCACACCGTCCATCGTTTTCATCCCTGTATCCCCTCCATTCTCTCCATGCCCACATTCCTTCCATTCCCACATCCCTGTCATCCCTTTCTTCCCCTCCACCGCCACATCTCCTGTTTTTCCTTATTTCCTCCATCCTGCATCCCCTGCATTCCTTCCATACCCATGTTCCCTCCATCCTAGCATCCCTTCCCCCTCCATCCCCACATTTCCTTCATCCTGAATCCTTCCTTTCCCCTCCATCCCCACAATCTATCCATCCATGCATCTTGTCTGTCCCCTCTATCACTGCACCCCCTCCATCCCTTTAGTCTTCCATCTATACAACCCCTGTCTCCGCATCCATTCCATCCCCTTCGTTCCCACATCCCCTCCATCCTTTTCATGCATTTCATCCCCTTCATCCCCACATTCTTTCCATTCCCATATCCCCTTAACCCTGCACCCCTACTTCTCCTCCATACCCAAATCCCCTCCAACCCCACATTTCCTCCATCACTGCATCCCCTCCATCCTTGACTCTCCTCCATCCCCACATTTTGTCAATCTTTGCATCTTGTCTATCCCCACTGTTCCTTCCAGCCCTGCATTCTCACCATCCCCTTCATCCCTGCATCACCTCCATACTCTCCATCCACTCTGTGCCTTCCATCTCTGCATTCCCTCCATCCATGCATCCTCTCTATCTCTTCCATCCCCACATCCCCTCCATCTCCTCTGTCCCCTGTCCCTTCATCCCTCCATCCCTCCATCTCTGCACCCATTTGTCCCCTCATCCCCTTCATTTCCTGTGTTCCCTCCATCACTGCATTCTCTCTATCCGTTTTATCCCCTCATACCCTCCATCCATGCATCCCTCCATCTCTGCATCCCCTTAATCCCCTCTATCTCTGCATCCCTCCATCTCTGCATCCCCTCCATCCTGTCCATTTGCCACTCTCTGTCTTTGAATCCCCTCCACCCCCACATCCCTCTACCTTTCCCTCCCTTCTGTCCCCACAATCCCACTATCCCCTCCTTTGTCCCCTGTGTCCTTGCATCCCTTCCATCTCTTCTCTCCTCCCATTCCCCCCATCCCTGCATATTCTCCATTACCTCCATCCACACATTTCCTTCATCCCTGCATCTCCTCAATCCATCCATCCTTTCATTTTCTCCATTTCCTGTCCACAGATACCCTCCAGCCCTCCACCTCTGCCTCCCCTCTATCCCTTCTGTCCTTGCATCCACTCTGTCATCCCTGTATCCCCTTTGTCTCCTCCACCCACACATCCCCTCCATAACCTCCATCTACTTCATCCTTTCCATTTCTGTATACCTTCTATCCCCTCCATCCCTGTATCCTTCCTTCACTGCATCCCCTTCATCTCCTCCATCTCTGCTAGCCCTGCATCCCTCCATCCACTCAGTCTCCACATCCCATAAGTCCCTTCCAACTTCTCATCCCCTCTATTACCTCCATCTACTCCATTTCCTCCTTTCCCTCTATTCCCTCCATCCCTGCATCACCTCCATTCCCTCCAGCCACAGTTTCCCTTTATTCCCATTTCCTCCACCTCTGAATCCCCTCCATCCACTCTGTCCCCTTCATCTATGCATTCCCTCCATCCCAGCACCCTCTTTATACACTCCCTCCCTGCATCTTCTCCATTCCCTCCATCTCTGCATCACTTTCATCCCTTCCATCTCCATATCTCCTCCATTCCTTCTGTCTCTTCTATCCCTACATCCCTTCATCTCTGCATCCTGTTTGTCCACACTTCCCCACCATCCCCTCTGTTCCCTCCATCCTAACATCACCTCCATCCCCTCATCCCTGCATCCCTTCCATCCCTGCATCCTTTGGGGCCTGCATCCCCTCCAGCCCTCAATTGGAATCCCTCCATCTATGCACCCCCTTCATCTCAGCATCCCTTCCATCCTTGCATCCCTTCATCCCTACATCTCCTCTATACAAGAATGTGTGTAAACATTCTTAGATGTTTTTGAAGGTGTTATCAGGTGTAGCCTGGTTAACACCTTCTTAGTCCTTTTTCTCAAAACTTGAAATTGGTGGATGGTTGGCTTACTGGAGAACAAATACAACATGATCAGCACCTCCATTCAGGGTCTCTACTCATTTATTTGTTAAATAAATGTGCTCAGCAGATGATAACTCTCTCAGCTCCTGGGTGCCTGCTACCAGTACTCAAATGCAATCATACTTTCCATCCTGGCTTGGATCTCTGAAGTGTAAATGGATAGATGCTTAGGTTTGTTTTCCAAACTCCACCACAATACTAACAAATTGTTGTTGTTGTTAGTTGTCCTGGAGTCAATTCCCGACTCATGGCAACCTCATGTGTGCAGAGTAGAACTTGCTCCATAGGGTTTTCAAGGCTATGACATTTCAGAAGCAGATCACCAAGTTCGTCTTTTGATGTGCCTTTGGGTGGGTTCTAACCACCAGCCTTGTGGCTAGTAGTCCAGCACTTAACCATTTTTGCTACTCAGGAACTCCTGTTAACAAATAAAAGGGGGTTATTTCCAACCTACCTATTGCCATCGATTCAATTTCAACTAACAGAGACACTATAAAACAGAGTAGAACTGTCCCATAGGGTTTCTAAGGCAGTAATCTTTATGAAACAAATAGACACATCTTTCTTCCACAGAGTGGCTGGTGGGTTTGAACCAATGACCTTTCATTTAGCAGCCAAGCGCTTAATCACTGCACCACTGGGCAAATCTGCTGTGAAAGACCTCTTTAAAGTGTTAAAAAGCAAAGATGTCACTTTGAGAACTAAGGTGCACCTGAGCCAAGCCATGTTTTTCTCAATCACCCCATATGCATGCAAAAGCTGGACAATGAGTAAGAGAGACTGAATAAGAATTGATGCATTTGAATTATGGTGTTGGTGAAGAATACTGAATATACCACGGACTGCCAGAAGAACGAAAACATCTATCTTGGAAGAAGTACAGAAAGAATGCCCCTTGGAAGTGAGGATGGGGACATGTCATCAGGAAAGACCAAACAGGAGGGATCAGTCCTTGGAGAAGGACATCATGCTTGGTAAAGTAGAGGGTCAGCATAAAAGAGGAAGACCCACAATGAGATAGACTGACATAGTGGCTGCAACAATGGGCTCAAACATAGCAACAATTGTGAGGATGGCGCAGGACTAGCCAGAGTTTCATTCTATCGTACTTAGAGTCACTATGAGTAGGAACTGAGTAGGACAGAG
Organism: Trichechus manatus latirostris; assembly: GCF_000243295.1. Lineage (NCBI taxonomy): Eukaryota > Metazoa > Chordata > Mammalia > Sirenia > Trichechidae > Trichechus > Trichechus manatus. The sequence goes on from NW_004444102.1 coordinate 3,134,112, forward strand.
TAGAACTGCCCCATAGGGTTTCCAAGGCCTTAGCCATTAGGGAGATGCCAATCAAAACTAAAATGAGATATCACCTTACCCTCATTAACAGAAAATATCAGGTATTGATGATTAAAAAAAAAAAAAAAAAAAAAACAGAAAAAGAAAACAAGCGTTTGTGAGGTTGTGGAGAAACTGGAACCTAATCCATTCCTGCTGGTAATGCAAAATGGTATAGCTTCTGTGGAAAACGGTTTGGCAGTTCCTCATAAAGTTTAATATAGGAGGTGGGACCAAGATGGTGGAATAGCCAAACACTTCATGTCGTCCCTTTTACAACAAAGACCCCCTCCAAAAAAGTGAATCAGATTTATATGACAATCTAGGAACCCTAATCATCAAAGATAAAGCTGAAGAATTGGAATGACTGACAGGTGGAAAGAGAGACAATTTAAAGAGTGGAAATGAGGAATTATGGATCATGTGCTCACCAGCATCCTGCTAGCTGAATTTGCACAGCACACACAGGTTGAGGGAAGCAGCAACATCCTAAACCAAAACCCACCCCATCTGGTAAAGCCAAGCAGCAGTGAATCTGCATGCACCTCCAGAACCAAACAGGGGTGACACCATATGTGCGAAAGTTAAGTGCAAATTCCCAAGCCACTGTATGTGCACCATAACCCTTCCCCCCACCAGAGCTCCATGGCCGAAGAGCACTCCCTTCCCCTTATCCTTCCTCCTCTCCACTCTGACACCAATTCCAGCAGCATTGAACACCACCACGCTCCCTACACTGAGAACTCAAGGCCCTGTCTGGAGGCACACACTCCTTCACCCAGCCACTGATGTAGGGGGTGGGGGGGGTCCATGGATTTGCAGTGCCCTTCACTTATGCTGATTACCTGCCCCAGTGCCTTGTTGGATGACCTGACATCACATGCCCTCGTTGGGAAAAAATGGGCAGGGCATCCACCCAAAGCCCATTTTCACCTGCAGCAGCCAAGTGGGAGCTGCAGATTTGTGACATTCAACACTGCCTCACCTCCTAAGAAGGGGCCTAACCCACCCACATTGAGGGCATGAGGGCTGGCAGCACCATCCACTCCATCTAGCTGCCCACCACAGGGGCCTGAGAATTTGTGGTGCCCCCCATCCCTCCAGCCAACAGCACCAAGTGCCCAAGGACCGGTTGCACTACCTCCTCCATGATACACTGTAGTGGACAGGGGCACACCCTCCATCCAGGCACCCAGAGGCAGCTGACAGCCCCCTGCCTTGTCCCTCACATGGCCCCCACAGCAACCAGAAACCTGTGACTGCTCTGAACACCCCACCCATGCAGCCATGCCCACCAAGGACTGTAGATAGTCTCTGCATCACACACCTGATGACTGATGACCCGGACACCTGCACCCCAACCAACTGGTAAGCGGTGGAGCACACACACAATCCAACAATCAGGGAGAACACTCTCTGCACCCATGGCCAGGTGACCAGCAGGAAAGATTCATCACCTCATCAAAAACTTCACCAAAGCTGCAGTACCCCCACAAGAATAAGTGAACAGACTCCCAGGCTCACATACCTAGTAGCTCCTCTGACTACCTGGAGACAGGAAGTGAGAGCTTCAATGACATCAATGACCAGAGCAGCACACATGCCCAGTCTACTCGGACATATCAAAGCAAAACACAACAAAGATACAGGATGCAGTAAACAAAAATACAATAAATAAACAAATATAATAACCTATTGATGCCTCAAGACAACAGTCAATATCAAATCACATAAAGAAGCAGGACAAGATGGCTCCAGCAAGTGACCAAAATAAAGAACCAGAAAACCTTCCAGAGGAAGAGAAGGTAATGGAACTACTTGACAAAGAATTCAAAAGACTAATATACAGAGCTCTTCAAAGGATCAAGAAGGAGAAGATGCAAAATATAGACCAAACCAAGGAACACACAGACAAAGCAATAGAAAAATTCAGGAAAACAATACAAGAACAAAATGAAAGAATAAACAGGCTGCTAGAAACCATACACAAACTGCAACTAGAAATCCAAAAGATTAGAAATAAAATTTCAGAATTAGACTACTCAATAGAAGGCCATAGGAGCAGAATTGAGACAATGGAAGTCTGAAATTAAAGATAAATCCCTTGACACCAATTTGCTTCAGGAAAAATCACAAAAAAAGAATGCATAAAAATGAAGAAAGCTGAAGGATTATGTGGAATATTATCAAGAGGAGAAACTTATGAGTGATCAGAGTACGAGAATAGAAGGGGATAATGGAAAAAATAGAGAGAATTATTGAAGATTTACTGACAGAAAACTTTCTTAATATCACAAAAGACAAGAAGATATCTATCCGAGAAGCTCAATGAACCCCGTACAGGATAGACCACAAAAGAAAGTCACCAAGACATATCATAGTCAAGCTTAACAAAACCAGAGAGAAAGAAAGAATCGTGAGAGCAGCTGAGTATAAATAAAAAGTCACCTACAAAGGAGAACCAATAAGATTAATAAGCTCTGATTACTCAGCAGAAACCATGCAGGCAAGAAGACATTGGAATGACATCTATAAAGCCTTGAAGCAGAAAAAAAATGCTAGCCAAGAGTTTTATATCCAGCAAACCTGTTTCTTAAAAATGATGGCAAAATTAAGTCATTTCCAGATAAACAGAAATTAAGGGAATTTGTAAAAACCAGACCAAAATTACAAGAAATATTAAACGGAGTTCTCTGGTTAGAGAATAAACATTAGACAGCAATCCAAGAATAAGACACAGGACAGATCAACTAGATACCAAACCAGACAGAGAATTCACCTAAACAAATCAAAGCTAAAAGACTAAAAATAGGGACCCAAAGATGTCAATATGTAAATAACTACAACATCAAAACAAAAAAGAAGGAATAAATGATGAAATCGCAGAACTTCCATACAGAGAAGAAATTAAGATGATATCGAGAAAAAAAAAAAAACTGATTTAAACTTAGAAAAAGAAAGGTAAATTTTAAAATAACCAGAAAGGAAGCTAACAAACCTACCCATCAAATTAAAAAAGAAAAACATAAAGATTCAGCCAAAACAAAATCAACAATAATGAAAGAGATGAAAAGTAACTCAGCACAGAAAATTAAGCAGAACAAAGAAACCATCAACACCACAGACACATACATGCAAAAATACATCAAACTGACAACATTAAACTCATACCTATCAATAATTACACTGAATGTAAATGGCCTAAATGTACCAGTAAAGAGTGACAGAATGAATGAGAAAACACCATCCTTCTCTATGCTGTCTACAAGAGACTTAGACACAAAGACATAAACAAACTAAAACTCAAAGGATAGAAAAAAATACATCAAGCAAACAATAACCAAAAAAGAGCAGGAGTGGCAATATTAATCGCCAATGAAATAAACTTTAAAGCAAAATCCACCTTTAAGGATAAGGAAGGACACTATATAATGATTAAAGGATCAGTACACCAAGAAGACATATTTGTAATAAATATATATGCACCCAATGACAGGGATCCAAAATACATAAAGTCTAACAGCACTGAAAAGAGAAATAGACAGTTCCACAATAATAGTGGGAGACTTCAAAACACAAGTTTTAGTGAAGGACAGAGCTTCTAGAAAGAAACTCAACAAAGATACAGAAGACCTCATTGCCACAATCAACTAACTCTACCTCATAGACAGATACAGGACACTCCACCCAACAACAGCAATGTATACTTGCTTTTCCAATGCATGTGGAACATTCTGTAGAATATACCACATTTTAGGCCACAAAGCAAGCCGTAACAAAATCCAAAACTTTGAAAAAATACAAAGCATTTTCTCTGATCAAAATGCCATAAAAGTAGAAATCAAAAACAGAAACAGCAAGGAACAAAAAAATCAAATACATGGAAACTGAACAACACCTTGCTTAAAAACTACTGGGTAATAGAAGAAATAAAGGATGAAATAAAAAAATTAATAGAATCAAATGAGAATGAAAACACATCTTACCAAAACCTTTGGGACACAGCAAAAGAAGTGCTTAGAAGTCAATTTATAGCAATAAATGCACACATCAAAAAAGAAGAAAGGGCCAAAATCAAAGCATTAACTCTGCAATTTGAACAAATAGAAGGAGAGCAGCAAAAGAAGTCCTCAGGCACCAGAAGAAAGGAAATAATAAAGATCAGAGCAGAAATAAATGAAATCGAGAATAGAAAAAATCAATTGAGGAAAGAATCAACAAGACCAAAAGTTGGTTCTTTCTAAAGGTCAACAAACCACCGGCCAAATTGACAAAAGAAAAACAGGGGAGGAAGCAAATAACCCAAATAAGAAATGAGACAAGTTATATCACAAAAGACCCAACTGAAATAAAAAGGATCATAACAGAATACTAGGAAAAATTGTACTCCAACAAATTTGAAAACCTAGAGAAAATGGGCAAATTTCTCAATATGCACTACCTACCTAAACTAACACAAACTGGGGTACAAAAACTATACAGACCCATAACAAAAGAAGAGATTGAAAAAGTAATTAAAAAAAAAAAAAAACTCCCAACAAACAAAAGCCCTGGCCCAGATGGCTTCACTGGAGAATTTTACCAAACTTTCAGAGAATAGCTAACACCAATACTACTCAAGCTATTTCAGAGTATAGAAAAGGAAGGAAAACTCCCGAACACATTTTATGAAGCCAGAATAACTCTGATACCAAAGTTAGGGAAAAACACCACAAACAAAGAAAACTGCAATATTCCTCATGAACATAGACATAAAAATTTTCAACAAAATTCTAGCCAATAGAATTCAACAGCATATCAAAAAATAATACATCAGAGTTCCGGCAAAATGGCACTCTAGGCAGAAGCACCACGCCATCCCTCCACAGCAAAGATCTGAAAAACTAAGCCAAACAGAGAATACAACAATCCTGAAACCCTAAAACATCAAATAAAGAGATAAAGAACTCAGCCAAGCACCAAATGGAGTGAGAAAACTGACAGAGAACAGAGAGCGAGGAGAGATTCATGCAGAGGTCCCCTACCAGCTAACGCAGCGTGGATCCGCCATCTTGGACTCCTATCAGAGACCAGCAAACAGGGGGTACGAGAAAGCAGCCTCACGGAGCTTCCAGCGGGAGACAATACAACCGGTAATTTGAAATATACACTTTCTCACCCCCCAAACTTCTTCACCCTGACTCGGCCTCCTCTGCTTCCCGCGGCCACAGTCTCTTGACCGGGAAACAGCGGCTGCTTGAAGTCCACACACCCGAACGGGTGGCTCTCTGAGTGCCATTTGTTGGCTGCTGGTGTTGCTTTTTTTCTGCTTCTTTTTATTTCTTCCTTGCCTCTCCCCAAACTCCCCCTCCTTTCGCTCGAGTACCTCACTCCATGCGCCATCTTTGCTTCTTCCTGAGGGGTTGCAGAGCTCCAGAAATTTGTGATATATGCTTTCCCACTCTCTACCCTTCTTCACCCCCACTCGGACCCCTCTGCTTCCCATGGACACAGTCTCTTGTCCAGAAGCTCCAGCCCGCACTAGCTGGCTCTCTGGGTGCCATTTGTTGGCTGCTAGTGTTGCTTTTTTTTTCTGCTTCTTTTGATTTCTTACTTGCCTCTCACCACCTCCTCCTCCCTTTGCTCAAGCACCTGGCTCCGTGCACCATCTTTGCTTCTTCCTGAGGGGCTGCAGAGCTCCATTCGAGTGTGGAGCTGCATCCCGGTTTGGGCTGCTGCGCTGGTGGGATCCCGGGGCTTTTGTTTGTTTGTTTGTTTTCTTTTCCTTTTCTTGAGTTGGGAGCCCTTTCTGGCCAGGCTGAGCAGTGTGGCAGGGAGACTCCCCTTCGGCTTCCCCAGACATGCAGAGGGATCCCTGAGAGCATTTCTTTTTACGTTGGGTTTTTTTTTTTTTCTGTTTCTTTAGGGGTCTTTTTGTTTTTAAATTTGTTTTGTTTTTTTTCCTCTTTTTCCCTTTTTGTCTTTCATCATTGCTCAGTTCCTCGTTTCTCTATATCTACCTTCTCTTTCTGTTACCTGAATACCTGGTGTTGTATACCTCTACGCCTTCTAGCCAGGCTGTACTGCAACACCTGAGAGCGACTTCCCCACACCTCATAGCTGCACTGGTGGGATCCCTGGGAACTTTGCAGTTCTTTAACCTTTCCGATTCTTATTTATTCATTCTTTTCTTTTCTTCCTCCTCCCCTTTCTGTTTTTCTCCATTTCATAGTCTCTCATCTCTCCACTCCAAAGGCAAGCTCCTCTAGCATTATTTTTTGTTTGTATGTTTTTGCATACTGTTCCTCTCTCCTCTCTCCCATATCCATCTTAGCTCCACATATAACAATCTCCCTGCTGCATCCTGCCTACCTGCACCGTGTGCTTGATGTCACACCACCAAGCAGCACAGGCACGGTCTACTGGAACCTGTCCTGCACTGATTACTGACCCACTCTGGTGGCTGTAGTAAGTGCCACAAACAACCCGTGCCAGAAACTCCTCTTCAGCTGGACCTTCCCTGCCATACCATATCTGAGTGACTGACCCTGCCAGTTGAAGAAGGAGGCAAAAAGTATTGTGCCCAAAGATGAGCTAACAACAAAGAACACACAGTCCGCCTGCTCAGACATAGTCAAACTTTTTTAAAAAAGGGACAAAACAAACAAATTTACAATCAATAAACGAGAAAAATAACTACTGAATGCCCTGAATACAGCAGACAATAACAAAACATTTACAAAAAAAGGACAGGACGGTTCCAGTAGGTGTCCAAAATAAAACACCAGATGACTCTCCTCTGGAAGAAAATGCACTATAACTACCTGAAAGGGAATTCAAATCTCTAATAGAATTCTCCAAGAGCTGAGGCAAAAAGCGGACAAACATGAGGAAAAAATAGACAAATTCACGGCAAATACAGATAAAATTTGGAAGAATTCAGGAAAATAATGCAGGAACAAAATGCCAAATACATTCACAACTAGAAATTATACAGAGACAACAATTA
>NW_004444102.1:3147236-3165318 GCF_000243295.1 Trichechus manatus latirostris
AAATAAATAAATAAATAATACATCATAACCAAGTGGGATTCATACCAGGTATGCAGGGAACGTTCAATACCAAAAAATCAATCAACATAATCCACCATACAAATAAAATAAAAGAACCGCATGATCTTATCAGTCCACACAGAAAAGCATTTGACAAAATCCAATACCCATTCCTGATAATAACTCTCAACCAAATAGGAATAGAAGGGAAATTCGTCAACATACTAAAGGGCATTTATAGAAAGCCAACAGCCAACATCATTCTAAATGAAGACAGTCTGAAAGCACTCCCCCTGAGAAGGGGAACCAGACAAGGATGCTGTTTATCACCACTGTTATTCAACGTTGTGCTGGAAGTTCTAGCTACAGAAATAAGGCAAGTAAAAAGAAATAAAGGCATCAAAATTAGTATATAAGCGGTAAAACTATCCCTATTTGCAGATGATATGAGCTTATTCTCAGAAAAACCCAAAGAATCCACAAGAAAGCTACAGGAATTAATGGAAGATTTCAGCAAAGGTGCAGGATATCTGATGAACATACAAAAATCAGTTAGATTCCTCTACATCAACAAATAGAATTTTGAAAAGGAAATCAGCAAATCAATACCATTTACAATAGCCCCCAAGAGGATAAAGTACTCAGGAATAAATCTAACCAGGGACATAGAAGACCCGTACAAAGAAAACTACAAAACACTACTGCAAGACAAGAAAAAGAAACCTACATAAGTAGAAAAACACAAAGATGCTCATGGATAGGAAGACTCAGCATTGTGGAAATGTCAATTCCACCTAAAGCGACCTACAGATACAATACAATCCGTATCCAAATTCCAACAGCATTATTTAATGAGATGGAGAAACAAATCACCAACTTCAAATGGAAAGGGAAGAGACCCTGGATAAGGAAAGCATTACCGAAGAAAAAGAATAAAAACAAAGTCAGAGGATTTATACTAACTGATTTTAGAATCTATTATACTGCCACAGTAGTCAAACAGCCTGGTTCTGGTACAACAACAGACATGCAGACCAATGGAACAGTATTGAGAACCCAGATATAGATCCATCCATCTATGAGCAGTTGATATTTGACAAAGGGCCAAAGTCTATTAAATAGGGAAAAGATAGTCTCTTTAACAAATGGTTCTGGCATAACTGAATGTAAAAAGATGAAACAAGATCCTTACCTCACACCATACACAAAAACTAACTCAAAATGGATCAAAGATCTAAATATAAAATCTAAAACGATGACAATCATGGAAGAAAAAATAGTGACAATGCTAAGAGCCCTAATACATGGCATAAATAGTATACAAATCATAACTAACAATGCACAAACACCAGAAGAGAAACTACATAACTGGGAGCTCCTAAAAATTAAGCACTTCTGCTCATCAAAAGATTTCACCTAAAGAGTAAAAAGAGAACCTACAGACTAGGCCATATCCAACAAGGGTCTAATCTCTAAAATCTGCAAAGTACTTCCACACCTCAATAAGAAAAAGATAAATAATCCAATTAAAAATGGGCAAAGGATATGAACAGACACTTTACCCAAGAAGACATTCGAGCGACTAACAGACACATGAGGAAATGCTCACGATCATTAGCCATTCGAGAAACGCCAATCAAAACTACAATGAGATACCATCTCACCCCAACAATACTGGCACTAATCCAAAACCCAGACAATAAGAAATGCTGGAGAGGTTGTGGAGAGATTGGAACGCTTATGCACTGCTGATGGGAAAGTGAAATGGTACAACCACTTTGGAAAATGATATGGTGCATCCTTTAAAAGCTAGAAATAGAAATACAATATGATCCAGCAACCCCACTCCTAGAAGTATATCCTAGGGAAATAAAAGCCTTCACACGAACAGACATATGCTCACCCATCTTCTTTGCAGCATTATTCACAGTAACAAAAAGATGGAAACAACCTAAATGCCCATCAACAGATGAATGGATAAACAAACTATGGTACATACACACAGTGGCATACTATGCAACTATAAAGAACAATGATGAATCTTCGAAACAACTCACCACATGGATGAATCAGGAGAGCTTTATGCTGAGTGAAATAAGTCAATCACAAAGGGACAAATATTGTCTGAGACCACTATTATAAGAAGTCAAGAAAAGGTTTATACACAGAAAAAAAAATTCTTTGATGGTTATGGGGTGGGGAGGGAGAAGGACGGGAAATCAGTAACTAGATAGTAGACAAGTATCAACCTTGCTGAAGGGAAGGACAACACGCAATATAGGGGAAGTCAGCACAACTGGACCAAAGCAAAAGCATAGAAGTTTCCTAGACACATCCAAACACTTTGAGGGACCGAGTAGCTGGGGCTGGGGGCTGAGGATTATAGTTTCAGGGGTCATCTAGGTCAATTGGCATAACACAGTTCATAAAGAAAATGTTCTACATCCTACTTTGGTCTGGAGTCTTAAAAGCTTGTGAGTGGCCATCTAAGATACATCCATTGGTCCACCCAACTGGAGCAAAGGAGAATGAAGAAAATAAAAGACACAAGGAAAATATTAGCCCAAAGGACTAAAAGACCGCATGAACCAGAGACTCCACCAGCCTGAGATCAGAAGAACTAGATGGTGCCAGGCTACCACCAACGACTGCTTTGACAGGGATCACAACAGAGAGTCCTGGACAGAATGGGAGAAAAATATAGAACAGAATTCAAATTCAAGAAAAAAGACCAGAATTACTGACAGAGACTGGAGGAATCCCTGAGAATGTAGCCCCCAGACACTCTGCTAACCCAGGAATGAAACCATTCCCAAAGTTCACTTTTCAAAGATTAGACAGGCCTGTAAAACAAAAAATAACACATGGGAGGAATGTGCTTCTTAGTTCAATCAAATATATGAGACCAAATGGGCAACTCCTGTCCAAAAGCAAGATGAGAAGGCAGGAAGGAACAGGAATTGGACGAATGGACATAGGGAACCCGGGGTGGAAAGGGGGTGTGTGCTGTCGCATTGTGGGGATTGCAATCAATGTCACAAAACAATATGTGCATGAATTTTTGAATGAGAAATTAGCTTGAGCTGTAAACTTTCACCTGAAGCACAAGAAAATTGAAAAAAATTTTTAATGCTTAATGAAAAAACATAATAAATATGTTTTTGGACCAGGAAAAAAAAGTTGAATATAGAACTACCATATGACCCATCAATCCCAACCCTGGGTGTATACCCAGAAGAAGTAAATGTAGGAAGGCAAAGAAAAACCTGTACATTGATGTTCATTGCAACACTTTTCACAATAGCCAAATGTTCATCAATATGAATTGATAAAATGCAGTACATACATACAATGGAATTATACTCAGCTGTAAAGAGAAATGAAGTTTTGATTCATGCCACAACATGGGCGAATCTTGAAAACATGCTAAGTGAAACAAGTCAATTGATAAGGGCAAATACTGTATGATCTCACTTACATGAAACAAAAGATTATTAGTGGTTAAAGGGGGAGGGGAAAGGGGAAGTTTTTGCTTAGAAGATACTGAGTTTATGTTAATGGTGGTGTAATAATTTGGAAAACATAGTGACAATGATTTCACAGCATGAAGAACGTAATCATTTTGTTATGCAGGAACTAATATAAATACTGACATTAAATGCACTCAAATACATTCATCTTGGTTGCTTGTGAGTAACCAAGAGTCATTATTCGGCACCCCCTCTCCAATGTTATAGGTTCATCTTGTTTTTCAGTCTAGGTACAAAAATGGAACACACCCTAGTTGCTGTCATAAAGCAATCTGGGGGCATTATAAGTCCATCATGATCAGTATTCTGGACACAAATATCAATTTTTATAGCTGAGGTTCCTTAACTATTTTCCAAGTAATTGATGATATTTCTTCATCTCTATGTCTCTTTATCATTGTGCTCTGGATTAGTCAGGGTGGCAATGGCAGTGTTGGTCTAAGATGTGGATGTGGCTCAGGTTGTCTTACTCAGGGACCACTGATCTGCTGTGCTCTTCTCAAGATGGACAGCAAGAGGACAAGAGGACACATGGATGTCTCTTAAAGTTTCCTTTCAGAGATGGCACAATGTCATTTTTGCCCATATTCCATTGCTTAGAGGAAGTCACATGTCCAACCCGAAGTCTGCAGAGAAATATATTCCATCCCAAGATGTGGGAAGAGGAAAGAGTGTATTTGTTAATAATACACTTAACTACATCCTGTTTCTATGGTAATCACAGGAAACAAGGTCACATTTAACCTTGGTCTACTTGTTGTCATTGTTAGTTGCCATCAAGATGGCTCCAACTCATCGTGACTGTGTGCACATGTGCATGTGTGTACATACACACACATGTTGTAGTCTAAACCCCAAACAATCATGAGATCACTAGGATGAGGACTTTACAGTCCAATATGACTGGCCATACACACTGACCCACTTTACAAAGTGTTAACAATTGAAATCCATTATTATTATTTACAGAAGATAGACAGTAATCAACAGGAACAGATTTGAGGTGAACTGGTCCCTTCCATCCCCATGAGTACCCCACTAACCATCATAGAAGAGGAACCTACTTATGCCTAAAAGGGGACCTAGTCACCCTCTCCAAATTACCCATATCCATTTCTGTGTCACTGAACAGGCATGCTGTGGATCATGTGTCATCAGGTGTCTCTCTCTCTTTCTCTCTCAGCAGGTGTGTTGTCAGCTCAGGTCAGGTGCTACATGGCTGTGTTTGTTCTCTTTCTCTCTGGGTCTCTCTCTGTGGCTTTTCATGGCTGGGTATGACACCCTGTGCTTACTGGTCCAGCTCTCAACCAGCAGCTTTGAGACAACCTTGGGCCAATGCCAGGGTTAGGCTTGCATTTCAACACCTCTGTAGTGTGTATGCCCAAGCCTCTGTAGGCAACCTCTCAGCCCATAGGACAGGGTCCCCTATCAGCCCTTAGGACAGGCCCCTTCTTGGCCCTTAGCACTGGTCTCCTCTTGGCCTTAGGACTGCTGCCTCTCGGCTGTGCAAAGACAGGCCAGCTCAGCTTCCACTCAACTGTTTGCTTTGCTCATGTGTCTGCCTGCATGGGCCCAGACTGTGGCTGCTTCCTGTTTATGGGGTGTCCCGCACTGTTGGTGACCTCCTGATGTCCAGCTGTGCTCTGTGGGCCAACTTCATCCACCACTGCCATCTGCTTTGTGGGCCAACTAGCCCACCACCGCCACTCGCTCTGTTGTTTCTCTTGGTCTTCAGTGTCACTATCTCAGTGTTACAGTACTTGACCCAACTTACAGCTCTTTATATGGGTCTAGGAGGCTCTCAGCACAGGGAACCTAGGCCCAAAGGACTCACTCCTCTCCAGGTTCTTGTTGATCAGGAGTTTCCCTCAAAATCCTCATATTCACTGACCCTCTACTTTGCCAAACATGATTTCCTTTTCTAGCGATTTGTCTTTCTTGATGATGTGTCCAAAGTAAGCAACTCTAAGTGTCACTACTCTCACTTCTAAGGAACATTCTGGTTGTATTTCTTCTAAGACTCACTTGTTTGTTCTTTGACACCACAGTATATTCAATATTCATTACCAACACCGCATTTGGAATGCATCAATTCTTCTTCTGTCTTCCATTTTTACTATCCAACTTTCACATACATATTATTGAAAATGTCATGGTTTAGGTCATATGCACCTTAGTCATCAAAGTGACATGTTGACCTACTACCTCTTATTAACTTAACTTTATGGTTACAAGTAACCTGTGTTATTTTCATTCTAGTGTCTGTTTGACTGATGGATTATCTGAATTTAATCACTGAATCCAAGAAAAGTCTTAAGCAGATCAAATAGATAAATAGAACTTGTCTCGATATCTATGTGATATCGATTGGTATCTTTGAAGTTGGGAGAAAAATAAAACAAACAAACAAAAAAAACCACAGGCTCCAATTTTATAGTTCACAATGTGTAAGATAATTTGCTTAGCCTTTCTCAAGTTATAGAATATGCATAAGTTCGTGTTTCTGGATAAACATTTAAAAATTGAATACAGCCTTCTTCCAAACTATGAAACTCTTACTAAGATATTATCCCCTCAAGAACTCTTCAGCATTCTTGTATAATTTCTGATTTGATGGACCCCTGCTCATCAGTTCCACTGTTCCAGCAGTTTGGCAGTTAGGATGAAAATGCACTTTTGACTCACACTTACATTAACAACTGGGTGCTGGAACTAATTCAAAATCCATTATGGTAGTCCTCCAACATATTACCTCAGGAAACCAAAAAAGATGATTCAGCCCTAGAATGATGTTTTTTAAAGAAACTCAGTTTACTAGCCAGAAGTATTTAAAGAGAAGTCCAATTTACTTTTGCTTCTCAAAGAACAACAGAAGAATTACTGTGTTGAATTTTATCACAGAAACTTTTAATCAAGTCACTTTCCTGTTACCATCTGAACAAACCTCATTTGGTTTTGTATAATTCTCTTCAACACAAGCTCCTACTTCACTCTTACTGCTCTTCTTCTCTTCTTTTATGTGGATTGACTGTCTTCTTTTGCCCTTCAAGAGGGGCAGAGATATCAACCTAGCTTCCCTTTGGTAAAAAATCACAACCATTAACATTTCTATAGAATTTTCATACTGAAATGTGCTTTCATAAACATAAACCTCACAAAAACCCTTAGAGCAAAGAACCTTTATAGAGCTTAACGACACTTGTATAAAGCATGCAAGATCACCCCCAGGTGATGGAATTAAGACTTGAATTCATATCTACTGTATATACTCTCGAACATTCTTCTCTTCACCACACATGGCTACCTTCTGAAAGCATTGGCTTGGGAACTAGGAGGCTTGAAAGGAGTCCTGGTTCTAGCACTCAGTCTGTGTGTGGCCTTTAGAATGTCACACGACCTCTCTGAGAATGTCTGCTTCCAGTTGGAAATTGTCAAAATAAAACCCATCTGATAAAGTTGGTGTTAAAGAAAATAACGTAGATAAAAGCAGTCTGCATGCACGCCAGTGTTTGACAGAGGCTCATGGGTGCTCATTATACAAATATAGAATGTCATAGTAAGGTTTTCCAGAAATTTCAGACTAACTTCCATACTGTCAGAGTGATAGTTATTGGATGATCATTATTTTCCACAGTTTGACTCATCATTTCAAAGTACTTGCCTAATGAAAATGTCAGACAACTTGTAGCCATTGATAAATATTTAAGCATAAGACCTGACTTTATTCTTCAATTTGGAAGGTCTTTTCTAGTATCTCTTTACTCATCTTAATTTCTGCTCCACACTTTTGCAGATGAGGAAAAGGTAATAAAATAAGAGCATTTATTTTGCTCCTTAGAAAGAAATCTTTAATAAACATATAAAGTTGCATATTCAGGATAGATGATCAATACAGTACCCCTGCATGTCTAGGACTGTATGTGAGAGCCTGCACCACACACTTGGAGATTGACTACCTGTACACCCGAGCTGAATCCATATAAGAAAAGTAAATGGGCTCCTGGGCTCGCTTACCTAGTAACAGATCTAACCATCTGATGACAGGATATTAGCGCTTCAAACGTGCCAATAATCAAACTAGCTCACACGAGCATCCTATTTGGGCATATCAAAACAAAAACAAACCAAGAAGCTAGGACACAGTAAGCAAACATAAAATAAATAAACATAATAACTTATTGATGGCTTGGAGACAACAGTCAATATCAAGTCACATAAACAGGCAGACCATGATGGCTTCAGCAAGCTCCCAAAACAAAGAATCAGGAAATTTTCTGGAGAAAGAGAACTTCCTGGAATTACCAGAGGTAGAATACAAAAGATTAACATACAGAACTCTTCAAGAGATCAGGAAAGAGATCATGCAAAACATAGACTATGCCAAGGAACAGACAGACAAAGCAACAGAGGAACTTAAGAAGATTAGAGAAGAGCGTAATAACGAATTTAACAGGCTTTAAGAATCCATAGAGAGACAGTAAACAGAAATCCAGAAGAATAACAATAAAATTTCAGAATTAGACAACTCAGTAGAAAGTCATAGGAGCAGAACTGAGGCAATGGAAGTCAGAATTAGTGAGACTGAAGATAAAGCACTTGACACCAACTCATTTGAGGAAAAATCAGATAAAAGAATTTAAAAAATGAAGAAACCCTAAGAATTACGTGGGACTCTATCAAGAGGAATAACCTACAAGTGGTTGGAGTACCAGAACAGGGTGGGGGGAGGGGGATAACAGAAAAAAACAGAGAAAATTGTTGAAGATTTGTTGGCAGAAAACTTCCTTGATAGCGTGAAAGATGAGAAGATATCTATCCAAGATGTTCATCAAACCCCGCATAAGGTAGATCCCAAAAGAAAATCACCAAGACATGTTATAATCAAACTTTCCAAAACCAAAGATAAAGAGAGAATTTTAAGAGTAACTAGGGATAAACAAAAAATCATCTACAAAGGAGAGTCAATAAGACTAAGCTTGAACTACCCAGCAGAAACCATGCAGGCAAAAGACAATGGGATGACATACAGAAAGCACTGAAGGAAAAAAATTGCCAGCCAAGAATTATATATCCAGCAAAACTGTCTCTCAAATATGACGGCAAAATTAGGACATTTCCAGATAAATAGGGTATTTGCAAAAACCAAACCAAAATTATAAGAAATACTAAAGGGAGTCATCTGGTTAGAAAATCAATAACATCAGATAACAACCCAAGATTAGAACACAGGACAGAGCAACCAGATATCAACCCAGACAGGGAAGTCACAAAAATAAACCAAAGCTAAAACACTGAAAGTAAGGAAACAGATGTCAATACGTAAAAGATGACAACATTAAAACAAAAAAGAGGGACTAAAAAAATGTAGTCATCGATCTTTCATATGGAGAGGAAGACAAGGCAATGTAAAGAAACAAAAGACTGATTTAAATTTAGAAAAACAGAGGTAAACATTAATGTAACCACAAAGGAAACTAACAATCCTAAACAACAAAATAAAAAACAAGAAAAACATAGACTCAGCAAATACAAAATCAACAACAATGAAAAAAGATGAAAAGGAAATACATAAAGAAAAATGATTCAGCACAGAAAATTAAGTGTAACAAAAAAAGTGCCAACAACACATACAAAAAAAGACATCAAAATGACAGCACTAAACTCATACTTATCAATAATTACAGTGAATGTAAATGGACTAAATGCACCAATAAAGAGAGAGTGGCAGAATGGATTAAAAAAACACGATCTGTCAAGAGACACAACTTAGACTTAAAGACACAACAAACTAAAACTCAAAGAATGGAAAAAAATATTTCAAGTAAACAACACTCAGAAAAGAGCAGGAGTGGCAATATTAATCTCTGACAAAATAGACTTTAAGGTAAAATCCACCACAAAGGACAAGGAAGGACACTATATAATGATTAAAGGGTCGATACCCCAGGAGGACATAATCATAATAAATATTTATGCACCTAATGACAGGAATCCAAAATACATAAAACAATCTCTAGCAGCCTTGAAAAGAGAAAATTGACAGCTCCACAATAATAGTAGGAGACTTCGACACACCACTTTGAGTGAAGAACAGAACATCCAGAAAGAAGCTCAAAAGAAACACAGAAGATCTAAATGCCACAATCAACCAACTTGATCTCATAGATGTATATGAAGTGTTACAAGGGATTATTATTATTTCAAAGATTACTTCAATAGCCCTTGTTTGGGAACCTCAGACTTACAATAGAAATTGACATATGCCTTCCTCTGTGAATTTCTTTGATTCAATTATTCAAAGAACTTTACATCTGAGAGGAAAAAAAAAAAAAAAGAAATCTAAGCATCTTAAGTGTCTCAATAGTTTTGGTCAAGTAGTTCCTTTATAGAAAATAATGTAAAAAAAAAAAAAAAACATTAAAATGAAAAAAGTGCCTTATAGTTTTCTAAAATGCTTTTAATAAACACAGATATATACATACAAAATACACACACATATCAGGGAAATATTATAAAATATCATATTTTGAGAACTAGCTGACTACATTTGACTTAAATGCTAACACCATTGGTAAAGTGACTTTGTCAGTTGTACATCTCGCTTTCTAAATCATATGATGGTTTAAGAAACTCATCTTGGAGTTAGCTGTGTGTCTGGTTTCCTCATTTATAAATCCATACAATACCAACTTTACAGGGGGTTTGTAAGATTCCAGTGAGATAATACACACAGAGAACATCCATAATATCTGCCACACAATAAGGGCTCAGTTAATAGTAATTATTATTATTATCACTACTCTGAAAACCCTTAGTTTTAGAACTTACAGCCCATTTAAATAGTCTGGCATCAGAAATTGCATTCAGCTTTTAAAAACACTGTCATTACCCCTTCATCATGTCCCTCATGGTTAATGTTACTTATTATTGACAAACCCAAGAACCACTCTAAAGTGTCTCATGACATCAGCAGAAACTACTCAGATATGGAGATTATCTTTGAATAACATGTGCTAAAATTGAGCCCTTGGAGACTCAAATGAGATTTGTACGCCAACGTTCATTGCAACACTATTCACAATAGCCAAAAGGTGGAAAAAACTAAATGGTGATCAACAGATAAATGGATAAAAAAATGGTACATACATGCAATGGAGTACTACTCAACCAGTAGGTGAAGTGAAGTCTTGATACATTCTACAATATGGGTGGAGCTGGAAGACATTTTGCTGAGTGAAATAAGTCAATTACAAAAGAACAAATATTGTATGACCTCACTTATCTAAAAAGATGAGAAAAGGCAAATGTATAGAGAACAAGGTTTATTGTTTCCAGGAGTGGGAGGGTGGGGGAGAGGGGTGTTAACAGTGATGGAAATATTGCACTGATTAAGGGTAGAGCTGCACAGTGGATTATAATAATTCCTGTCAATAAGTTGTACACCTGTAAAAAGTTGAATTGGCAAAAGTTATGTGATATAACAGAAAAACCACAAGTGGATCACTTTAACAAAGAAAAATTTATTCTCTCTCAGTCTAGGAGGCTAGAAGTTTGAATTCAGGGTGCCAGCTCCACTGGAAGGCTTTCTCTCTCTGTAGGCTCTGGGGAAAGATCCTTGTCACCAATCTTCCCCTGGTCTAGGAGATGCTCAGCACAGGGACCTTGGGTCAAAGGACGTGCTCCCCTCCTGGTTTTTCATTCTTGGTGGTATGAGGTCCCCCTGTCTCTCTGCTCGCTTCTCTCTTTTATATCTCAAAAGGGATTGATTCAAGATACAACCTAATCTTGTAGATTGAGTCCTGTCTCATTAACATAACTGCCTCTAATCCTGCCTCATTGGCATCATAGAGGTAAGATTTACAACACACAGGAAAATCACATCAGATCACAAAATGGTGGACAATCACACAGTACTGGGAATCATGGTCTTGTCAAGTTGACAGACACTTTTTGGGGACACAATTCAATCCATAACAGATATATTTACAATAACTACAACTAAAGAAAGAAAAAAAAAAGAGTAGCTTCTGAGGCTGCTTGTATATAACCAGAAACTTCATGGAATTTGGTTTCTTGGTTTGGAGATTTAGGGTCATGGTTTTATGGAACACCCCAGTTAATTGACCTAATAACGTGTTTAGTGTCTCTGTTCTACCTCTGAGTTCGATGCAAAATGCCTGGGGTCTTAAACGCTTGCAAGTGGTCACCCAAGGCACAATTGGTCTCTATTTACCTGGAACAACAGAAGAAAAAGGAGAATCAGGAATAAGAGAAAGATAGGGAATGTGTGGCTGATTGTCTTCATGAACAACAGCCTCCTTTGCCATGAGACCAAAAGAACTGGATGGTGCCCAGCTACCATAACTGAACAGTCTTCCATAGAAGAATCTTGATCAAAGGAGGATAAAGCATAACAGAATTTCAAATTCTCATGGACTCTGGACTTGCTAGAGCCATGAAGTTTGCATGAACCCCTGAAACTACTGCCCTTAGATAATCTTTAAACCTTAAACTAAAAATATCCCCTGAAGTAGTCTTAAAATCAAATAATAGCTTAGCTTAACTAGTAAAAAACATCTGCCTTGAGCATTATGCTCTTTTAAGAGCTATCTATATAGGATCAAATTGACAACACAACTTGAAAGATCAGATAGGAACCTTAGGGGCAGCAAATGTATGTTAATGAAAGAGCAATAACTCAGAAAAGGAGGGTGAAAATGGTTACACAATCTGAACAGTGTAATCAAAGTCACTAAATGGTATATGTAGAAACTGTTGAATTGGTGTATGAAAGTGAGACTTCTCAGTGTTTACCTTTTTAGAATATTGTTTTGACTTTTGAACTGTATGAATGAATTACTTATTCAAAAATGAAATTAAATAAAAATAGAATTGTTAAATAAATTATGATACGTCTAAAAAAATGAAATGGAGCTTTTTTAATAGAACAGCATAAAGTATAGTAGCACTGATAATAACACCATTTATTGAATGTTTTTTACGCCAGGCATCAAGTTAAAATCTGCACACACACACGCACACACCATTATCTTGTTTCTGGTTTTCCCATCATGATAGTGAGAGTTATACTAGTAGCAGCGGCTGCTCCATTCCCTTGGTTACAGATGTAGAGGGTCGAAGAGAAACCATCTGAATGTGTCTTTCCCAGTTCTGCCACATTTGCCAGCAGGATTTGCATTCATGATTGGGACTGTTTCACAGGCAATTTATTACCCACTGAAAACATTCCCTTGTCCATCTTCCTTCCTAAATCACAACAAATGAGGCAAAACGTTAAATAACGCTTATCAAGTCCACTAATTCCACTAAAGTTTGTAAGCAGGATTTCAAAATCTATTGCAATAATAAGCATCAGTTAAAATCACCCAAATATCACAAAGTAAAAAAAAAAAAAGTTTGTTTTCAGTTTTCCAGGTCTGTTTCTTTAACAAATCAATTTCTTCTATTACAATGCAGTCCATTCCATGGAATTAGAGTGAATCAGTTTAACCCTTCAAGTAGATTACACTGTCAATAGAAGACTTATCATAAAGAAATCATACACTGATTTGTGCTTAAAAGTGTTTTCTTCAATAACTAATGCTGGAAGTGTAATGCTATATATAACATCATAAAGCAGAAAATCAAGAGTTTTAAATAAACAAACTCAAGTGTAAAAATATGTATGAAAAAGAGTTCTCTCTCTTTCTTTCTGTTGATATACTGAAATCTCCTCTAATTTCAGAAATATTTTTCCTCAACTCTCACATTGTCATTGCTGTATCTTTCTTCTTTCACCCCTGGACATCTGAATGGAGAAGGTTTACTACTTGCTGTTTCTGCATCCTCAGAATTCACTTATTCTCTAACTCCTTTGCATTCTAGCTTCCACTCTTCTCTATTAAAATCGTTGGCTCTTTACTTGGCCACAAAAAGCCCCTTTAGACCAAAGCCCCTTTAGTCCCTTTGCCTTTGATATCTGCAGCGTTCTAATTTATTTTCCCCTCTTCCTAATTTAGAATTCTCTACTCCCTCAGCTTCCTTAGAGCTACACTCTCCTTATGCTCCTTTTACCTTTTGATGTACTTCTTTGAGGCTTCCAGGCTGCTTTCTATCTCTCAAATATATACCTCTAACAGAAATCAATTTTCAATTTTCTGCTCATATCAGTCTATACCCTCCCTTAGAGATCTCAGGAATCTATTATTTTTCCTTGTGTACAATCATGTATTACATTTCTAACATGAATCAGGAAGTGTGCTAAAAGCTGCAAGATACAAAGATGATAGGTGCCATATAGGAGTTTAATGATCAAACTGCCACGTACATGTTTATATTTTTAAAATTGAAATATATTACTCTCATTTCTTGCCTGAGTACCAAGATACTGCATCTCTGGGTATCTCAACATATTTCTAAGAAACGGCCCATCCTCCTCCTTTAAATTTGCCTAATCTGTCAGTTGGTCATACTATGGTGGCTTGTGAGTTGCTGTGATGCTGAAAGCTACGCAGCTGGTATTTAAAATACCAGCAGGGTTATCCATGGTGGACAGGTTTCAGCAGAGCTTCCAGACTAACCCTTTCAAGACTCAGTTATTTTCTGCTTTGAATTTTTTGTTGATACCATGTGTTTTCATTAATGGAATACATACTGAATCATTGAGTGTGTTTGAATTTTTGGTAGGTACAATGGATTATTTTTTCTTGCCTCATCCTGCCAAAGCTACCCTCAGAGTCTAGAGGGACATGTGTGTCCCACTAACTCTACTGCCACAGAGTCCAGTGGGACTAGGAAGAAAGGCCTGGCAATCTACTTCCAAAAATTAGTAGTGAAGACCTTATGGATAACAGTCTTGAAGGATGTACAGAGTTCTTAGAAGTGAGCATGGCAAGTCTTTGTCTTGCTTACTTTGGACATGCCATCAGGAAAGAACAATTGCTAAAAAGGATATCATGGTTGGAAAAGTATAGGGTCTCTGAAAACGAGGGAAACCTTCATGAGACAGATTGACACAATACCTGAAACAATGGCTCAAACATACCAGCAACTGTGAGGATGGCACAGGACCAGGCAACATTTTATTCTGTTATACACAAAGTCACCATGAGGTGGAGCCAATTCAAAGGCAGCTAACGATAATAACAATCTTTTTTTTCTTTGAAAAAAAAAGCACAACTTTTATTTAGTTAAAATTAAAGAATTTTTAAGATGATAGATCTTATTTAACTAGTGTTACAAGAGTTTTAGACTCCAGAGGGTTTTTGTTTGTTTTGTTTATTGTAGTTTAAGTGAAAGTTCACATTTCAAGTTAGTCATTTATACAAAAATTTATATATATATTGTTATGTGACTCTAATTGCTCTCCCTATACTGTGACAGCACACTCCTCCTTTCCACCCCTGATTCCCCATGTCCATTCAACCAGCTCCTAACCCTTTCTGACTTCCCATCTCACCTCTGGACACAAGCTGCCCATTTAGTCTCTTGTATCTACTTGAGCTGAGAGGCACACTCCTCACAAGTATCACTTTACAGCCCACAGTCCAGTCCAATACCTGTTTGAAGAGTTGGCCTCGGAAATTGTTTTAGGTCTGGGCTGATAAAGAGTCCACGGGCCATGCTTTCTGGGGTTCCTCCAGTCTCAGTCAGACCATTAAGTCTGGTCTTCTTACTAGAATTTGAGTTCTGCACCCCACTTTTCATCTGCTCCATCAGGGACTCTCTGTTGCGTACCCTGTCAGGGCAGTCATTGCTGGTAGCCAGGTACCATCTAGTTCCTCTGGTCTCAGGCTGATGAAGTCTCTGGTTTATGTGGCCCATTCTGTCTCTTGGGCTACTACTTTCCTTGTGTCTTTGGTGTTCTTCATTCTCCTTTACTCCAGGTGGTTGGGACCAACTGATGCATCTTAGATGGCTGCTTGCAAGCTTTTAAGACCCCAGATGCCAGTCACCAAAGTAGGACGCAGAACATTTTCTTAATAAACTTTGTTATACCAATTGAACTAGATGTCCCCTGAAAGCAAGGTCCGCAGACCCCTATCTCTGCTACTCTATCCCTCACAGTGTTTGAATGTATTCAGGAAACTTCTTAGCTTTGGTTTAGTCCAGTTGTGCTGACTTCCCCTGTACTGTTTGTTGTCCTTCCCTTCACCTAAGATAATTCTTATCTACTATCTAGTTAGTAAATAACACTCACCCACGCTCCCCACACTCATAACCATCAAAGAATGTTTTCTTCTATGTTTAAACCTTTTCTTGAGTTCTTATAATAGTGGTCTTATCCAATATTTGTCCTTCTGTGACTAAATTCACTCAGCATAATGACCCCCAGATTCCTCCATGTTATAAGATGTTTCACTGCTTCATCATTGTTCTTTATTGTTGCGTAGTATTACATTGTATGGATATACCATAATTTGTTTATCCATTCATCCGTTGATGGGCACCTAGGTTGTTTCCATCTTTTTGCTATTGTGAACAGTGCTGCAATGAACATGGGTGTGTTAGCTTTTATTTCTCCAGGATATATTCAAAGAAGCGGAATTGCTGGATCGTACGGTACTTCTATTTCTAGCTTTTTCAGGAAGCGCCAACTTTCCAAAATGGTGTACCATTTTTTATTCCCACCAACAGTGTATAAGTGTTCCAGTCTCTCCACAACCTCTCCAGCATTTATTATTTTGTCTTTTTTGACTAATGCTAGCCTTGGTAGGGTGAGATGATATCTCACTGTAGTTTTGATCTGCATTTCTCTAATGGCTAATGACAGTGAGCATTTCTTTTTTTTTAAATTTTTTTTATTGTACTTTAGATGAAGGTTTACAGAACAATAGTTTCTCATTAAACAGTCAGTACACATATTGTTTTACGACATTGGTTAACAACCCCACGACATGTCAACACTCTCCCTTCTCGACCTTGAGGAACTTTTTTTGGTGAAAATATACATAGGCAAAGTTACACCATTTTGAAAGTTTCTTCTACATGTACAATTCAGTGACATTGATTACATTCTTCAAGTTGTGCTGCTATTCTCACTATCCTTTTCCAAATTATTCCATCACCATTATCTTCAACTCATTGTCTCCTAGGCTTCCCATAAAATCTTTTGAGTTGCTATTGTCAGTTTGATCTCACATAGATGAATTCTTTTTTTTTTTGTACCTTAGATGAAGATTTGCCGAACAAACAGTTTCTCATTAAACAGTACCCATATTGCCCTATGACAGTGGTTAACAACCCCATGACATGTCAACACTGTCCCTTCTCAACCTTGGGTTCCATATCACCAAGTTTCCTGTCCCCTCCTGCCTTCTAGTCCTTGTCGCTGGACTGCTGTGCCTCATTAGCTTGTTTTGTTTTATGACGTTGTCTAATCCCCGACTGAACGGTGAACTTCAGGAGGGGCTTCACCACTGAGCTAAAAGGGTGTCCAGGGGCCATACTCTCGAGGTTGCTCCAGTCTATCAGGCCGGTAACTCTGGTCTTTTTTTTGTGAGTTAGAATTCTGTTCTACATCCTTTTCCAGCTCTGTCCAGGATCCTCTATTGTGATCCGGGTCAGAGCAGTCAGTGGTGGTAGCCAGGCACCATCTAGCTGTACTGGACTCAGTCTGGTGGAGGCCGTGGTAGCTGTCGTCCATTAGTCCTCTGGACTAATCTTTTTCTTGTATCTTGTTCTCTTCATTTTCCCTTGCTCCTGAAGGGGTGTGACCACTGGAGTACCTTAGATGGCTACTCACAGGCTTTTAAGACCCCAGATGTTACTCACCAAGGTAGAATGTAGAACATTGTCTTTATAAACTGTGTTATGCCAACTGAGCTAGATGTTCCCTGAGACCACTGTCCTCACAGCCTTCCGCCCAGCAATTCAGTCCCTCAGGGAGTTTGGAAGTGTCCATGGAACTTCCAAGACCTTTCCGTATACAAGTTGTGCTGGCTTCCCCAGTAATGTGTACTGTCTTACCCTTCACCAAAGTTACCACTTAACTATTTAGTTCCCTCATCCCTCATAACCAACAAAGATTGTTTCTTTTTGTGTGTAAACTTTTACATGAGTTTTTACAGTAGAGGTCTCATACAATATTTGTCCTTTTGTGACTGAGTTATTTCACTCAGCATAATGTCCTCTAGTTTCATCCATGTTATGAGATGCTTCACAGATTCACCATTGTTCTTTATCTTTGTATAATACTCCATTGTGCGTATGTACCGTAGTTTCTCCATTCATCTATTGATGAGCATCTAGGTTGTTTGCATCTTTTTGCTATTGTGAACAGTGCTTCAATCAATATGGGTGTGCATATGTATATTCTGTGATGGCTCTTATTTATCTAGGATATATTCCTAGGCTTGGAATTGCATTTTGTAGTGCTTGTTTTTTTGTGGTGCTGACGTTTTCTTTGTTCCTCTTATTATCCTGTGCTGAGTTCCTTTTGTTTGTGGATTTTTTTCTTTTCTTTTGTTTTTGTAGGTTTTGTTTTTGTTGACACTTTATGTTTTTCTTCTTTATTTTGATGAGTAGGTTTGTTAACTTTCTTTGTGGTTACC
>NW_004444102.1:3166921-3185594 GCF_000243295.1 Trichechus manatus latirostris
CAGTGCAGGGCAGGTTCCAGTAGGCCATGCCTGTGCTGCTTTGGAGTGTGATGTTCAGTGCACAGTGCAGGTAGGCATGAAGGAGGAGGTAGATTGTGATGTGTGGAGCTAAGATGGGTATGGGAAAGATGAGAGAGAGGCGAGAGGAACAGGAGCCAAAAACACACACAAACTAAAAAGACTGGTAAGCCATCTTGCTATTGGAGTAGAGAGATGAGAGACTGAGAAACGGGGAAAAAAAAAAAGAAAAACAAAAGAAAAAGGGTAAAAGAAAAAAATGAATAAATTGAGAAACTGGAAATGAGGGAAGACAAAAAGGGAATAAAAGAGAAAAGAAAACTAAACAAAGGAATGAAAAAAAAATGAAGAAAAAAGAAATGCCCCCAGGGGTGTCCTTGTGCGTCTGTGCTGATAACAGATTAGGTTCCAAGCCGCACGGTACTGCCTGGTTAGAAGGGGCTCCCAAGCTGAGAAAAGAAAAAGAAAACAAACAAATCAAAACAGAACAAATCAGAGCAAACAAACAAACAAACAAACAAAAAAGCCCCGGGGGTCCCACCAGTGTGGTGGGAAGCAGTTTCACAGTCAAACCGTGTTTTGCCTTTCAGGAAGAAGTAAAGATGGTGCACGAAGCCAGGTCTTTGAGAGAAAGGAGGGGGAGGCTGTGAGAAGTAAGGAAGACATCTAAAGAAGTGGAAAAAAGCAACACAAGTGGCCAACAAATGTCACTCAGGGAGCTGGACAGTGCAGATGAGTGGAATCCAAGTGGCAGTAGGGGGAACCTCGTGCTTCCAGGCCAATAGACTGTGGCTGCAGAAAGCAGAGGAGGCTAAGTGGGGCTGAAGAAGGGTGGCGGAGGGTGGGAAAGCCTATATCGTGGGTTACCGGTTTTTCTGTCTCCTGCTGGAAGCTCTGTGAAGCTGCTTTCTGGTACCTCCTGTTCGCTGATCTCCAATAGGAGTGCAAGATGGTGGATCCGTGCTGCAGTAGCTCATAGGGGACCTCTGCATGTATCTCTCTTTGTGCTCTGTTCGCGGTCAGTTTCTTATTCTGTTTGGTGCTTGGCTGAGTTCTTAATCTCTTCATTTGATGCTTAGGGTTTCAGGACTGATGTGTGACTCTGTTTAACTTAGTTTTTCTGATCTTTGCTGCTGAGGGATGGCATGGTGCTTCTGACTATAGCGCCATGTTACCCGGAAGTCCGAGCATTTATACGCGTGTCTGTTAGCCGCCTGAAAGTCTTTGGCAAAGTGCCTGTTCATATCCTTTGCCAATTTTTTTAATTGGGTTATTTATCTTTTTGTTGTTGAGGTTTTGCACTATCTTGTAGATTTTAGAGATTAGACGCTGATTGGATTTATTGTAGCCAAAAATTTTTTCCTAGTCTGTAGGTTGTCTTTTTACTCTTTTGGTGAAGTGTTTTGATGAATATAAGTGTTTGATTTTTAGGAGCTCCCAGTTATCTAGTCTCTCTTCTGGTGCTTGTTACTTATGGTTCTTATTCTGTTTATGCCACGTATTAGGGCTCCTAGTGTTGTCCCTAATTTTTCTTCCGTGATCTTTATCATTTTTGATTTTATATTTCAGTCTTTGATCCATTTTGAGTTAGTTTTTGTGCATGGTGTGAGGTATGGGTCTCGTTTCAGTTTTTTGCAGATGTATATCCAGTTATGTTAGCACCATTTGTTAACGAGACTGTCTTTTCCCCAGTTAACAGACTTTGGGCCTTTGTCAAATATCAGCTGCTCATAGATGAATGAATTTATGTCTGGATTCTCAATTTTGTTCCATTTGGTCTATGTATCTGTTGTTGTACCAGTACTAGGCTGTTTTGACTTCAGTGGCAGTATAATATGTTCTAAAATCAGGTAGTGTGAGGCCTCCCACTTTGTTCTTCTTCTTGAGTAATGGTTTACTTATCTGGGGCCTCTTCCCTTTCCAGATGAAGTTGATGATTTGTTTCTCCATCTCATTAAAAAATGTCATTGGAATTTGGATTGGGATTGCATTGTATCTGTAGATTGCTTTGGGTAGAGTTGACATTTTCACAATATTGAGTCTTCCTATCCATGAGCAAGGTATGTTTTTCCTCTTATGCAGGTCTCTTTCGGTTTCTTGCAGTAGTGTCTTGTAGTTTTCATTGTATAGGTCTTTTATGTCTCCGGTTAGATTTATTCCTAAGTATTCTATCTTCTTGGAGGCTATTGTAAATAGTATTGATTTGGTGATTTCCTATTGGAGGTTTTCTTTGTAGGTGTAAAGGAATCCAACTGATTTTTGTACGTTTATCTTGTATCCTGATACTTTGTTGAAATCTTCTATTAGTTCCAGTAGTTTTCTTGTGGATTCTTTGAGGTTTTCGGTGTATAAGATCATATCATCTGCAAATAGAGATACTTTTACTTCTTTCCTACCAATTTGGATGCCCTTTATTTCTTTTTCTAGCCTAATTGCTCTGGTTAGGACTTCTAGCACAATATTGAGTCAGAGTGGTGATAAAGGGCATCCTTGTCTGGTTCCTGTTCTCAAGGGGAATGCTTTAAAAGTCTCTCCATTTAGGATGATGTTGGCTGTTGGCTTTGTATAAATGCCCTTACTTGTATTTAGGAATTTCCCTTCTATTTCTATTTTGCTGAAAGTTTTTATCATGAATGGGTGTTGGACGTTGTCAAATGCCTTTTCTGCATCAATTGATAAGATCATATGGTTCTTGTCTTTTGTTTTATTTATGTGATGGATTATGTTGATTGTTTTTATAATGTTGAACCATCCCTGCATACTTGTTATAAATCCCACTTGATCATGGTGAATTATTTTTTTGATATGTTGCTGAATTCTACTGGCTAGAATTTTGTTGAGGATTTTTGCATCAATGTTCATGAAGGATATTGGTCTGTAATTTTCTTTTATTGTGGTGTCTTTACCTGGTTTTTGTATCATAGAATGAGTTTGGGAGTATTCCATCCTTTTCTATGCTCTGAAATAACTCTAGTAGTAGTGGTGTTAAATCTTCTTCTAAAGTTTGGTAAAATTCTCCAGTGAAGCCGTCTGGGCCAGGGCTTTTTTTGTTGGGAGTTTTTTAATTACCTTTTCAATCTCTTCTTTTGTTATGGGTTTATTTAGTTGTTCTACCTCTGTTTGTGTTAGTTTAGGTAGGTAGTGAGTTTCTAGAAACTAGTCCATTTCTTCAGGTTTTCAAATTTGTTAGCGTACAATTTTTCATAGTATTCTGGTATGATTATTTTAATTTCAGTTGGATCTGTTGTGATATTACCCATCTCATTTCTTATACGGGTTATTTGCTTCCTCTCCTGTTCTTCTTTTAACAATCATGACAATGTTCTGGACTTCTCTGTTCTTTCTAAGACACTGCACTGTCTGTGTCACTCAGGCTGAATGTATTGAAATCAGCTTTGACTGCTTCCTCTCACACTACCAGTATACTTGGATATCACAATTTTTACATCTATTTACTCCTTTTCAGTCGTGGTGCTACTCTTCTGTTTGGATTCCCTCACATTAAATCAGGGAAATTCAACTTTCTTACAGTATCCAGTGTTGGTGACTTAAACCCTGCTCACCCCTACCTCTAATCCATTTTTTAAATTTATTTCTACAATTATATAAATAAACACTAATCCAGATAACTTTCTCAAATCCCAAAGGATTCTCCACTGTTTAGAATACCACAACTTTTTGGGGGCCTCCACAAGCTAGCCTCAACCTACCTTCCCAGAAGCATCTCCAACTGTTCTTTTACGTGCCCTTGAAACTCTATTGAAGGCATTTTGGTCCTGCTAATTAAAAATCTAGTCTCAGATCCTTTCTACATGTTGAGCCTCATATTTGTAATGTGGCTTCCTCCTCTTTCATTTATTGACCTCACTATCATTTCAAGATATATCAATTTGCCTTTTACCAACTTGTAAATCACTTTCTCAATTTGTAATATCACTTCATCCATTACACATTGGCTTTTGACTGTCTCTGCTTTAACTGATAACATTCTCTACTTATTATCTTCACCTTTTATATGGCACTGCATTCCCAGATTCTATGATAGTTCTTATAATTCAATCAAGAAACGTGAATTTTATAGAAAATGTTGAATATATGATAAGATAGAAGATATAGTAATAGCCCATTGTGATGGTTATGAATCAATTTAGTGAAGCTATAGTGACCAGTTGTTTGGTGTATTGTGTCTCCCAAAAATATGTGTTGTAAATCCTAACTTCTATGTCTGTGGTTATAATCTTATTTGGGAATGGGTTGTCTTTATTATGTTAATGAGGCAGGATTAGTGTAGAGTATATCTTGAGTCAAATCTCTTTTCAGATATAAAAGAGATTAAACAAGTGAGCAGAGGAGTGATGGCGTAAGATAGATGTCAAGACAAAGGAGATCTTCAAGGAACCAGGAAATATGCTGAATAGATAAGGACGTTCCTCCAGAGACAACAGAGACAAAAAGTCTTCCCCTAGAGCTGACACCCTAAATTCAGACTTCTATTCTCCTAAACTGTGAGAAAATAAATTTCTGTTTGCTAAAGCCATCCACTTGTGGTATTTCTGTTATAGTATCACTAGACAACTAAGACAGAATTTGATACTGAAAGAGTGCGGTACTGCTCTAACAGATACCTACAGTGTGGAAATGGTTTTGGAATTGGGTAATGGGTGGAGGTTGGAAGAGTTCTAAGGTGCCTAATAATAAAAGCCTAGATTGCCTTGAAGAGACTATTGGTAGAACTGTGGACATCAAAGACAATTCTGTCAAGGGCTCAGAATGAATTGAAGAGAGCAATAGACAAAGTTTCTATCATCTTAGAGAATACATATGACACCAGCAATACAATGTTGCTGGAAATGTGGACATTAAATGTGATTCTGGTGATGCTTTAAAAGAAATTGATGAACATGTGTTTGGACAATGGAAGAAGCGCAATGCATTTTATGCAGTGGCAAAGAACTTGTCTGAATTGTATTAAAATTTTTGGTGGAATGTAGAACTTGTAAGTGATGAACTTGTATACTTGGCTGAGAAGATTTCTGAGCAATATCTTAAAGACGCCACATGGTTTCTTCTTGTTGCTTATAGCAGAATGTGAGAGGAAAGAGATGACTTAAAAATGAGCTGTGCAAAATGAAAACAGAACTTGCAAATTTGGAAAATTCTGTTGTACAAACTACAAACACATTTCCTAGAATGTTTACCAAGGACGTGGTTACACAATCTTTTGTTAAAGAGATTAAGCCTGTGACTGATGTATGTAACCAACTACCACAGCAGAAAACCCATAAAATTGGACTGAAGGGGACAGAAAAAGAATGAAAGGAAAGAATGCTGTCTGTTTCTTGGAATTCTACAGGCAGGAAATGGGTCAAAGGAGCTACATCTGTTATCCACCAAGAAAAGAAAAGAAAAGAACCATCTCTGGAGCAGCTGGGAGATCAGCAGAACTGTTGGAAGGAGTATGGGAAGCAGGGTCTTCTTGGTTTCAAAGGGTGGGGCCACAGCCTCCTAGGTTTCAAACAGTTGGATCTTCTCCATCTTTTGTTCTGGTGTGTGGGGCTGTCATTAAGGTACGCCAGGGGGATGGGACTGCTTCCCATAGCTGAAGGGCAGGGCTGCCATGCCCAAAAGCCAGAAGAATGGGGACTGTCCGGGCTGAGGGGGTGGGATATAGTCACAACAGATGGACTAGGATAATGGGGCTGCCCAAAGCTGAGGGAGCAGGTTTGCCATCCCGCTGGGCCTGGAAGGAGAAACTTAAGCCCAGGGCCAAGGGGCTGTACCCAGAATCCAGAGGGCATGGTCAACACCCAGAAATTGGAGGGTAGACCATTGTCCAGATGGTCTCAGAAAACAGAGGATTATTTTTAAGCCTTGAGAGCTGATGTAAATTGTTCTTCTGGGTTTTGGACTTACTTGATGCCCATTATCACTTCTTTCCCTCCAATTTCTTCCATTTGTAGTGGAAATGTCTAGCTTGTGCCTGTTTCACCATTGTACTTTGGAAACAGATAATTTGTAATCTAGATTTCACATGTTCACAGATGAAAAGGAATTTTGCTTCAGGATGGAATATGCTTAAAATTTTGCCTATATTTGATTTAGTTAACTCAGAAGATGAGATTTTGGACTTGGAGTGAATTTAAGACTTTTGGGATGAAGTGATGGGGTGCATGTATTTTGTGTATGGCAAGGACATGAATTTTGGGAGGCCAAAGGGTAGAATGCTATAGGTTGAATTGTGTCCCCCAAAAATATGCGTTGTAAATCCTAACTTCTATGCTTATGTTTAAAATATCATTTGGAAATGGGTTGTCTTAGTCATGTTAATGAGGCAGGGTTACTGTAGGGTGTATCTTGAGTCAATCTCTTTTGAGATATAAAAGATATTAAACAAGAGAGCAGAGAAGAGATCAGGGAAGACAGATGCCAAGACACATGGAGATCTCCAAGGAAACAGGAAACAAGCTGCAAAGACAAGGACCTTCCTCCAGAGTTGACAGAGAAAGACTTCCCCTAGAGCCTGCACCCTGAATTCAGACTTCTAGTCTCTTAAACTGTGAGAAAATAAATTTCTGTTTGTTAAACCATCCACTTGTGGTATTTCTGTTGTAGCGGCACTAGATAACTAAGACATTTGGTGAAACATTTATCTAGTTTTGTCATAAAGTAGTTACATGGGATTAAATCAGTAGACCTCTAATAAAGCAAATCACCTTCCATAAAGTAGGCAAGCCTCAATCAGTCAGTTGAAGAGCAAAAAGGTAGTTTCCCTAGGGTGTGTTCCACCTCCAGCCCATAAATAGACATTTTGCCAGCACACTCTTACTCTTCACTCTTCTCATTGCCTGAGCTACAAATTTTGGGATGCAAGCCTGCAGAAGTCTCCAGCCTGTACACATACATGCATAGATATAGACATTGCTGGCTATGTTTCTCTAGAGAACCTTGACATCCACCCTCCCAGACACAAAAACCACCATATGTTTAGGCATTGTCTTCAATTTTTCTGCTCTCCTTAATTTTTCTATGCTTTAAAACAATGTAAATATGTAGTTCTATATCACTAATAATTTTAAGTTTATTATTTCCAATCCATTAGGAAAAAAAAATTCTTTTTATACAGCTGAACTCTTTAATTCATTTCTTTCCAAGAAAAGTACAAAATACCAGAATAAAATTGAGACAATCATTTAAAGGAAAATCCATTGACTCAGAGTCCAAAAACAAACTTAAAATGGTTCACTCTACCAAAAGAATTAGTATTTGCACAAAATATAAAGAATTTTACACTATAAACAAAGACTGCTGTATATTTTTTTAAATTAGCATTCTAGTATCTGCTTTTCCTCCAATTCTTCCCCAGTAAAATGCATATCTACAAGTCAGAAATCTAATTACCTCAGTGGGCAGACTGTCTTAAATAAGCTTTTACTCATAAATATCTTGAAAGATTTTTATTCTTTCCCTTTGCCCAAACTTCAGTACATTAATAAGTTTTAATTTAGTTTACAAAGCTATACCATATAAAAAATTAAGGACCCATAACACTTAATGTTTAAGCATTATATTTTAGGAAGTAATATGACTCAGGGATTAATGTAAAATCACCAATCCCTCACCTCCTACTGTATCATCATTTTATTTTCATGGGCCTTCTAGCAAAGAAACACAACTTAAAATAAAACTTGGTCATAGTAAGTAATAGAAAATCGTTCTCTAGCACAAAATTCAACTTCATATTTGATCAAGAAAGAAAAATAACTTCTATATGTGGATGGATAGCCTAACAGTAATATAATTTTCTGACTCAATGCTTATGACAATATTAACTTGACTTTTAACATTTGAAATCTTTGTCATCTAATTTTTTTTTCAAATAAAAATAGTGAGCTACATTAGATTACTGCAGATAGAATTACGGTATTTTTAAAGGACATTATATTTTAAAAGTTGATCTAAAAGCGTATAGCCCCCTTTAATACAGTTGGCCAGTTTTTCAAGTATCAATAATGTTAATCCCTGTCTAAATGAAAATACAAAATTTAATTACGAGGTTTACTGAAAATGCTTTAATTTGGAATTTTCCCAGTTCTTGTCATCATGTATACTCATTTCCACCTTTCATTATTAATATTTTATAAATGATGTCTTAATGTTTGAGACTTTAAAAAGACACTACTCAATCTAAAATATGCATAGGCCTGGTTTTAAAATTTTTTTTGTATTTATCTCAACTTTCATTTTAATGATCTAGGAAGTTCTCAAGTCTCAATGAGAAGGGGTGTGATTTAAGTGATGGCTACAAGCAGTGCAATATCCTAAGAAATCACACATCTTCCCTATTTAGAAGAACGAGGGTAAAATAACAAGAATGTATGTATTTATAAAATTCTGTCTAGTAGGGGCAAGTTCTTGATTTTAACATATTATGGCAAAATCAAAGATGTTTTCCTAAATGAAAATTCTTAGTAATACAAAAATATTTTTTCCATCCTTGACATTTTCATAACATCATTTAAGCACCAAAGACAAATTCCTTAAACAAACTTTTAACCAGCAAACTAAGGGCAAATACCCATCTGCCTTTATTACAATATTTAAAGGCCATGATATGAGTGCCTAATTCCTACAGTGACAATTTTATAACAAAAATCCAAGCATATTTATACAAACAAGAAACAGAATTACTTTACATTTTGGGGGGAAAAAAGCAGATTGACAAACTAGAACTTTTGAGTTAATAAAGTGAAGTTAAGAAATCTTTAAAATATATGTGATATATAAAAATTCAGTAACTTTTTAAAGTTTCATTGAAGAGATTAGTAATTATAAATAAAAGATGGCAGTTCCACTGGCTTGTATTTCTGTAAAAAGTAAGGAAGTAATAAGCAATAAATTAGAAATGTCTTAGCTCCCAGTATTTCTCTTTTTTTGCACTAAACTCACTTTTAGAGTGGTTAATTTGATTCTTTTAATTATTAAGAGTAATTCTAGCAGAAAATTAATTCAATCAGGAATACATAAACAGTCTACAACAGATTTTTGACAAATAAAAGAAAAAATACTGCAGGTAACATGAAGATTGGTCTACATATTATATGGCAGAACAACTCAAACATTCAGATCTTCTCTATTTTATCAGATTTGCTTTGTTGATTTCATATTGTTTTCTAAATTGTTTGGTAGCAAGGTAATAGAAAAACAAATTTATAAGAACATAATAATTATTTAATATGTGTAGATTTATGGAGAAGAAAAAACTCTCAAAATAAACTTTTCCTACATGACATAGGAAAAAGTTACATTTGACACATTGAACTTGTAAAGGAGAAGAAAAAAACTATGTAAGTTGTAGTGTTTGGCATTCTAAACACCCATAGTTAAGACAACAGTAGGAAAGGAAAATAGGAAAAATGTGACAATATTAAGAAAAGATGTCAGAAGAAAAATGAACAAAAGGCCCTTTTGTCTTCTACCATTTGCTGTCTGTGGAATATTTTCATCTGCAACACAATATACAAATTATTATTTACATTATGGTTATATTGGCTGAGAAGACCGTAATCCATTTTTGCTGTGCTCTTACAGCACCCACTGGGATAACCACGACCATCAAGGTAAGGAGGCCTTAAACAACAAAATATTTCAATCGTATTGTGTACTTTATTTAAATTTGTTTTCTGGTTCATCTTCAAGTTTAGTGCACAAATAATTGTGGCACTGAAAATTCCTGTAAACTTAGGCTGATTTTCTGTAGCTGGTAACTAGCTACTCATTGAAGATCATGTGGGTCAGCTGTCAGGCTGGAAGCTTCTCCTGACTCATGTAACTGCAGGGGCTGACAAACCCCAGATCAGCAGGAAAGATAGCAGGCTACAGAGACCGATGAATCCCAAGACCAGTAGGCAATTCGGCAGGCTGCTGACTCAAGTCCCAAGAACTGGAGATCAGATGATAATGATCCAGAAGAAGGATCCACAGCGAGCAAAAGCCAGAGAGCTTTGCCAGAACGTCCATTTTATATTGGATGCAGGCCACACCCGTGAGGAAACTCCCCTCTCAACTGATTGACTGATCACATTAGATCACATCATGGAGGTGATTACATTATATCACAACATGGAGGATAACTACATCATTATATAACTGCCAAATTACATCATTACATAATTGCCAAACTACATCATTACATAACTAACAAACCACTGAGAATCATGGTTCAGCCAAGCTGACACACAACCTTAATCATCACAGGTGGAATCCTCAAAGTCCTTGTTTCAACGTATGCAGACTTCTAAGGTTTGAGGGCTTACACTGAGTTTTATCTTTTTCAAGAAGTCAGAGAGATAAGATAATCAGATATTTCTCATCTCACTGGCAGACACATTGTTCACCTGCTCTGGTTTCAGTTCTCAGATAGGCCAGAGTGCTTCATCTTTTGCCAAAGCTGTCTGATCACTTCCCAAGTATTCACCAGTCATTCTAGTGAGTTGTGGTAGTACTTTTTGGGTCAATGGGCTTCCTTGTTTACATAACAGATTTTTAAGTAGAAGTAGTTTTGTCTTATTTGGTAAAGACACATATACCTGTTTGACAAAACACCTGAGAACAGCCTCATAAAGCTCTTGTGGTCTGTTAGTTGCACCCATTACAAGTACTCTGTCATCTCCAGCAGTTTGTACACCATCAAATTCTGCTAGAAATTTAGTTTTCAGACATCTACTAGCATCATGTTCTCCTTCTCTTCCTTCACACAAAAGGCTGTCAACTTCATCTATAAAAATTATAGAAGGCTGATGTTCTTGAGCCACAGAAAAAGAGTGCTCACCAATTTCTCCCCTTATCCCAAGTATTTTGACATCAAACATGTAGCACTTAAAGAAGGTTGCATTGGACTCTGCAGCTGCTGCTTTAGCCAGCATCGTTTTTCCATTTTCAGGTGGACCAAAGAATAACAGTCCTCTGGCAGGAGCTCTAAGCCCTGTGAACAACTCAGGACTCAGACAAAGAAGAATAACAATTTCTTGCAATTTTTTTTATTATTATTGATTTTTATTGTGCTTTAGGTGAAAGTTTACAGCTCAAGTTAATTTCTCATACAAAAATCTATACACATATTGTTTTGTGACATTAGCTGCAGTCCCCACAATGTGACAGCACACTTCTGCTTTCTACCCCAGGTTCTCTGTGTCAGTTCAATCAGTTCCTATCCCTTCCTGCCTTCTCATCCTGCTTTTGAACAGGAGCTGCCCATTTGGTTTCGTATATCTGATTGAACTAAGAAGCACACTCCTCACGTGTACTATTTTTTGTTTCATAGTCCTGTCTAATCTTCGAAGAGTGGGCTTCAGGAATGGTTTCAGTTCTGGGTTAACAGAGTGTCCGGGGGCCATAATTTTGGGGGTTCCTCTAGTCTCTGTCAAATCATTAAGTCTGGTCTTTTTATGTGAATTGAGTTCTCCTCTACATTTTTCTCCTGTTCTGTCCCGGATTCTCTGTCGTGTTCCCTGTCAGGGCAGTCATTGGTGGTAGCCAGATGCCATCAGTTCTTCTGGTCTCAGGCCGATGGAGCCTCTGGTTCATTTGGTCCCTTAGTCTTTTGGGCTAGTATTTTCCTTATGTTTGGCTTTCTGTAATGCTTGTTTTGCCAGCTCTCGCCCAGCTATATTAACAGATTTAACAGCTGGTCCATTGTCTATAATTTCATTCATTATAAGGTTAGCAAGGTTGCTGTCCACATTCCTAAAATTCTTCAAGTCTTTCTTCTTCTGAGCAGCATATGGAGGGGTAGAAGACTTATTTGTTGTAGTTGTTTTTGGAGAACCCTTATGAGTTGCAGAGTGAGGACCAGGCCCTTGTCTCACTCCAGAAACCATGGATAACCTGCTGCAACAAGGTGCTCTGTGGTGGCCTGAAACACCTGTGGATCTAGTTTTCATAACAGTTTTTGAACAAGGCAGCGAATGACTAGGGTGTGTTAAGGGATCTTTCCTTTTTGGAACAGCTCCACTTTCTGACTAGAGATGTTCACTGTGACATGTCAAATTAGTATTGTCATTATAGATGTCCGTTTGTCACTTGGAAAATTATAAAACTGGTTGCAGCTTCTCTAGAAGTTGTAAATGGTCCTTAGCCATAACCAAACTAGTCATCCTTTTAACCTGCACCTAGCTCTTTCTCACATTCTCCTTGTCCTGTAACTATGACAGCTATTCCTTTTTGTAGTTCTTCAGTACTTTCTTACACCATTCCATAGTTTGCTCTTTCTCCTTCTTTCTTGTCCTCATTCATGTGCAGGGCAATGGAGATATACTCGAAGGCCTGCTTGTGGAAGGCTCAGACAGCCCAGGGCTGGTGCCGGCTCTTCTCAAGAGCACCTCTTAGCAGCCATTAGGCATAGGAGAAGCACTGGCAGAGTCGCATGAAGGGCAGCCTCAGGTGGAAGGCCATCAGGCGCACAGCGTGAAGCTCACAAGCAGTGGGTAGGAGAAGTGGTACAGGTCCTCTAATTGGGTTTTAAGACTTGAATACTGGTCTGAGTTTTATTCACTTTCCTTGGTGCCTCACATCTAGAAGGCATTCAATAAGTGTTCATTAATTTTGAATACTGGATGATAGTTATATGCATAGCCAAAATTAAAATTATGTATTTGCATGTTGATTTGTATAATGAATGTTCATACAAATATTTAATACACGTTATGGTGCAGGGATGTATTAGCTTTGCTCAGTACTGCCTACCTTACACCTACCACAGCACTAACACATGGGATGAACTCGGTGACTAAATGAGTGTAATAAAATCATACTTTAGGGGACTCACACGGAAATCTCCTGTGAATCTTCCATTTATATAGAACTCTTTCTTATGCTGTCTTTTACTGTCAAAGGATCATATAGTATGTAAACCAAAAACCAAACCCATTGCCATCGAGTAGATTCTGACTCGTATCGACCCTACAGGACAGACTAGAACTGCCCCAAAGGGTTTCCGATGCTATAATCTTTACGGAAGCAGACTGCTACATCTTTCTCCCGCAGAGTGGTTGGTGAGTTTGAACTACTGGCCGCTTGGTTAGCAGCCTCCAGGCTCCTTCATATAGTATGTAGCCAGTGTTATTTCTTATAATAGTAAATATTGTTACAGCCAGTATTTTGGTCATGAGCGAGAGAAAGAGAAGATAAGAAGCAAATTTTCCATTTGGGGAGCTTCAACTTATAAAATAAAACTCATCACAGGAATGAATTTATTAATCAGACATATGCATGACTGCATATAATTCATTAACAGATATATACCAACTTGGTATAAATCAAGTTTTAGAAAAAAGAAATATCTATATTCAATTCAATTAAAAACAGTGGGAATAATTCTGAAATGGAATTGACCTCTAACAGAAGCATAACACAAAGTTTGTGTTAACATTCCTCTTATGGTCCTCATCGCTTCAGACTGTGCAACAGGAATGTCTTCCAGACATCTTTCCACATTCTCCATCTTTCCCAAGAGGATGGCCATGGCCTGAACAAGGGCAGCGACTGAGCTGCAATTCTACTGATTGCTATTGAGTCGACTCTGACTCATGGGATCCCAGGTGTGTCAGACTACAACAGTGCTGTATAGGGTTTTCAATGGCTGATTTTTCGGAAGTAGATCACCAGGCCTTTCTTCTGAGGAGCCTCTGGGTGGACTGGAACTTTCAGCCTTTTGGTTAGCAGCTGAACCTGTGAACCATCTGTACCACCCAGGGACCCAAGGGCTTCAGCCTTACTTAAAGCTTTCAGCCTTCCCATAGTAGACACAATGAGAGTCTAAAGTGCACAGGCAGATGACCTAGATTGTTAGGGCAAAATCCTGAGGCTAAAGCCCAGCATGTCCTCCCAGATGCCCCACTGGCCCTGTCTTCTCTGGCCTCCTCTGGCCATTCTGTGTGTCTAGGGCAGCCGATGGCCATGGTAGACGGCTGTTCTGCTTGAAGATTAACTCAGGTGTTCCAGTTGCTGAGAACTCACTGATTCTTACTCTCTACTAGAGAAGAGAATATCATGAGGGACTCGTGGGATGAGAGCAGAATGTGTAGGAAAACAGATGTCTGACTTTATCAGGCTTATTTGTGTAGGTGTCTGAGTGCATGTAATTGCACCTGTCAAAAAGGCTTGAAAACTGCCTATTATTTGGTGCACACACCTCAGAACAGTGATGATCAGCAAAGAAGATCTGCTTTCACAGAACGACAGCAGCAAAAGCAACAGCAGCAACAACAACAGAAAAAC
Source organism: Trichechus manatus latirostris (assembly GCF_000243295.1). NCBI lineage: Eukaryota > Metazoa > Chordata > Mammalia > Sirenia > Trichechidae > Trichechus > Trichechus manatus. The sequence goes on from NW_004444102.1 coordinate 3,181,214, forward strand.
AAGTTACCACAGCACCAAATTGTTAAGCTGTTCCTGAATCGGCACATCTCAAACACTCCATTATGTATTTGAATAACACTAAGGTGAATTTTGGGCATGACCACACTTTCTAAAAAAATTATAAACCCAGGGTATCCATAGGCAGAACAGGGCTAAACCTTATCTTAACTCAACATCCTCAGTGGGAGGGATGGGGTGGAGGTTTAAACTGGGGAAGAGACCAGGCCAAGTGTGCACAATTAGTCAGTGAAATAACTAGTACTACAACCTATTTCTTTTCTCTCCAAACCCAGTGAGCTAACCCCTCCACGAAATGTTCTTTGACTCTCCCAAATTACTCTAAACTCCAGTGATCTTTCTTATTTAAATAACACAGAGATTTAGGGATAAACATTCTAAATGCTAATGTCTATCTCTATTGATCAGTAGATATATACATAACATATCTATTATTATCTTTATTTGGTGTTCGATTTTATATCCTAAATGTAATTCAGATTCAGTCCTTTACTATGCAGCAGAGTAAAAAAACAAGTAAATTACCTCAGAAATTAGTATTAAGGTAGTAAGCTTTTTCAGTATTTAAAATAAGTCTCTCAGTCTCTCTCTCTCTCTCTCTCACACACACAGAGGCACACACACATAGACATACGCACACCACGTTGTTGGTTGAAATTAATCCTCATTTTAATTTTCCAGGTCACTGATTTTTCGCCCATAGCCTCCTGATACTTTGTCTTGATTAAACACTTCCTCCTCTGCTAGAATGTTGCTTCAGATTTCAGTATCTGTATGACTTGGATTTAGCCAAAATTCAATTGCAGAGGTCTGGTGCAGGTTGAATGTTGTGTAAATAGAATGTACATGTGAAATTTGGTGGTGAATTCTTGGATAAGCCACTCTGGGGGTTATGAGAGGTGAGACACTCTTTGCTCTGGCTTAAGTAACAACAGATTTCCACAAAATGCATTCCAAGGGAGTAGAATCTTAGCTAATTTGTTTTGCTCAGTGAGGTAGGAAGGGCTGAATTATTTGTATTATAGAAGAGATTTGTATTAAATCAGAGGGAAAAGAAAGGAGAAAGAAGGTGTGGTTTGCTCAGCTGAACAACTTTGAGGAGGAAAGAACTGAATGTTGAATAAGGAATTTTATTTTGTTTCTCCTATGTGTTATGCATTTTGTCTCCATCACCTCATGGAATGAATCTTTATTTCAATAATGATTTTTTTTTTAACATGTTAAAGGTTTGGATCTGTTCTAGAGTTGTGCCAATTGCTATCTTTGCTTCAAAGTGAGTGGGTAGCAAAAACAGGGGCAGCTAATGCTCCTCTTTTTCTGAGTGTATGTGTATGTCTGTGATGACCTGGAAGGGTGTGGGAGGATGACAGGATGGCTTCCTAGACGTTGGACATGCCAAAAAAAGACATTGCCCTGGACAATATTAAAACAGGTAAGGGTGTCTTTATTCAAAAGGGTCATTGCAAAAAGGGTGGAGAAAGGGACTGTTGCAATATTGCAACAGGGGAGAGAGACCAAAACTAAGTCTGAGTTCAACTCTGTTGAAGCAGAGATCTGGAAGGTTTGTAAGGACTGAAGTGAGCTGATGGAAAAGTACTGAAGCACTGAAGGACACTAGGGGGAGGCTAAGCAACGGAATAGAGCTCTGGTGGCACAGTGGATAAGAGCTTGGCTGCTAACCAAAAGGTCAGAGTTAACGCGATGAGTCAACTCAACCGCAACAGGTTGGTATTTTTTTTTTTTTTTTTGTTAAGCAATGGGATGTGTCCGTCACATGAAGTCATCTCCTGACGTTACTGTGAAAACAGACGGGACGTGATCCATCCGGATTCTGGACGGGCCAGGGAGAGAGGAGGTCAGGGGCCTGGAGTCAGGAAAAAGCCTGACTGACATTTCATCAAGCTGACGCGGACATGAAGGCTGTCTCTCAGCCATTTTCCGGAACACAAAGAGCAGGGAAGATTTCTTTAACTGTAGCTGCTTTCCAGGCTCAGGTGAAATTCAACATTATCACCTGCTCACAAGTCGGAGGACTTGGGAGGTTCTAAGTGCAAAGCTAGGATGTGGAGTATAGGGCTTTTTGTACACAGTGTTTATGGGCTAGGATAGAGGGAAAAATAGTTGTCACAATTTTGAAATTCGGATTCCATATCTGCAATCCCACTCCATCTTCACTACCTTTCCTTTGCTAGAACTTTCACAGGTTCATTTTCTTCCTTTTTTTTTAATTGATGTAATTAAATGAAGTTTACATTTCAAGTTAGTCTCCCATACAGAATTTTTTTTTTATAACATACCTTGTTATGAGACCCCAACCGCTCACCCCATTCTGCGACAGCACACTTCTCCCCTCCGCCCCTGATTCCCCATGAACATTCAACCAGCTCCTAACTCTCTCTGCCTTCCCCTCTCACCTCTAGACAGAAGCCGCCCCTTTGGTCTCTTATATGTACTTGTCTAAGAGGCACATTCTTCACGAGTATCACTTTATGTCCCATAGTCCAGTCCAATCCCTGTCTGAAGAGATGGCCTCAGAAATTGTGTTAGTTCTGGGGTGATGGAGAGACCAGGGGTCATGCTCTCCGGGGTGCCTCCAGTCTTAGTCAGACCATTAAGTCTGGTCTTCTTACTAGTAATTGAGTTCTGCATCCCATCGTTCTACTGCTTCATCAGGGACCCTCTGTTGTGTTCCCTGTCAGGACGTTCATTGGTGGTAGCCAGGCACCATCTAGTTCTTCTGGTCTCAGGCTGATAAAGTCTCTGGTTTATGTGGCCCATTCTGTCTCTTGGGCCACTACTTGCCTTGTGTCTTTGGTGTTCTTTGTTCTCCTTTACTCCAAGTGGTTGGGACCAACTGATGCATCTTAGATGGCTGCTTGCAAGCTTTTAAGACCCCAGATGCCACTCACCAAAGTAGGATGCAGAACATTTTCTTAATAAGGTTTGTTATGCCAATTGACATAGATGTCCCCTGAAAGCATGGTCCCCAGACCCTGCATCCCTGCTACTCTGTCTCTCAAAGTTTTTGATTGTATTGAGGAAACTTCTTAGCTTTGGTTTAGTCCAGTTGTGCTGGCTTCTCCTGTAGTGTGTGCTGTTCTTCCTTTCACCTAAGATCATTCTTATCTACTATCTAGTTAGTGAATAACCATCACCCTCCCTCCCCACCCCTGTAACAATCAAAGAATGTTTTCTTCTGTGTTTAAACCTTTTCTTGAGTTCTTATAATAGTGGTCTTATACAGTATTTGTCCTTCTGTGCCTGACTAAATTCACTCAGCATAAGTTCTAGCTTCCGCCAAGTTATACAATGTTTCACAGCATCATCATTGTTCTCTATTGTTGCGTAATATTCCATTGTGTGGATATACCATAGTTTGTTTATCCATTTGTCCATCGATGGGCACTTACGTTGCTTCCATCCTTTGGCTATTGTGAACAGTGCTGCAATGAACATGGGTGTGCATATATCTATTCGTGTGACGGCTCTTGTTTCTCTAGGATATATTCCAAGGAGCGGGATAGCTGGATCGTATGGTACTTCTATTTCTAGCTTTTTAAGGAAGCGCCAAATCGATTTCCAAAGTGGTTGTACCATTTTACATTCCCACCAGCAGTGTATAAGTGTTCCAGTCTCTCCACAACCTCTCCAGCATTTGTTTGTTTGTGTTTTATGGATTAATGCTAGCCTTGTTGGGGTGAGATGATATCTTATTGTAGTTTTAATCTGTATTTCTCTGATGGCTAATGATTGTGAGCATTTCTTCATGTGTCTGTTAGCTGCCTGAATATCTTCTTTGGTGAAGTGCCAGTTCATATCCTTGCCCATTTTTTAATTGGGTTATTTGTCTTTCTGCTATTGAGGTTTTGGAGTATCGTGTAGATTTTAGAAATTAAATGCTGATCGGATTTGTCATAACCAAAATTTTTTTCCCAATCTGTAGGTTGTCTTTACACTCTTTTGGTGAAGTCTTTGGATGAGCATAAGTGTTGGATTTTTAGGAGCTCCCATTTATCCAGTCTCTCTTCTGGTGCTTGTGCATTGTTACTTATGGTTTGTATTGTGTTTATACCATGTATTAGGGCTCCTAGCATTGTACCTATTTTTTTCTTCCATGATCTTTACCATTTTTGATTTTATATTTAAGTCTTTGATCCATTTTGAGTAAGTTTTTGTACATGGTGTGAGACATGGGTCTTGTTTCAGTTTTTTGTATATTGATATCCAATTATGCCAGCACCATTTGTTAAAGAGACTGTCTTTTGCCCAATTAATGGACTTTGGGCCTTTGTCAAATATTAGCTGCTCATAGGTGGATGAGCTTATATCTGGATTCTCAACTCTGTTCCATTGGTCTATGTAT
>NW_004444102.1:3187758-3226870 GCF_000243295.1 Trichechus manatus latirostris
CTGTTGTTGGGTGCGTAAATATTTATTATGGTTATGTCCTCCTGGTGTATTGACCCTTTAATCGTTATATAGTGCCCTTCCTTATCTTTTGTGGTGGATTTTACTTTAAAGTGTATTTTGTCAGAGATCAGTATTGCCACTCCTGCTCTTTTTTGAGTGTTGTTTGCTTTGATATATTTTTTTCCATCCTTTGAGTTTTAGCCTGTTTGTGTCTTTAAGTCTAAAGTGTGTCTCTTGTAGGCAGCATCTAGATGGATCGTGCTTTTTTATCCAGTCTGCCACTCTCCTTCTCTTTATTGGTGCATTAATTCTGCTTACATTCTGTGTAATTATTGATAGGTATGAGTTTAGTGCTGTCATCCTGATATCTCTTTTTGTGTATTGTTCACAGTTTCTTTGTTCTCCTCGATTTTCTGTGCTGAGTCGTTTTTCTTTATGTATTTTTTTTTCATCTTTTTCTTTGTTGTAGATTTTGTATTTGCTGGGTCTTTATGTTTTTCTACTTTTTTATTTTGATTTGTAAGATTGTTAGATCCCTTTGTGGTTACCTTAATATTTACCACAAATTTTCTAAGCTTATACCAGTCTTTTATTACTTTATATCACCTTAACTTCCCCTCCATATAGAAAATCAATGTCTCCATTTTTTAAGTCCCTCTAATTTTGTTTTTATATTATCCTTTTTTTTTAACATACTGATATTTGTTTCCCTATTTTCAATGTTTTAGCTTTGACGTAATTTCGATTTCCATATCTGAGTCAATATCTGGTTGCTCTATCTTGTGTTCTAGTCTTGTGTTGTTAGCTGGTGTTATTGATTATCTAACCATATGACTCCCTTTACTATTTCTTGTAATTTTGGTTTGGTTTTTGCAAAATCTCTGAACTTCTGTTTATCTGGAAATGCCCTAATTTCGCCATGATATTTGAGAAACAGTTTTGCCGGATGTATAACTCTTGGCTGACAGTTATTTTCCTTGAAGACTTTAAATATGTCATCCCGTTGCCTTTTAGCCTGCATGGTTTCTGCTGAGTAGTCTGAGCTTATTCTAATTGACTCTCCTTTGTAAATGACTTTTCTTTTATCCCTAACCGCTCTTAAAATTCTCTCTTTATCTTTGGTTTGGTAAGTTTGATTATAATATGTCTTGGTGACTTTCTTTTGGGATCTACCTTATGTGGGGTTTGATGAGCATCTTGGATAGATATATTCTCATCTTTCATGATATCAGGGAAGTTTTCTGTCAACAAATCTTCAACAATTTTCTCTGTATTTTCTGTTATCCCCCCCATTCTGGTACTCCAATCACTCGTAGGTTATTTCTCTTGATAGAGTCCCACATGACTCTTAGAGTTTCTTCATTCTTTTTGATTCTTTTATCTGATTTTTCCTCAGGTAAGTTGGCATCAAGAGCTTTATCTTCAATATCACTAATTCTAACTTCTACTGCCTCAATTCTGCTCCTGTGAGTTTCTATTGAGTTGTCTAATTCTGAAATTTTATTGTTAATCTTCTGGATTTCTGATTGTTGTCTCTTTACGGATTCTTGCAGCCTATTAGATTTGGCATTATGTTCTTGAATAACTTTTTTAAGTTCCGCTACTACTGTGTCTGTATGTTGCCTGGATGTTTCTGTGTTCTGTCAAATTTCCTTTCTTATTTCTAGAAGAGTTCTGTATATTAATCTTTTGTATTCTGTCTCTGGTAATTCCAAGAATTTCTCTTCCTCCAGAGAATTTATCAGTTCTTTATTTTGGGAGCTTGCTGAAGCCATCATGGACTGCCTCTTTATGTGAGTTGATATTGACTGTTGTCTCCGAGTCATCAATAATTTATTATAATTTTATTTTGTGTTTGCTTAGTGAGACCTAGCTTCTTATTTTGTTTTGTTTTGATATGCCCAAATAGGCTGCTCATGTGCACTAGTTTGATTTTTGACACTTTTTGATCTCTAATGTCCTGTTACCAGATAGTTGTTTCTGTAACTAAGTATGTGCACGCCGGAGTTCATTAAAATTTCCTATATGGGATCAGCTCACATGTGCAGGTAGTCAATCACCAAGTGTGTGATGCAGGCTCTCACCCCCAGTCCTAGAGAGGCATGGGTGATTGTTGCAGGCACTGGACTCTGGCTGTGGTAGGGGATCACATGCTTAGCCAGTCAGGGGGCCGACGGTTGCCCCTGAGAGTCTGAAAGAAAAGTGTGTCCCTATTCTCTAGGGTGAATAGGTAGGTGAGTTCTGCAGCTGGGCTAAGAGCGCCCCACTATGTTGGCTGCAAAGACTCGAGGGCACCACTCCTTCCTGAACTCCTGTAGCAGGTGACTAGGCACTTTAGGAGCTATCACCAGTCCTCAAGACCCTGCTGCAGATTGATAAAAGTGCCTCCTTGAGGGGTGGGGCTGTTTCGAGTATCACAAATCTGCCCGTTCATAGCTGAAGCAGTTGAAGTTAAACTTCAGATGTTTGCCCTGTTGTACTGTGGTAGTGAGGGCCAACGCCATTGAGATGGGGCCCCACCAGTCTATACAGGGGTGTATGGCACTCAGAGTCTGTGGACCCCTGATTTCTATGGCCAGCAAAGGAGCTGTGCTGACCTTGTGCTCCTGGCCTAAGGGAGACAGCAGCTTATTTGTTCCCTCTCCAAGGACAGGAGAATGGGTCAGGGTGACTTTTGGGATCTATTTCCTGCCCAGTGGACTCCTGGTGCAGAGCGGGGAGGGAGGAGGTAAAAGGGAGAGAGTTTTTTCCCAAATGAGCTCTTTTTTTTTTTTTTAACTCACTGCAAAAGTGTGCGCGCATGTACTTATCCTAGCCTCTTGGGAGCTGCTCTTCACTGGTTCGGAGTGTCCAAGCAGAATCTCTGCTGCCAAGTCTCTCTCGATGTGAAACTGCTTCTCCAGCACATGCACAGCACAGCTGTTTGCCTGCTTCACCATGGCCCAGGCTTGGTTGTGTCTCTGCTGTGTTGCCACCGCGGCTCTAGCGCTCCTCACTTCTTCCAAATGATCTTCCTCTCCAGTATGACTCAGATGGATTTCTTAACCTTGCCTTGTTCAGGGCTGTCAGATGTTCACACAGAATCAAATCACGTGTTTTTCCAGGTCTTTGTTGTAAGAGGGATATAGGAATCATCTAACTAGTCCGCCATGTTGACCATGCCTCTCACAGGTTCATTTTCAGTGGTCTGAGCACTAGTATTGGTGGAATGTCAACTCCCTGAGTTTCACCAACATAACTGGTTGATGAGAAAAATTTGAGTAGAGTGCCTACTGTGAGAAGAGAGAACATTTCCTCCACAGAGCTTTGGTAGTGTCTCAGAGGACGAATGGCAAGGCCAGATTTTACTGAGATCAGAAGTTTGGTTTAAGCTGGGGTTTTCCATAAGAGGGCTTGAGTAGGATTGAGAAATGATCATGATGTAACAGTTTAGGATTGTTGGAAATAGCAAGTGAGGATTTTGAGGTCAAGGGTTCAAAAGTCAGACAGCACAAACTGTCTGTTGATGTTTCTTACTGAAAGGCTGATGGGAAGTTTAAAAGTTTTGAGATTCTCTGTAATGAAGAAACAAAATTATTTGCCTAAACTGGTGTTTCCTGGAACGGAGAAGTTATGCTAATGAAGACATGCAATAGTAAAGTCATGTTATTGTAGATGATAACGTGGAGGCTTAATGTGTTTGGGGTAGGTAGTTTTGGATTTTAGTAGGTAGCTTTGTTACTTGCCTTGAGTAACAGAGACAACCAGAGGGGGAATTTTAGGGCTTCTTCTTGCAGCGGCTCTTTGGGGATTGCACAGTCGATCTGAAGCATTTATCCACGTCAGGGACTATTTCCTATAGCTTTAAGCAAAACAAAATTTTCTGCCCATAAAATTTTATTATGTGCCTTATGAAACAATATATTCATGGTTCAATTTGTACAGGTGAAGAATTATGTTATAGGGAGAGGTCTACTCCTTTCTGAGATGCTGAGCACTAAGGATGGTGACACAGCCTCACTTCACCCCGAATCTCAAGGTTCTTTAACATCTCCTCTCACATAGGTCAAAGACCAGGTGGAGATATCATCTGTATCGAGTAAGAATGTCAGTCACGCTTTCTGCTTGCTGAGACTTTGGTGGTTGGTAAAAATAAGCATTTATTTCTTGAGCCCGGGTATATGTAACCATATTCTTAAATTTTAAGAATCCATTTATCATGGGTAGAGTTCTATCACAACAGTGTAGATTAGAGATTGTGTGAAAATCTGCCCATGGAAATCTGTTTATGGGATTTGTTGTGGTGGTTCTGAGAGGCCAATACCCTTCTGCTACTTTGTCAGACTGTGGTTGCTTGTGCGTGGCTATGATGCTGGAAGCTGTGCCACCTATATTGCAGATACCAGCAAGGTCATCCATGGTGGGCAGGTTTCAGTGGAACTTCCAGACTAAGACAGACTAGGAAGACCTGGTGATCTGCTTCTGAAAATTAGGCAATGGAAGCACATGGATCACAATAGAACATTGTCCCACACGTTGTTTTGGTGATGTAATAAAGAGGAATCAACTGCTAGAAGAGGACATCATGGTTGGTGAAGTGGAGGGCCAGTTAGAATGTGGGAGTCCCTCGGTGAGATGGATTGACTACTTAGCCACAGTAATAGAGTCAAACATGTTGGCAATTGTGAGGATGATTCAGGACTGGACAATGTTGTACACAGGGTCACCAGGAGTCAGAAGTCAACTCAACAGCAGCTAACGACATGTGTAAGGGCAACTACTCAGACAAAATCCCTTTGGATCTATTGGGTATAATTTGCTGCTTGTGGGAACAGAAATTATTTCCTAGGGCCTCAGCAGGCTCATTTTAATAATACATTGCACTGAGGTAAGCAGGTATTGGTGGGTGGGACAATGCTTATAATCTCAAGTGATTTTCATCTCCTTCTCCTGAACCTGAGCTTAAACATGACAAGTTATTTCAATTGAAAGAAAATAAAAAGAGAAAGGAGTGGAAGAAAAAAAAAATCACTCAGTAACAAAGTTTATTCAATGTCCAGGGAAATTAAACTCTGAGGAAGGAGAAAGTTTGGGGCAGAGGTGCATGTAAGAGGAAGGCTATGCCATTTCTTGCAGCGTTCTGAAAACTCATTTATTCCTTCATTTATTCAACCTCTAGCAATGGCTTGGGGCTAAAGGAACTATTGAATCCTGCTGGGTTGGAGAAATAAAAAGGAGCTAGCTTGAGCTAGTGTTTGAGGAATGCAAGACCATGAAATTGCTTGGCTCCTCACCTGTTATAAATTTGGTGTAAGGAATATAAGCTGTATCCTTGGACATAGTCCACTTAATTGACAGTGAGAATGCTAAAAGTGGGGTCAGTAAGAATACTGAGCAAAATAGAAAGAGAGATTGAGTGATACTAAATACATGAATTGAGCGTTAATGGGAATAAGGGAAACCCAGGAATTACATGGCAATTTTCCATCATTGTAAAATTCTGAGTATTTGATTTGTATTCATAGAGAAGAGTCAGTCACTCTTCATTAGAAATAAAAAAATTTCCAAGATAGGGATACCACTGTTATTGTTGTTGTTAGGTGCGGTCTAGTTGGTGTCGACTCACAGCTACGCTATGTACAACAGAATGAAATAATGCCCGGTCCTGCATCATCCTCACAATCCTTGTTATGCTTGAGCTTATAGTTGCAGCCACTGTGTTGATCCATCTTGTTGAGGGTCTTCCTCTTTTTCTCTGAACCTCTATTTACCAAGCACAATGTCCTTCTCCAGGGACTGGTCACTTCTGATAACATATCCAAAGTACGTGAGATGAAGTCTCACCATCCTCACTTCTAATTGAAGGAACATTCTGGCTGTACTTCTCCCAAGATAGATTTGTTCGTTCTTTTGGTAGTCCATGGTATATTCAATATTCTTTGCCAACACCATAATTCAAAGGCATCAATTCTTCTTTTGTCTCCTTATTCATTGTCCAGCTTTCCCATGCATACGATGTGATTAAAAATACCATGGCTTGGGTCGGGGCACCTTAGTCCTCTGAGTGACTTGTCTGTCAGTTTGTTGTTCTGTATTGATGTGCATGTTGCTGTGATGCTGGAAGCTATGCCACCACTATTTCAAATGCCAGTAGGGTCACCCATGGTGGACAGGTTTCAGCGAAAGTTCCAGACTAAGACAAATTAGGAAGAAGGACCTGGTGATCTACTTCTAAAAACATTGGCTAGTGAAAACCTTATGAACAAGAGGGATAACATAGAGCCACAATTAACCTCTTGTGGTAGATGGTATGCAAAGATAGCTGCCATCAATTTCTTCCCTACCTTTAACTAGACGCTGCTCCTCAAATCAAGAGCTGGACTGATTCTACGCAGTGAATGTGATGTTATCATATCACCAAGGCGAGATCATAAAATGCTTTCCAGCTTTTTCCTGGACCTGTTATAATGTTTGTTTTTGGGACAATTCTTGGAATCTAACTGCCATGCTGTGATAAGTCCAAGCCACATGAACCAGCCATATGTAGGTCTTCTGGTTAACACTAGGTGAGCTCCCAGCTCATTGCCCTTGTGAAAAACCAACCATGTGAGCAAGCCATCTCTTCATCCATCCAGTTGAGTGTTGAGATGACTAGCCTCAACCACCAGCTGGCTACAGTCTTATTAGCTGTCTCACATAAAATCTGCCAGCTGAGTCTAGTCAACCTGCAGAACCCTGAGAGAAAATTACAAGTTCTTGCTTTAAGCCATGAATTTCGGGGTGGTCTGTTACCCAGCAATGGATAATTGCAACACCTCTTGATGTGCTGTTTATGCAAATCTCTATTAGTTCACAGGAGGTGAATTTTAGACAATTAGGATGAATGAATAAATTACCGCAAAGCTGAAAATACAAAAATTTGCTATTCTTCTTTCTTGTGTTTCTCCAGGCTGCCCTATTTCCCCAGATAACACCATGCTCTGTGGGATTCAGCAATAAATTCAGACCTGGCAATATCATTGTTCCCTCTTTTGATATTCCTACTTTATGATGGAATTTGTACTGCAGATTACAAGCTGCTTCGATGCTCACATTTTGTTTTGAGATCCTGATTGTACTGTCTAAAAAATTTTGATGATACCTTGGTATTCCAAATTGTCCTTACAACTCCATGGAACTTTGTAAAGAGATGAAGAGTAAGAGATGGTACTTTGGGAGTAATACATCTTAACAGGTGTTAAAGCAGCAACCTTAGTTTCAGTGGCACACCGGGTAGTAGCTGATCGTGAAGAAACAACCAGAAATAGCTAGGATAGAGTAAGAGGAAAATGCAAACAGAAAGATGCTTCTTAAATATTTTGCAATTAAGATGAGGATATAATCACTACGTTAGAATTTACTTACTCTGTGGTACTAAATTATTGAATTAATAATGAGAAGTTGAAAATAAAATTTTTGTAGAACTGCCCCATAAGGTTTCCAAAGAGCAGCTGATGGATTTGAAATGCTGACCTTTAGGTTAGCAGCTGTAGCTCTTAACCACTGTGCCACCGGGGCTCCCAATTAATAATGAGAAGTTCAAAATAAAGTTTTATAGGATTACAGAAAGCATGGGTCATTTGATATTAACAGCACTATACGTTTTCATCTGGTGCACTCTTTATATCCCAGACTGGTAATCCTGGCCGGACATATGGTAGAGCATGACTAGAGACAGGAAAGTGAGAGTTAGGTAAATGCTTAACCTAATATATAGTATAAATATGACTGAATTTAATTCAGGCAATGGTCTGATAGTTTCAGGTTTTCTGGGAAACTATTAATGAGTCTGCAGGGGTCTTATCGCCTGTGCTATTTTTCCCTGATGGACACTAAGAAATAATTTACAGGATTGGAAAAATATAACGAAAGGGCTTCTTTTCTCCTGATATTCCTCCTCTAACTGTCCAGGCATTAGGATAAAAGGAATGAGGAAAACACGTGGAGGAGACTCACCGGTACACACCAACCTCTAAGGGAACTCAAAGCTTTCTCTTACCCATCTCGTCAGCCGGCCCACTCCTCCACAGCCTTCTCCAGCAGTCCTGATTCCTACATCAGTGCCGCTTACATTGACATCTAATCATCTTGTTATCTCTATAATGTTCACAGTTTTGCTCACCATGAAGTACTATCCTGTGAGGAAAAAGATGTTTGTCACATTGAAAGGAACAAGGGTTGATTAATTATCTCTCAACATGTCTTCTTTTTCTTATTATAAAATACTGTTTTCATATGCATATGTGTATATGTATACGTATATACATATATATGGATTGTTGTCTGTGTATGTGTATATGGGTGGAGATATATATATATGTATATATATATATACATACAAATACACATTCCATATACATAACATATTGTCAGTGAAGATGGGTTTCAGTGGTAATATAAAGTCACAGTATATTAAACAAAAATTCAGGAAAAATCTTAACTGAAAAGCTAAGATTATTTTTAACTGAGATGTCTTTGAAACAATTAGAATCATGCATGGTAGGTACTGAATAATTCAAAAGAAATTGCAGAAAATTCATGATTTCTTCTTCGAGTCACTGCCTGATCTACAAATAGTGTGAAAAGTGATATGGTTTGATGTATTTTCCCCCTCCTGACAAATAACAGAGTATGATGCTTCTATAATTATCCTGAAATATTTTAGCAGTACAGCCCAGAATCATGTCAAAGTAACTGAAATCAGGTTTACAGCAGAATTCCAGAATAGCAGTGATTTTTTTAAAGGAATTGGAAAAGACAAATATTTAAAGGCTATGTTCCTCTAATCTCAGAAAACTTTAAGAAAAGATCGCATATGTCCTGTATATGACTGGATTATTGCCTAGCTAGACCTGTGCTGGGCAGAGGCAGCAAACCCCGGTGCTAGGAATTTGGAATAAACATTTCACGATTTTTATTTATGTTCTACCCCTGACTTGCCCCTGTGATTTGGGAAAAAAACCTCAACCTCTACATTTTTCATAGACTCATCTGTGATTTATGTGATATCTATAGCGTTGCTATGAGTCGGAATCCACTCGATGGCAATGAGTTTGGTTTCTTCTTATGATTGTATAGCCCAAGGAACATTTGACAGTGTCTGGAGACAGTTTTGGCTGCCAAAAATGTGTGTATGGGGTAGGGGAGTGGGTGCTAAATGCACCTCCTGGGTAGAGGCCACAGACTTTGCTAAATATCCTACAATGCACAAGACAGGAACCCACAACAAACGCTTATCTATCCCAAAATGTCAATAGTGCTCAATTTCAGAAATCCTGGCCTAGAAACTTTAGGCTTCATGCCAATAAAGGGACAGTAAGGAAAAACTTTCCTCCAGAGGGTTGGAAATTTTGAACTGAGGGACCCCCAAACAAAAACCATTAACCTAAGAGTTTTAGTTATACCCTAAACTGAAGGGTGAAGAATAGTAAGTCATAGAATTTGTCAATGAAATATTTTGTTATTTTTGTCTCTGTCTGGAATGTGGGTTGAGAAAAATTCCTATGAATTTAAGCATCTTCTCAGTTTGTAGTCTATATTTACCAACCATGTATCTTAGATCTTAAAGATTTAGAAAATAAACACAAATTCTGGATGAGTGATATATGTGGGATTACTGGCAGAAGCAAACACCAAATCTCTCTGGCAGAATAGTTTAATAATCTATGATACAAGAAGACCCTTGCAGAAAGAAATTATATAATCAGAGATCAGCTCACAATAAAAATCAATGCACCAAGAGAGAGAATTAGTAGACTCAAGTAACAGTAATAGTAAAGCCCCAAACACTCAGGATAATAAGTTTAACACCACTATGTTTAATACCATTAGAATATTTTAAAAGTAATCAAAATCTTATAAAAATGCAGATGTTAAAAAAATAAGTAGATACTTAAAAAGAAGCAAATTAAACCTCCAGAAATGAAAAATAAATATCATTGTAATAAAAGCTCAATCAACAATTTAAATAGCAAATTTGATACAAATGAAGAGAGAATATTGAACTAGAATTAACATAAAAACAACTACCCAGAATACAGAACAGATTAAAAAAAGTTGGAAAATATGAAAGAGTTTGAGAGACACAGAGTTCAGAATGGAAATTGTCAAAATTCATGTTACAAGAATTCTTGTAAAAAGACTTAAGGACAGAGGAGAGCTATTAATCAAAAGTGTCTGAATTACACTTTGCTATCAGAATCGACTGGATGGCAACGTGTTTTTTTTTAATGGTGGATTTAACTTCATGCTGAATACAGCTAAATATGTTATATGAACTACAGGGGAAAATCTTTTTTAAAACATTGAAAGAGCTAACATTTTAGTGACGAATGACTGTTAATACATGAAAGTCTTTCCTTCGACCATTATCATGGAATAAAGCATATATATATTTTTTATTACATTTTTTTCCAGTGACCTTGTCTTATTCTGGGGCCCTTGTGGTCAGTGGTGAAGAGCTTGGCTGCTAATCAAGAGGCTGGCAGTTCAAATCCACCAACTGCTCCTTGGAAACCCTATGGGACGGTTCTACTCTATCCTATAGGGTCACCATGAGTCAAAATCGACTCAATGGCAAGGGGTATGGATGTCTTATTCTACATTGACTTAATGCTTTAAAAACCGAATAAATTGTTCTACATACAATATAATTTGTTCTTTCATGTTATGACTTGAATTGTGTTCCCCAAAAATATGTACAGTTACGCATTGCTTAAAGTCCATGATATGTTCTATGAAATAGGATGTTATATGATTTGGATGTTATGTGAACACCATATTATTACAGGCAGTCCCCAGGTTACAAACGTCCGATTCAAGCACAACCCATAGTTACAAACCAACCCTCCTAGAGCCCATTATATTGAAACCTTATGGGAGAGTGCTTCTGGTCATCCTCGTTACGGCTGCTGCTGCTGGAGCTGCACGCAGAGGCCAGAGGAATGGGCGGAGGTGGCATCCGTGGCTGAAGAGGGCAGCAGTGGGGACAGAATCAGAGGAAGTGAGTGAAGAGGAAGCAGAGCACGCAGAACCCCACCCGCTGTTCTGCCAGCCTGAGAAGTAGGAGCAGCCAGGGCTCTGCCGCCCCCACCTCCTTCTTGCCTGCCAGAGAAAGCCCAAGGGCCCACACCCACAGCCGTGTCGTCATCTGCCAGTGGTGGGCACTAGTCCAGCCAGAGCCCTGCCATTCCCCACCTGCTGTAAGAATCTGGGTTTCAGGAGTCAATCCGGGCTCATAGCAACCCCATAGGACAGAGTAGAACAGTCCCATAGGGTTTCCAAGGAGCCACTGGTGGAGCCAAGCTCTTAACCATTGTGCCACCAGGACTCCTTAAATCATTTGGGGGAAATAATAAACAAAAGTAGAGCTGCTTTCCCTTTAAAACAAAACAAAACAAAACTTAATGGACCATAGACGTATATACAGTCAAACTTTGTCTGAATGAACGTTATGTGGTACATGACTGTGTTGAAGTGTTGGCCATCTATGACCCTGTTTGAAAATAGTGGTTTCTTTTGGTATGTTAATAAGGTCATAACAGAACAGGGTGGGTTCTAAACATGATTACTTGCTTGTTATAAAAAGAGCAGAATAGACACGGAGACACACTTTGGAGGAAGACAGATGCCAAGGAGCACCAAGGAGAACCAAGGAATTTCAAGGCACTCCTAGGGTTATGGACAAGGACGAGCTGCTCCTTAGAACCACACCCTGAATTCAGACTTCTGTCCTCCAGAACTGTGAGAAAATAAACTCTTACTCTCTAAGGCTATCCTCTTCTGGTGTTTTTGTTATGGAAGCACTAGCAAACTAAGACAGAATCTGGTACCAGAGAGTGGGTGTGCTGTCTAACCAATACTTAAAATGTGGAAGTAATTTTGTAATTGGTTAATGTATACACATAAGAGAAATTCTTGTGCACTTGATAACGAGAGCCTAGATTTTCTCCAAGAGACTGTTGGTAGAATTATGGACATTAAAACCTCTTCAGACTAGGACTCAAAAAGAAATGAAGAATCTTACAGAGCGGCTTCTATTGTCATGAACAGAATGTTGCTGGAGATGTAAACATTAAATATGCTTCTGCTGAGGCTTTAAAAGGAAATGAGAACCTGTTATTGGACACTGGAGAAAAAGCGATCCTGTTATAAAGTGGCAAAAAACTGTCTGAATTATCTTTGAAAGTCTTGTGGAAGGTAGGGCTTACACGTGATGAATTTGGATATTTAGCTGAGGAAATTTCTAAGTGATATCTTGAAGATGTATCATGGGTTCTCTGTGTTACTTATAGTAAAATGTAGTAGGAAAGAGATAAATTGAGAAATGAACTGTGTAAAAAACCCCAACAACTTAAATATGTGGAAAATTCTATTGTAAAATTAAGAGAGCTTGCCCTGGAAAGGACACCAAGGCTGTGGCTACACAACCATTTACTAAAGAGATTAGGCGTATGAGGAATGGATCTAATCAACCATCCCAGCAGAAACCCGGTCAACTTAGACTGAAAGGGACAGAGACAGTACAAAATGAAGGAAAGCTGTCTGCCTCCTGGAACTCTAAAGGCAGAAAATGGGCCAATGCAACTACTTGGTTGTGAGCATTTGTTGTCTTCCAAGAAAAGGAAGGGACTATCCTGAGAGCAGTTCAGAGCACGGGTGATAGGGCTGCCATAATCTCAACTTCAAATGTGGAAGCCATCTTCTATTTTCAAAGAGTGAGGTCTTCGCTGCCTTGGTTCTGGAAGGTGGGGCTACCATCTGGTGGGCCTGGAAAATGGGCCTGCCCAAATCTGAGGATGTGGTTTCTCCATCCCTGCGAGCCTGGAAGACCCAGAATCCTGAGAGCATGTCCAATGCCTAGAGTCTGGAAGGCAGGGCCATTGCCCAGAAGTACCTGGAAAACAGAAAATTATTTTTAAAACTTGAGAACTAATGAGATTTGCCCTAATGGGTTTTGGACTTGCTTGGTACCTATTACCCTTTTTCTTCCCTCCCATTGCACCCATTTTGAATGGAAATGGCTACTGTATGCCTGTTTCACCATTGTTCTTTGGAAGCAGTATTAGATACCTTGCATTTTGCCCAAGATGAAATACAGCTGGAGTCTCACCCATACTTAATTCAGATGAATAAGATCAGAGTTTGGATTTAAAGGTGATGCTGGAATGGTTTAAGACTTTTGGCAATAATGTGAAAGGGCAAATGTGCTTTTAAGTTTGGTGTGGGGGGACTAAAGAGAGGGATGTTTTGAATTGTGTCTCTCCAAAATAAGTACTAAAGTCTTGGCAGTCTGTACCTGCTGATGTGATCCTTTTTGGAAATAGGGTCATACCAGAATATGGTGGGCCTTAATCTTAATCACTTCTGAGTTACAGAGCAGAATAGACACAGAGACACACACTGCTGGAAGACAGGCACTAAGGAACGCAAGGAACGTCCGGGAACTCCTAGGGCTACCTACAGGAAAGGACCTCCCCTAGGGCCATGCCATGAATTCGGACTTCTAGCCTCCTGAATTGTAACAAAATAAATTCCTGTTCTTTAAAGCCACGCACTTGTGATATATTTTGTTACAAAAACCTTAGTTAACTAAGACGCTCCACCTCTTTTTTTCCTTTCATTAATTTTACAGAACTTTTAACCTTTCATAACATTTAACGTAATTAGTAGATAACACACATAATATTTGTTTGATGACTACCTCCCATTCTGACTGTAAGGGTCACATTGGTATTATTTTCTGTTACTTTTATTTCTAAAGCTTTACAGAGTGAATGGCACATAGGAAGAATGCACTACGTAATGTTACCAAATGAATGTGTGGATAAATGCTGGTCTCTCAATGCAATAGATAAGATTTTTGGCCTTTGAAAGTCATGATACTATGGCTGTCTGAGCGAAAACTCAGTGAAGGGCGGCACATTTGATGCTTATAATCCGAGTTCATTTTTAATTTTATTTCATTTGAATAATATGAGAAAACAATAATACAATATCAATACAATTAATGCTTAAATTACTTTGGGGAAACATAGTTCATTGAAGAAACACCAGAGGAATTTCCATTAAATTTAAGAACAAGAAAAATATACCCATTACTACCTGTATTATGTATTATTTCTCTTAAAGTTATATCTAAAAAAATAAAATAAGGGAAATAAATAAATGGTTTAACTACTAAAGAAACACAAAATTTACGAATAATACAGTTGCTTTGGTCATCCACCTAGAAAATTATTAAAATAAAAAATATATACTTTCTGTTATAAGATATTGGGGTTTATGGTAGGATGAATAATGGCCCCCCCAAAATATCCAGGTCCAAGTCCCTAGAACTGTGACTGTTGCCAAAAGGGACTTTACAGATGTGATTTAATTTATGATATTGAGATGAGGAGATGACCATGGATTATCAACATGCGTTCCACATGTAATCACAGTGCTCTTATAAGAGAGAAGCAGAAGACATTTGAAGGACATTTGAAGAACATTATGTGGAGACAGGAGCAGAGGACAGTGAGAGATCTGAAGATGCCATGCTGATGGAGGAAAAGGCCACGAGCTAAGGGAGCTAGAAGCTGGGAAAAGCAAAGAAATAGATTCTCCCCCAAAGTCTCCAGAGGGAGAGAGCACAGCCCCGCAGACACCTTGGATTCAGACTATGAAACCCATTTTGGACTTCTGACCTCCAGAACTGTTAAGATAATGCGTTCATGCTGCTTTTAGCCACTATGTTTGTGGTAATTTGTTACAGGAACAAGAAGAAACTAATGAAGGGATAAAGAGATTCTTTTTATAAAATCTACAGACAATATCCCATGTTTTAAAATAAAGTTTACCCGATATGTGTTTTAAATAGTTTTTTAAATTTTTAAATTTTTTTTTATTGTTGTGCTTTAAGTGAAAGGTGAAAGTTTAAACTCAAGTTAGTCTCTCATACAAAAGTTTATACATACATTGTTATGTGACCCTAGTTGCTATCTCCATACTGTGACAGCACACTCCTCCTTTCCACCTCGGATTTCCTGTGTCCATTCAACCAGCTTCTGACTCTCTCTGCCTTCTCATCTCACCTCTGGACAGAAGCTGCCCATTTAGTCTCATGTATCTACTTGAGCTAAGAAGTGCACTCCTCACGAGTATCATCTTATGTCCCATAGTCCAGTCTAATCTTTGTCTGAAGAGTTGGCCTCGGGAATGGTTTCAGTTTTGGGCTAACAGAGAGTCCAGGGGCCAGGTATTCTGGGGTCATGTTTTAAATAGTTTAAAAAGAAAAAAAAACTTACCTAGGAATACAGAAATATATGTACTCCAAATCGTAAAGGTGCTATTATTTTTTTTCCAGTTCATTTAAACTTTTATTTCATTCCAATCAATAACTTCTATGATTTTTTTTGGTAGACTTGACAAAGTATTCCGAATTTCACATAGAAGAATAAATCTGTGAGAATAAGTAATAAAAAATCAAAAAAGAAGGATAAAGATGGGTGAAAAGAAAGAGGGGAGAATGTGACTTACATTGTCAAATATGAAAATGTAAATATAAAATAAACTTTCTTTGAAATCCTAAAGTCTCATAGTGTTGTGTTGAGATAAGAATATCTTTTCTCAATGGAACTGATGTTAATAGGCCAATGACAAGCTCATGCATATATATAAACACTTTAGCATAGGATAAATATGGCATTTCAAATAAAGGAGAAGTTATGAATTATTCAATAAATCATGGTGAGACAATTAGATTTCTCTGTGGAGAAATTATATATTGTATGCCAAAATAATTCTACAGAGATTTAAAAAATGATGTAAAAAAATGAAATGATACATAATGAATTTTTTCTATAAATAAATTCAAAGGCAGAAGTCACTTATAACACATTGACACATATACTTGACTACTAACAGTTAAATTCCCCATGCATCTGTCAGTTTGTCCTGCTGTGGTGGCTTGCCTTTTGCTGTGATGCTGGAAGCTATGCCATCAGTATTTCAAATACCAGCAGGGTGACTCATGGGGGACAGGTTTCAGCAGAGCTTCCAGACTAAGACAGACTGGGAAGAACAAATTGGCAGTCTACTTTTGAAAAAATTGGCCAGTGGAAACCTTATGAATAGCAGCAGAACATTGTCTGGTATGGTGCCAGATGATCACCTCAGGTTGGAAGGCACTCAAAATATGACTGGGGAAGAGCTTCCTCCTCAAAGCAGAGTGGAGCTTAATGATGTGGATGGAGTCAAGCTTTCGGGATCTTCATTTGCTGAGGTGGCACGAATAAAAATTAGAAGAAACGGCTGCAAACGTCCATTAAAAATCAGAACATGGAATGTACAAAATATGAACCCAGGAAAATTGGAAGTTGTCAAAAATGAAATGGGACTCATAAAAATCAACATCCTAAGAGCGGTATTGGCCTTTTTGAATCAGACAATCACATGGTCTACTATGACAAATTGAAGAGGAATGGCATAGCATTCATTGTCAAAAAAAAAAAAAATTCAAGATCTATCCTGAAGTATAATGCTGTCAGTGATAGGATAATATCCATATGTCTACAAGGAAGACCAGTTAATAGGACTATTATTCAAATTTATGCACCAATCACTAATGCCAAAGATGAAGAAATTGAAGATTTTTACCAATTTCTGCAGTCTGAAATAGATCAAACATGCAATCAAGATACATTGATAATTACTGGTGACTGAAATGGAAAAATTGAAAACAAAGAAGGATCAGTAGTTGGAAGACATGGCCTTGGTGATAGAAACGATGCTGGAGATGGCATGATAGAATTTTGCAAGACCAATGATTTCTTCATTGCAAATACCTTTTTTTTCAACAACATAAATGGTGACTATACGTGTGGACCTCACCAGATGGAAAACACAGGAATCAAATGGACTACATCCGTGGAAAGAGACAAAGGAGAATTTCGATATCATCAGTCAGAACAAGGCCAGGGGCCAACTGTAGAACAGACCATCAATTACTCATATGCAAGTTCAAGTTGAAGCTGAATTAGAGTAAGTCCATGAGAACCAAAATACAACCTTGAGTATATTCCACCTGAATTTAGAGAGCACCTAAAGAACAGATTTGACACATTGAACACTAATGACCAAAGACCAGACAAGTTGTGGAATGACATCAAGACATCATACATGAAGAAAGCAAAAGATCATTAAAAAAACAAGCAAGAAAGAAAATACTAAAATAGATGTCAGAAGAGACTCTGAAACTTGCTCTTGAAGGTTGAGTTGTTAAAGCAAATGGAGGAAATGATGAAGTAAAAGAGCTAAACATAAGATTTCAAACGGCAGCTGGAGAAGACAAAGTAAACTATTATAATGAAATATGCAAAGACCTGGATGGAGTTAGAAAACCAAAAGTGAACAATACACTCGGCATTTCTCAAGCTGAAAGAACTGAAGAAAATTCAAGCCTCGAGCTGCAATTCTGATGGATTCTACCAGCAAGTACTGAACAACGCAAGAAGTATCAGAAGATGGAAGGAATACACAGAGTCTCTCAACCAAAAAGAATTGGTTGACATTCAACCATTTCCGGAGGTAACATATGATCAAGAACCAATGGACTGAAGGAAGAAGTCCAACTTGCACTGAAGGGAAAGGTGAAAAACAAGGTCCAGGAATTGACTGAGTGCCAATTGAGATGTTTCAATAAACAGCTGCTGTGCTGGAGGTGCTCACTTGTCTATGTCATGAAATTTGGAAGATAGGTTGCTGACCAACCAACTGGAAAAAGTCCATACTTTGTGCCGTATCTCAAGAAAGGTGACCCAACAAAATGCGGAAATTATCAAACAATATCATTAATATCACACACAATTAAAATTTTGCTGAAGATCATTCAAAAGCAGCTGCAGCAATATGTTGACAGGGAACTCCTAAAAGTTCAAGTTCAAGCAAGATTCAGAAGAGTACATGGAATGAAGGATACCACTGCTCATGTCAGATGGATCTTGGCTGAAAGCAAAGAATACCAGAAAGATGTTTACCTGCGTTTTATTGACTATGCAAAGCCGTTTGACTGTGTCGTCCATAACAAATTATGGATAACATTGCAAAGAATGGGAATTCCAGAACACTTAATTGTGCTCATGAGGAACCAGTACATACACCAAGTGGCAGTTGTTCGAACAGAAAAAGGGGATACTGTATGGTTTAAAATCAGGAAAGGTGTGCATTAGAGTTGTATCCTTTCACCATATTTATTTAATCTGTATGCTGAGCAAATATCTCGAGAAGCTGGATGTATGAAGAAGAATGTGGCATCAAGATTGGAGGAAGACTCATTAACAACCTGCAGATGACACAACCTTGCTTGCTGAAAGTGAAGAGGACTTGAAGCACTTACTGATGAAGATCAAAGATACAGCCTTCAGTAAAGATTGCACCTCAACATAAAGAAAACAACATCATGATAAATGGGGAAAATATTGAAGTTGTCAAGGATTTCCTTTTTCTTGGATCCACAATCAATGCCCATGGAAGCAACAGTCAAGAAATCAAACGATGTTTTGCATTGGACAAATCTGCTGCAAGAGACCTCTTTAAAGTGTTAAAAAACAAAAATGTCACTTTGAGGACTAAGGTGCACCTGACCCAAGCCATGGTATTTTCAATTACCTCATATGCATGTGAAAGCTGGACAGTGAATAAGAAAGACAGAAGAATTGAGACATTTGAATTATGGTATTGGTGAAGAATATTGAATATACCATGGACTGCCAGAAGAACGAACAAATCTATCTTGGAAGAGGTACAGCCAGAATGCTCCTTAGAATCGAGGATGGCTAGATTTCTCATGCATTTTGGACATGTTATCTGGAGGAATCAGTCCCTGGAGAAGCACATCATGCTTGGTAAAGTAGAGGGTCATCGAAAAAAAGGAAGACCTTCAACCAAATGGATTGACACAGCAGCTGCAACAATGTGTTCAAACACAGCAACAAGTGTAAGTATGATGCAAGACCAAGCAGTGTTTTGTTCTGTTGTACAGAGGGTTGCTGTGAGTTGAAACCGACTCAATGGCAGCTAACAACAACAGTTAAAAATATTTTACCTCAAAAAAAACTAGGCAAAAATAAACAAAAAAATCTTGGAAAAGACATTTGCAAAATATGACAGAAAAAAATGCAATGATTTCTCATTAGAAGGCTTTTCATACATTAATAAGTAACATGTTGAATGGATGAAACTGGAGGACATTATGCTGAGTGAAATAAGTCAATCACAAAAGGACAAATATTGTATGAGATCTCTATTGCAAAAACTCATGAAAAAGTTTACACACAAAAAGTAACCATCTTTGTGGGTTACCAGGGATGGGAGGGGTCGGGGGGGGGGAATACTAAATAGGTAAGTGGTATCTCTGGTGAAGGGTGAAACAGTACACAATACTGGCGAAACCAGCACAATTTGTACAAGGAAAGGTCATGGAAGCTTCATAGACACATCCAAACTCTCTGAAGAACTGAATTCCTGGGTGGAGGGCTATGGGGACCATGGTCTCAGGGAACACCTAGCTCAACTGGCATAACTCAGTTTATAAAGAAAATGTTCTACATTCTACCTTGGTGAGTAACATCTGGGATGTTAAAAGCCTGTGAGCAGCCATCTACAATACTCCACTGATCTCACCCATTCGGGAGCAAGGGAGAATGAAGAGAACAGGATACAAGGAAAAGATTAGTCCAAAGGACTAATGGACCACAGCTACCAAGGCCTCCATCAGAGTGAGTCCAGTATAGCTAGATGGTGCCTAGCTACCACCACTGACTGCTCTGACCAGGATCACAACAGAGGGTTCTGGACAGAGCTGGAGAAGGATGTAGAACATAATTCTAACACACACAAAAAAGACCAGATTTACTGGCCTGAAAGAGACTGGAGAAACCCCAAGAGTATGGCTCCCAGACATCCTTTTAGCTCCCTGCGGTGAAGTCACTTCTGAGGTTCACCGTTCAGCCAGGGATTGGATAACCCTGTAAAACAAAATGGGACTAATGAGGCACATCAGTCCAGGGACAAGGACTAGAAGGCAGAAGGGGACAGGAAAGCTGGTGGTAGGGAACCCAAGGTTGAGTAAGGACAAGGTGACATGCAGTGGGGTTGTTAACCATTGTCATAGGGCAACATGTGTACTAACTGTTTAATGAGAAACTATTTTGTTCTGTAAACCTTCATCTAAAGTGAGAATAGCAGCACAACTTGAAGAACGTAATCGATGTCACTGAATTGTGCATGTAGAAATTTTTGAAATGGTGTATCTTTGGCTATGTATATTTTCACCAAAAAAAAAGGTGGGGAAGGGAGAGGATTGACATGTCATGGGGTTGTTAACCAATGTCATAAAACAATATGTGTACTGATTGTTAAATGAGAAACTATTTGTTCTCTAAACCTTCAACTAAGTACAATAAAAAATTAAAAATAATAATTAACATGTTGAATATTGCAATAAAATGGATAAAAAGACAGAAGTAAATTTTTCAGTGAAAATGTACAGATGGATATTAAATTCAAGGAAAAAATTCATAATTAAAAAAAAATCTAAAGTTGAACAATGAGGTTTCATTTTGCTTTGCAAATTGTAAAGACGGGGGGAAATATCCAATGTAGTAATTACCATTTTTTATATAATGAACACGTATTAGTGTTTTAATAAGAAATGAAAGCAAAACCAACATAGAAGAAAAAAATTTCAAGAAATGTTTGCTTTCTTTTCTCAGCTTGGCCCTTCATTTATTTATTTGGCTAGCAAATATTGGGCAGTTATCTTTCAGGTAATGTGCTAGAACACAAACAATTTTATGAGTGGATGTGTATGTGTGGTCGGAGGGTGGAGGTTGAAGGGAGAGAGAAGCGAGCAACATCGTATGTACAACCCATCATGACAAGCATCCGGAGGAAATACGAGGATCTGCATATTTAGAGAAGGCCCACCACCAGGGGGCAGTGGTGGCTCCGTGGTAGAATCCTGCTTTCCACGTGGAAGAACCGCTCCATTTCCCAGCCAATGCACCTCATGCACAGCCACCACCTGGCTCTTCGTGGAAGCTTTCTTGTTGCTATGATGCTGAACGGATTTCAGTGAAACTTTCAGACTGAGATGGACTAGGAAGAAAGGCCTGACAAGCTCCTTCTGAAAATCAGTCAAGGAAAAACTCTATTGATCACAGTAGTCAGTCGCAATTGATCACGGGGATGGTGCAGGACTAGGCAGCCTTTTTTCTATTGTGCAGGGATTGCTGCGAGTTTGGGGGCTGAACAGATGGCAGCTAACTACCACCACAAGAGGGCCAAGGAACAGTCAGCAGGAGGAAGCGCTTGAAATACGGCTGAGAGCCTCCCGAGACGAACAAAACGAGTTCTCCTGCTAGAGGAAGAAGGGAGGGAGAGGGCTAACTGAGGGACGAGGCATGACAGAAAGTAGGGAGGAGTTGTGATAGTAGGTCTGAAACACAGGTTACCAGACAAGAAGTCTGGGACTGGTAATGGTGAGTGGGTCTGGGGCTTAGCCAAGGAAGTCTTGTTCACCAAGTTTAGGAGATGGAATTTGATTCTGTAGCTCTTGGGGTTTCTCTGAATGTTTTCAGGAGACGAGTGGTAAGATCTTGCAATATAGAGAAAGCAGCAGAAACTGGATGTTCCTGGGGTTTATATAATCTGCAGGGAAAAGTTAGAAACGTTCAGAAGAACAAGGCTGTTGTTTTGCAGCCGCATATGCTTTTATTTCTTTATACACTAACTCTTTAAGAAACAAGGATTTGCTGAGCTCTCACTGCATTCTTACTGAGCCCCCTGCCCCAAAAAGGAATCCGGGAGCAAATGCAGCACAATCAATGCCCTGAATGAATTTAGATCTAGAGAAGAGAGGGGCAAGCAACAGATGCAGCCAGCTTAGAATGGTGTCAGGTAAGGCTTCCTAGAGGTAGTGGCATAGTTAGTTTACTTCGTTCCGTCTGATAGCTCCATGTGTAGGGCAACCAATCCAAAGGCAGAGGCCACCCAGAGAGAAGAGCCCCACGTATTGGATATATGACCTCACCCACGACTGTGGACCCTGAACTCCTTTGAGAATGGAATTGGGGATCTTTTATCCAACTTCAGGTGCCTGATGTCCCAGGGCTTCAGCATCTCACGCTCAGGTAGGGCTGCCTTAACACGATGGATTTATTGAGAAAGTCAATTTGTTTGTTCTTTTTTTACTACTATCTCATTGGGAATAACTCTAGTTTTAAATACCATCCAAAGTCATTGTTAAACAATGATTCCCCTCCCCTCTAATAAAATAGGCTGAAAGAAGGAAAGAAAGGAAGAATAAACGGAGAGAGAGGGAGAAAGCAAAGAAGAAGGCAGGAGAGAGAGAGAGAGACCAAGACTCTCCTGCCGAGAGTTAATGAGACTTTTCCTCCCATTTGTTTTCTCTCCAGGTGAGTCTGGAATGCTGTGACTGGAGCTCTAAAGAAGCCTCACCAGAGCCAGGACATACGAACAAAGAGGCATGAACAGTGGCTCCCATAACTCTGTGGTCTGATGCAATTCTTCCTGACCATCCTGCTGATTCTTTTTAAAAGATCATTTCAATTCCTCTTACTTAGTAGGAGGAAAATTGCTGGCTGTTTAAAAAGGAAAACGTCCCCCTTGCCCCATTTACTGTGTTATTCATGAGACGGAGAGATGGCAGGATACAGGAGAATGAGGATAAAGGGACCAGGAGAGGGAGATAAGGATGGATTATCTTCCACAGGCAAGCTTCCTGTGGCCAGCCTCTGCACTACGGTGCCACCGCAGCCCGTGGCATCCCTCCCAGCTGACTCCCTGCCACCTTGCTCTGTGAGCAGGGCTGACCCATAGCATTTCAAGAACAAGCATTTCCATCAGGCACTCATAGAGACGCTGACATTTCACAGGTTCACCAGAATGGCACGCTCTCTAACCCATAGTTCTTTGCAGGAGCAAAATTCAGTTTTCTCTGCATAGCCCAAATCTAAGAAGAAGAAGGAAAAAATAATAAGAAAAGGAAACCATATTTCTCACTAGAAAGGTGAAGAATCAACTCTTTTCTTTATTAGCTGCCTCTCATCGCGAAGTTTCTCTAATCTGCTAGCTGAAAAGATGTCTTACTTCACAGACGTTGAGCAGTCCTCTAACCTCTGCGCCGTCTATCCCTTTTCCTTTTCTATTTTGTATTACAGGTGTGATCTCAGGCGCACTGACTGGGTCCTGACAGAAAAGAGAAGGCAGATTCAGCGAGGATGTTGAAGACGATGTTACGCCAGGAGTGTTACAGAGGTGTGGACAGAATCAAAGAAACCAACAAGTGATACAGAGGTACCCAGCGACTAACCACAGCCGGAAGCCGTCACCACGCTACTCCTGAAGGGCAAGGGGGAAAATGGGGTGCCAGGTTCCGGTGAGAGCCGAGGCTGTGGGGAGGCAGCTGCCCAGTTCTAGTCACAGTCACAGGGTGTCAGAGTCACTGCCAGAACGGAGGAAGTGTAGTGTGGTTGTTAGTTGCCATCAGTCCTCTCCTGGTGACCCATGTAAAACAGAACTAAATGTTGCCCAGTCTTGCACCATCTTCATGATCACTGGTGTGCTCAAGTTCATAGTTGTAGCCACTGTGCATTTTGTGTGCCTTTCAACATAGGTGGGTCATCTTCCAGCACTATATTGGTCAACATTCTGTTGTGATCTATGGGTTTTCATTGGCTAATTTTTGGAAGTAGATCACCAGGCCTTTCTTCCTAGTCTATCTTAGTCTGGAAGTTCCACTGAAACCTATCCACCATGGGTGACCCTGCTGGGATTTGAAATACCAGTGGCACAGCTTCCAGCACCATAGCAACATGCAAGCCACCACAGTACGACAAACTGACAGATGGGTGATGGAAACAGTTTGTCTGTGAGGGTTAACACTCTGAAAGCTTTCTTCTCTTGACTTCCAAACTCCTTCCCATGTCTTTCATTAACTGAACCCAATCAGAAATTGCAGGATGGAAGCTCAGAGATGCAGCCTCCTCCAGTCAGCCTCTGTGGGCACAGAGTAAAACAAAGATAGACGGACAATGTGTCACAGATGAGGGCTGGCAGACAGAATAAGCAAAACACCAGCTATATTCCCTAGTACATAGGGTTGGATAAAAATCCATTACCAAACTTTTCTGTTAACCACTTTATAGGGAAAGTACTATGTGAAGGAAGGTAGAAGACAGCCTTTTTTGTAGCTATTGAACACCATTATTATATTGTAATTATATAACTATGATCCTTATCTCCACCACGAAACCGGAGTTTGTGAGGAGGCAGTCCTTCAGACAAGTCCAGTGGCTGTAGTCTTCCCAACTCCTCCCTGTGCTAGAAGTTTCAGACCACCCCCACTCTGAAGCCTAATGGTTTGTCTAAATGTCAGCAGGGTTAGAGATGCAGTTCAGGGCTTGGCACCAAAGTTTCGGACCCTGATCCGCTAGAGTGGTCAGGAGGGAATACTCCATGTAGCATACTGGCAATGGGTTTGATTTGCTTTATATTTGATTGTGGATAACAATGCCAGTATATGTATCAGAGAAATTCTCCTACTAATACTGGGTTAATGCAGTTTCAAAACACTGTCACAGAGAATAACTAATTTAGAAAGGAAAGTGAATCTGGTTATCTGTCCATGAACTTGCCTGACAGTTCTGGGAGAAGTAGAGAAATTCCTTTATTTTGATTGTTCTTTGGGGAAAAAGAAATAATTAAGTAGTTTCAACCAGAAGAAGAACAGTGGAAAAGAGAAGGGCAGAAAGTAACAATAAATTTGAATCTTGCCACCCTCATAACTACTGGTAAAGATGATTCATAAAAATAAGGTTGTCCATTGACCAGGGGGTGATAAGTATGGGAAAGCAAGAACCTTGACCTGAGCCCCAAATAATAATTAATAGAAATGATACTTCACTGACAAACAGTTATAGGAATCACTATGGCTGAGAGCAAAGGTGAATCAAGGTAAATACACCTATAACCACCTATGTCCATATGAAAATGGATGGTTAGAACATAGATACTGTGGGTTATCAATGGGATATTCTAGTGCTCTCAAAGCAGGCCTCCAGCCTGAGTACAGGTGTTACAGTTAGAGATGCCTTACAGGATGTTGTTGTTGATACAGAGACCATGTGAAAGTCTAGAATGAGCAACGGCAGCTGCAAGGATGGCGTGTTATAAAGGGGCAACTGCTGATTGCTGGCCTCTGTGGCTGGGATGTGCAGTTGCTGCTTCAATATAAATCAACTTCCTAATATTGTGCCTCTACCATACTCCCACCCCTGGGGTTCCTGGACTTCATGGAGGTCTTACTTGAAGAAAGCATCTATTTGCTCCATTTTTATCAGCAGCAGTCAAAGATGAAAGGCTACAAAGTAGAAGATGCATTTGGATAGGGGCAGCTACATCCCACCTCGATACACCCAATTTCCTGGGAAATAATGTTCCGCCAGCACTTCGCTGTTTGGTGCACATGGCATGGAGAAAGCCTACTTAAAAATACATTCAGTATCAGGTCTGCCTGCAATATTTGAGGCTGCTGAGTTCTCCTTGTGACTGGCTCTAAAGACAGTCGTGATACTGAGAATATCCATGTGAGAGATTGACCACTACAGAGTTGACCTTAGGGAGAAATCAGTGTAGAATATTTTTTAAATAAACTTTTTGTTTTGAGATAACTGTAGATTCTCTGTGTCCTTTATTGAGTTTCCCCCAATGGTAACATTTAAAAAAACTATACAATCTAACCATCTAATGCAGATGTCCCTGGTTTTGCTTGTACACATTTGTGTGTGCGTTTAGTTCCATAACATTTCATCACATGTGTAGGTCTGTGTGTTCACCACTACGGTTAAGATACAAAACAGTTCCACACCAAAAGGATCCCTCATGTTACTCTTTTATAATCACACTCATTTACCTCCACCCCCTCCACACCCCATTCCTAACTCCTGGAAACCACTAATCTATTCTCCATTTCTAAAATTTTGTCACTTCAAAGTTTTGTGTAAATGGAGTCCCACAATGATGGAAGGTAAATTTTGTGGCTTGTTTTCACCTAACAAAATTTCCTGGAGATTAATCCAAGTTGTTGCATGCATTTTTAGTTTGTTCCCTTTATCTTGTGGTGGTATTTTATAGCGTGACTATATCACAGTTTGTTTAACAATTCACCTGTTGGAAGATATCTGGGTTGTTTCCAATTTTTGGCTATTACAAAGAAAACTGCCATGAACATTTTTGTACAAGTTTTTGTGTGAATGTAAGTCTTCATGTCTCTGGGATAAATGCTTAGGAGTGCAATTGTTAGGTCACAACGTAATTACACGCTTAGTTTTATAAGAAATTGCCAAACTATTTTGCAGAGTTGATACATTTTATATTCCCATCAGCAAGTACGAGAGATACAGTTTCTCTGCATCCTTGCCAGCACTGGTGTTTTTACTATTTTATTTTAGCCATTCTGACAAATGTGTAGAGAGAGATCATTGTGATTTTAATTTGTACTTCCCTGGTGGTAATAATGTTAACATTTCTTTCATGTGCTATTTTTTGTCTGTGTATCTTTTTTACTGAAATGTCTGTGCATATCTTTTGCCCATTTTCTAACTGGATTGCTTTTTAAAAAATTGTTGTGTTTTAAGAGTTCTTTGTATATTCTAGATACTAGTCATTTGTCAGATATATGGTTTGCAAATATTTTCTCCCAGTCTCTACCTTGTCTTTTCTGACTCTTATCAGTGTCTTTCACAGGGCAAACATTTTTAATTTTGATAAGGCCTAATTTGTCAGTTTTTCCTTTTATGGGTCATACTTTTGGCATCAAGACTGAAAACCTTTACCTAGCCTGAAATATTGAAGAGTTTCCCCTGTATTTTTTTCTAAACATTTTATGGGTTTTTTTTTTAATTTTACATTTATGTTCATGACCCATTTTGAGCTGGTTTTCATATAAAGTGTGAGATTTAGGTGGAGGTTCTTTTTTATTTTTCCTGGTCAATGAATGTCCAGTTGCTCTAGCACCATTTGTTAAAAAAGCTATCCTCTTTCATTGAATTGTTTTTGCACCATTTTCAACCATTAGTTGGGCATATTTGTGGGTCTATTTCTGGGCTTTCCATTCTTTTCCATGTGTTTATCCCTCTGCCAGCACTACAGTCGTGCTTACATATTATGTATGTACTAAGCCTTAATATCAGGTAGAGTTATTCCTCTCCCTTTATTCTTTTTCAAGGTTTTCTAGAAATTCTATGACCTTTGATAAATTTTTCATAGGACTGGAGATCTTCTGTGATGAGATGACTACTTCTGATGTGTTGTATCTACGGGTCTTGTTTTTGGGATGTTGGCCTGAGTCTGGTTAAGCCCATATTGATGTAGAGACAAGGGTGGTCACTGATATCTTGACACACCGTCTAGTCTCTTTTCATAAGGGTTTGTTATTAGGCTTGTCAATGCATGAAAGTAGGGAGTGAACCACTGGTGGTTGTTGCTTCTAATTGCTGTTGAGTCAATTCCAACTCATGGAGACCCCAGGTGTGCACAGTAGAACTACTCCATAGGGTTTTCAAGGCAGTGACATTTCAGAAGCAGATCACCAGGTCTGTCTTCCCAGGGGCCTCTGGGCACGCTTGAACTGCCAACCTTGCAGCTAGTAGTGGAGTGCTTAATCATACGGGCCACCCAAGGACTCCTGAAACACAGGTAATAGCTTGGAAATCACTATATGACTTTGTCCAGGGTTTTCCTGCTCCAGAGCTATGTGGATAGCTTGATTAGAAAGAGGATGTTCTAGACACTCCACTTTGGAGTTTCAAGTATACACCCTACTTAAAACTCTTTCATGTAAGAATTAATTAAAAAAAAATTTTTTTGTTAATATCATTTGTTTTCATTAATGGAAGGCATGCTGAATCAAGGAGCATTTCTGAAATTTTTTTATGAAATATGAATTTTGATATATATTACATGGGACAACATATGTCCCTTTTGACTCTGGGGTAGGATTATGTGGAATACATCCATCCCTCTGGTCCCTGCATCACCTTCGAGATCCCTTGACAGGTACATACGATGTACGGCACCTGAAAATGATGCATTCACAAGAACATGGAATCATTGTGAGAAACACAACTTCCAAATTACACACAGGAACCTGGAAATGTACTTACAAGGCTTATCTTGCAGTACAAAAGCCAAGACAGACAAAAGTTTCACACAATCACACCTCCAGGATGCAGCACCTCATACAATACCCTGTAAAAACAGTAATTTGCCCCACACTCCTGTTTCTTCCATTTCAAACAGTTAAACAGGTCATTCCCTGGTGGCAGCACACACTAAAATTGAAAATTCAGTTTTCCAAGAACGCTGAGAGGTGGAAAGTGTAGATGGGAGAACATATATCCCATTACTCATGAAAGGGTTAAGCATGTTGTCTTAGGCTGGGTTCTCCAGAGAAGCAAAACCAGTAAAGTGTATAAATATATATATACAGAGAAAGCTATATCAAGGAAATAGCTCACGCGATTGTAGAGGCTGGAATGTCCAAGTCCGTAGGTCAGGCCGAAGGCTTCCCCTGATTCACGTAGCTGCAGGCACTGAAGAACTGAAGATTGGCAAGTCAGACAGCAGAGCCCTGGCTCACAGGCTGCGAAGACCTGAAAGCATGTTCCCATAACTCATGTCTATGTTTAGCCTCCCCAGCTGTATGATAGTCCAAAGGATAGGGTCTGAGGAATAGTTTAGGCAACAATAGTAGCAGAAATCAAAAGTTAGCAGGGAGAAGAGGAGACAGCAGGATTAAGAACTTCCATCCAAACGAAGCTGAGAATCAAAGGGCAATGGTCTCTCCTCCATGTTCTCCCCCATACACAACTCCACGGAGGTACTTTTCTAAGACTGTGGATATCATAGTAGCTCCTGGCTGCCATTAGTGTTCACCTGCATTTTAATGGCTTTGGGTTATATGGCGAGCCAGGTTTACTTGCTCAAGGCCTGTTTGATAAAGCAGCTGATTGCCTTTATTCTATGAGTTCCTTTACCCCACCATCCATAGTTCCACAGTTATACAGAGCAGCAGTAAATAATTCCTAGAGTAAGTCACGGTGAGGGGAACAGCAAGGTTCCAGATGATTTCAGAGGGGTCTGAAGTTCTATACTGCAAGTGGAACCTACCATTTCAGAAGTACGTGAGACTTCGAGAGGTTATGAAGTCTATCATAAAGGGGCTCTGTAATCCCTTCCCAGAACTGTGGCTGCATAGCTAGATAATTGCGTTTTTGGTCCTAGGCAAGAAAAGTAAAGTGCAGAGTGAGCCTCCTGCAGAGCCTGTAGACAGCATTGATGATTCACTCATGCTGGGAGGACCAACACATATGTAGCTGGGAGGTCTAGCTATACAATCTGTGAAGAGAAAACACCTTACTTACTTTTCTAACTACTCCTCCACTGAAATCAATAAGGTAATTTGTACTATGATCTCTGAAAAAGTGTAGTCTCTTGCATCCTGGAACATGTGAAAAAGACAGCAGGACAGGATTTCAGGGTGGCCCTTAATTTTCATTGGGGATAGAAGCAGCATTAACAGTAGCAAGGGTGGAGCTGTTAGAATTGGGACATATTGGGTACTGATTGGATTTCTGTTGGTTATGTTCTGATTGCTGGTTGCTCTGAGGTCTCCCATGGAGAATGGGAAACAAATGAGAGGGAGCCACGGTCCCAGAGTTCTGCAGCTAAAAGTCCTCCTCTTCTTTAGTTCGTGAGTTTCCAACTAAAAGTTCCCACCAATGACCTAATAGATGTTTTATGTCTTTACTGTTATTGTCCAAGGGTCTGGAAATACCCTAAATCCAGAATCCCATAGAATATTTATTTTATTTAAAAAACAAAATTCAAGACTCTTATTTGCAAGTGGACCAAATTCAATTTAAATTAGCTTGAGAGCAAAGGGGATATACTGAATCATATAATTGGGAAAGTGATTGAGATAGCTAACAGAATTAAAGAAAACCAAAAACCTCAGGGTCTAGAATCTTGAGGGCTAGAACAAAGAATTATTTTCTTCTTTCCATCCATCTTTCATCTCTGCTTATCTTTTCATGTTTAACTTACTTTCTCCTATTGCAGAGAAGCTTCTTCTATGTGGCCAGGATGGGTATGTCAGCCAACAGATTTAAATTTATAAGCTTATCATATCATGAAACCTTAATGAGGAAGAGAAAGTATTTCACAGTAGCTCTGGAATAAAAATTCTGGGAAGTATTCTGATTCAGTAGACTTATGTCTACAGACAATCCGTCTGAGGGATGAGGGGACAGAGCACTTGGTTGGACAGGAGCTGTGCTGACATTACCATGACTGACACTGCACACCACATCGGAGTGGGGGTGGAAGTGTAATTCTGCAACCTCCGGGACGCTGTTTTCTTTACAAGGAATGTCTTGAAAAATAATTTATCCTCTTTCGAATATGAATCTTTACTTGATTAAAATATACTCCCAAATACTTTTATTATTTCTGGTGTGTCTTTTGATGATCTACTTTGGTGATATAATCTGCTATGAAAATTATTGTTCACATTACTGGTCAATCCCCTTTAATAAAATAAACAGCCTGGTATTAGGGAAAATTTACAGGCAAGTTCCTGAGAAGACCGGACTCTGAAACTGAGACCCCTGGCCTCCTGCATTCATTGGGCTTCACTAGTTCTGTCTGTGCCAGCGATATTTGTTACAAATAAATGATGTTGGTCTTTAGTCAAAAATACTCTTAAACGAAACATTTGCTAATAATGAATTTAAAAAAATGGAAAAAAAAATCTTTCCCAATTTAAGCTGTACTTGATTTTTTTTCAAACAATGTATCTCTTGTTAAACTGTCATTTCCATTGCACTTTCTGATTACTATCTTTGTGTTCATTCTGAGCTCTGTGACTCATTCTAGTGAATTACTGAACCTGAGAAACCAGCCTGGACTTGGCACATGTGACCAACTGACCATCAATTCTGTGTCAAAGTCACCCGTGAAATGGGCTTTGGCTTTCTATTTTTTTTTTCCTACCTCTTTATGCCCCATCTTGCTACATATGATCTGTATCTTGTTCATCTGATTTATTAGAATTACCTCCTTATTTGTTTGGGGGAGAGATTGTCACATAACTTCCAGATTAAGTAATACACCCCTGAGTAGAAAATAATCAACATAAATCACAATCCTGCTTTTCTGACAAAGCCATCAGAGCTAAGTCTCACAAGTTAAAGGACACAGTCCTCCAGACTGCCAAGTCAGCCCTAGACCTCAGACATCAGCTGAAAGCTTCAGAGTCCCCAGGGACCTCCTCACTTCTGACCTGCTTGCTACAACTACTCCCTCAGGTTTGATAATTTGCTAGAATGATTCACAGAACTCACGGAAAGCATTGTATTTATGATTACAGTTTCGTTGCATCAAAAGGATAGAAATGAAGAGACACACAGGGAGAGGTTTGAGAGGGTTCCCAATTTAGAGCTTCCATGTCCCCCAAAGACACATGCTACCCTCCCACATGTATCCATATTTGTAACCAAGCAGGAAGCCCATGAAATTTCCATGTACAGAGTTTTTTTTTTTTTTTTTTTTAATGAGGGGTGTCTAGTTATGTAATTCAAACTTCAGCCCCTCTTCCACGAGATTGGTTGTTATCCCCAGGTCATCACAAGTTTGATATCATTCCATGGGTCTTTCAGGCCTGACCAGGTCCCATCTAAGAGCCACCTCATTGGCATAACCTGTTAAGTTTGGTGGTCTGGCATCCTCACCAAAGACACTTCAACCATTGGGGAAATTTCAAGGTTTTAGAAGTGGTCTCTCAGGAACTAGGAATCAAACCTGGGGAGAACATGACTAAGCATCAGTGATGAAGTGTGTAAGAGCCAAGGTTTGCACATTAGCCCTGGTATTGCCCTACTATCTGTATGTTCTTGGATGAGAAGTCTCACCTCTCTGAGCTCCTTTGCATGTGGAATTTGCACATGGAGATCAACCCCATGGGATATCACAGAAAAGCACAGACGGATGAGTGTAGAGCATGAGACACAGCGTCTGACGCATTGTAGAACTACTATTTGTCTATTGTCCTGTATCTGCCATTAGGATAACCACAGATCTCTGAAAATCAAAAATGTTTTATGACTCATTTGGTAGAAAACATGATCTAAACAGTTGTGAAGCTATTTTATGGCCTTTATTTATTATTCTTAGTGTGAGTAGTCATATGTTTCTCTGCAGCAATATTAATGTATTTAATTATGGGTTGTACTCAAGGAATCATTGGGGCTGTAATGTAGCATATGGTATATATACCATAAAGTGTTTCTAAATTCTGAGAATTCTAAAACAGGTCTAGGTTCACATTATTCTCATGGATGAGGGACAGGAGGATAGTGAAAGTAAAGAATGAAGCTAAGGGCTAGATACAAAGAGGGTTGGATGAGAGGCGGATTGATAATGAAGGAAAGAAGTTTTCTGAACATCCAGACTTGCTTTAATAGGCCCTTTACTGTTGAATGTGCCTGTACTGGCATGCCTTGAAAGGAATCGGGAAGGGAGACACTTGATGTGTGTTTGTGATCTCAGGAACTGCTTAAATATTACAGAGATTTGAAGTCATTTGGATTTAATCTTTTACATTGAATGTGGTTTAGTTTAATTTTTTTCTTTTAGTTGACCTAGGTCTAGTTAATGGTGAAATTCTTTACTAAATATCTAAATTTAAATAACAAACACGTCTTTACATTACCAGTCATCATCTCTTTTCTGAATCATAGTACATCACCTTTTTTTTTAATTGTGCTTTCGATGAAAATTTACAGCTCAAGTTAATTTCTCATACAAAAATTTATACACATATTATTTTGTGACATTAGTTGCAATCCCCACAATGTGACAGCTTGCTCCCCCTTTCCACCCAGAGTTCCCTGTGTCCGTTCGACCAGTTCCTGTCCTTTCCTGCCTTCTCATCCTGCTTTCAGACAGGAGCTTCCCATTTGGTCTTGTATATTTGATTGAACTAAGAAGCACGTTCTTTAAGAGTATTATTTTATGTTTTATAGTCAAGTCTAATCTTTATCTGAAGAGTGGGCTTTGGGAACGGTTTCAGTTCGGGGTTAACAGTACGTCTGGGGGCCATAGTTTCAGGGATTTCTCCAGTCTCTGTTAGATCATTAACTTTGGTCTTTTTATGTGAATTCGAGTTCTGTTCTAGATTTTTCTGCTGCTCTGTCCGGGACTGTCTGCTGTGCTCCTTGTCAGGGCAATCATTGGTGGTACCTGGGCACCATCTAGTTCTTCTCATCTCAGGCTGGTGGAGTCTCTGATTCATGTAGTCCTTTAGTCCTTTGGGCCAATGTTTTCCTTGTGTCTTTGGTTTTCTTCATTCTCCTTTGTTCCAAGCGTGATAGGACCAATTAATGTATCTTAGATGGCCACTTGCAAGCTTTTAAGACCCCAAATGCCGCTCACCAAAGTGGGATGTAGAACATTTTCTTAATAAACTTTCTTATGCCAATTGACCTAGATGTCCCCCAAAACTGTGGTCCCCAGGCCCCAGCCCCATGTCACCTTTTTGAATATTAAGAATTTTGTGTTGATGTTATGTTTATTCTAGGCTTCTGTGTCTGTGTATATGTTGTAAGACAGTCTCAAGAATGCTACTGGTAAGTTACTTCAGATATTTTTAAGTCCCAGCTTATAGTGTGTCTTTAGCCTTTCATGCCCGAGGAAGAATGAGAAGCCAAACAGATCTATGTGAATACTCGTAACTGGGGTGGGGGAGGGGGGTAGTGGTTTACCAAAGACTCCAGAAGAAGGATTAGGTCTATACTGAGCAGCTAGCCAAGGATTTCTCATTGAGGAACAAGCACTCCATACCACCATTCTTCCAGTAGATTTTGCAGAAGACACTGCTTTTTTAACACCTCTTCTGGGGCTGAATTGATCATTTTATTGCCCTTTAGAATGCTGAGGATAAAATGGGCAATAGAAAACAAGTCTACAAGTAGCAAGTGATCAGATCAGAGAACCATAGGGCATTATGGCTGGAGTGGATATGAAGGCTTTGGACGTTTTGATGTCTGCTATGGATTGAATTGTGTTCCCCAAAAATATGTGTTAAATTCCTTATATTTGTACCTGTGGAAGTGGTCCCACTTGGAAATAAGGTTTTTCTTTTGTCATGTTACGAGGTCATAACAGTATAGGGCAGATCCTAAACCAATCATTTCTGAGCTATAAAAAACCAGAATAGACATACACACACAGGGGAAGACAGACACGATGTGAGGATCATCTACAAGCCAAGGAAGGAAGGACACCAGGGGCTACCAACACAGTGAGAAAATAAATTTCTGTTCTTTAAAGCCACCCACTTGTATTTGTGTTACAGCAGCACTGTAGGAAATTAAGACAACTAACGCAATGTTGAAATCTTGTCTGGACATTGAGTGGGTCTTTATTCCCCTTGTCTACTCTCCTCAAGGTGCTTATAGGCTCACCTGGTTACAAACGAGATCTGTTCCTAAGTCTGTCTTTAAGTCAAATTTGTAGGTAAGTTGGAACAGGTATATATACTTCTTACTTAAAGTCAGTCAAATGTTTGTATTAGCATATAGTATATATTTTACCTTTCTATGCATACAAAATACTTAACACTACCAAACTGTGCAATGTTCTCATGAGTGTCACAAAGTAGTGCATGCGTTCGTTATTACGAACCATTGTGTGTATATAACTCAAATTTGTAGTATAATAGGATTTATGGCAGTCTGTTCTTAAGCACAAGTTGTCCGTAAGTCAGATGTTCATAAACTGGGGACTGCCTGCATTTCCCATTTTCTTGGGCTCTATCAAAAGAGTGCTCACTAACTCATAGGCAACCAGATACAAATCAGGACAGTTTTGACTACTAAAAAGTTTTCCCATGTATTAAGATAGAATAAACATTTGTGGAACTTTCAGTTCTTCATGTTAGCTCTGTTTGAGGGCATGCAGAAGGCCTTGATCCTATCACAATTTGCTGTGAAATTTCCTTCCCTATGTGGACACTGTAGTGACATCTTTAAGACCAATGGCACCATCAGTGTACAAATTCTGATTCTAACCCTTCTTGCCATCACCACCTTCAGCATTCACTTACATGTCCCCAGTCTGAGCAGTAATAATGCTAGACTTGTGGATCCATGTGGACATGAACTGAAATAATGCACACAAAGCATATCCAGTACACAGTGTACGTAAGGTACCTGGAACATAGGTACTGGTCAGTTATCTGGGAGCTCTTCATGTTATAATCACAGTATCCTCTTTCTTCACATAAGTTCCTTCTGCAATAAAATAATTCTTCTTAGCATGGTTAAAAATGCTGCTTCTCTTAAACATTTTTCTTTTTCCACCCCTGCAATAAGACTGCCTGTAAGAAGTCAGGCTGCTATGATATAATTTAATGAGCCCAGCGGGAAGGCTAGACAGCACAAGGAGCAGTTGTGTGTGATGGCAAAGTAAGCATGTTTGAAGAACTTTGTCTCTTAGCACCCAGTGCAGAACCTGCTTTTCTTGGATTTCACATGTGAGGAAGATCAGGGAGTTTAATTTCCTTAGCTGCAAGAACTGTAAACCTGTGGAAGAACATATTAACAGTCTGTAGATCATTTAACAATGGAAACTTGAAAGAGTCTGACACAAAACAAAACAAAGCAGAAAATCTTCAAGTTAATAACCTTGTAGAAACTTGGGCTGCATAGAGGCTGTGCATGGAATTTCACGGTAGACCATACCCCCTGTGCATGGAATTTCACGGTAGACCATACCCCCTGTGCATGGAATTTCACGGTAGACCATACCCCCTGTGCATGGAATTTCACGGTAGACCATACCCCCTGTGCATGGAATTTCACTGTAGACCCCTCCTCCACTGCCCGACATGATGGAAATGGTTTCATGTCACTTGTTACTTCTCATGGATTGAATTCTGTCCCCCCAAAAATGTGTGTATCAGTTTGGCTAGGCCATGATTCCTGGTACTGCGTGATTTTCCTGTATATTGTAAACCTGCCTCTCTGATGTTAATGAGGGAGGATGGGTGGCAGTTGTGTCAGTAAGGCAGGACCTGATCTATAAGACTGGATTGTGTCCTGAGGCAATCTCTTGAGATATAAAAGACAGAAGTGAGCAGTGACACAGGGGGACCTCATACCATCAAGAAAGCAGTGCCAGGAGCAGAGCATGTCCTTTGGACAGGGGTCCCTGCGCCGAGAAGCTCCTAGTCCAGGGGAACACTGATGAGAAGGCCGACAGAGAGAGAAAGACTTTACCTGGAGCTGACACCCTGAATTTGGACTTTTAGCCTACTTTGACTG
This sequence comes from Trichechus manatus latirostris, assembly GCF_000243295.1. Lineage (NCBI taxonomy): Eukaryota > Metazoa > Chordata > Mammalia > Sirenia > Trichechidae > Trichechus > Trichechus manatus. Next base: position 3,224,223 of record NW_004444102.1, read on the forward strand.
TGAGGAAATAAACTTCTCTTTGTTAAAGCCATCCACTTGTGGTATTTCTGTTATAGCAGCACTAGATGACCAAGACATTACTCTTGAAGGATTTCTAGGAGAGAACAATTTCCTGGCGGAATAGCAGAAAGGAAACAAATTTGATAAACTAGTGTTGCTAAAAGGCGTTTAGCAATCATATCTGCCATTCCTCCAACAATCATCAGATTACAAAGTGTTAGGGTCCAATTTTCTCTATTTGTCTATATGTACATCTTCATAGCCAAAGCCATTGGACTAGGTGGGTGTTGAGGTTGGGAGAAAAAAAATTGTGTGAGTGTGATTGGGACCTGGATCTCCACAGCTGGGAGAGTAAAATGTTTGTACTGCACAGGCAAATTCACATTTACTGAGTTTAATTGGATGAAGCCTTTTTATTTTATTCTTTGCAACAATCCTGCAAGATATTTATTCTGTTTTAGACGTGAGAAAATTTACTTGATTTAGAGTGTTTCCATGATTCGTCAAAAGGACAGACTGGCTGGGACCAACCCGGATTTCACATCTTAGTGTTTTTACTCCTATTGCTCACCTTTAAAGTTTGGTGTTCCTTTCAGGATTGTGGTATTCAATATTTCCTTCAATATTATAACTTGTGTTCCCTCTCTAGATTATATGGCTCCTCTGATGTGAACATTGTTGTTGTTGGTAGCTGTCACTGAGTCACCCCCCGACTCACGATGACCTCAGGCACAATGGAAAGAAAGGCGGCCTGCTCTTGTGCCATCCCATGATTGGCTGTGGATTGGACTGTTGTCTTCTGTAGGGTTTTCATTGGCTGATTTTTTTTTTTCGGCCTTTTATTATTATTATTATTTTTTTAATTGTACTTCAGGTGAAGGCTTACAGGACAAATAGTTTCTCATGAAACAGTAGTACACATATTGTTTTATGACATTGGTTAACAACCCCACAACATGTCAACCCTCTCCCTTCTTGACCTTTACATTGGCTGATTTTAAGAAGATTGCCAGGCCTTTCTTTATTTGGAAGCTCCACAGAAACCTGTTTACAACACAGTAACACGCAAGCCTCCACTGACAGGTGAATAGTGGCTGTACATGAGGTGCATTGGCAGGGGATGGAACCCAGGTCTCCTGGGTGGAAGGCGGGATTCTACCACCGAGCCATCAGTACCTCCCTAATGTGAACGTTAGTAGTAGTTTATTGATTCTTGCTTCTGTGGATTTGCAGAGAACATCACCACATCTCTACTCACGCTGCTTCCTATTTTGTTTCGTTTTAGGGAGTATACAGCCTACAGTTTATTTAGATGTGTGAACAACTGCGTCAAGAGTACCATTTTCCCCTTCTCTTGCTTTGAATCGTGATGCTGTGATGGTATTGGGAAGCCTCAATATTCCGATACATCCAGTGAATAGAAAATACAGCACAAGCAAGAAATGGCAGTCAGTTTGGAAGGGCTGCCTGCTCATCTCAGTCACATTTAAATACATTTGACAGAAGGACAGGAGAAATAATGAACTTCTTACAAAACTGGTTGGTTTAAGTGGAAACTATTACTACAAACTGCTTTTCCAATAGAGCAGGAAACACTTTGTTTCATTCAAACTTCAAATAATGTAACAGAATTTTATACTGTGTTCACTTAAAGGAGCCCTGGGGGTACAGTGGTTAAGAGCTCTGCTGCTAACCGGAAGGTCAGCAGTTTGAATTCACCAGCTGCTCCTTGGAAACCCCATGGGGCGGTTCTACTCTGTCTGTAGGGTCACTATTAGCTGGACTAGGCTCTATGGCAATGAATTTTTTATTCACATAAAATATCCAAAATTTAAAATTGTTATTGTTTCCCTACTCAAGTAATTATCATAAAACATCCTCTAAAGTTGATCAGTTATCAACTTTACTATTTTTCTCTTTTCTAATTTTTCTTTATTGATATCATCTGCTTACAGTTCTTTTGTAACAGTATTTTCCATCCCTGAAGATAAAATCTTAACCCATTTATTATCATTCTTTTTTGGTTAATATTAAGAGCATTTACAGAAATATCTTCTGCATATTTTTACCACTTTTCATAAAATACAGCGAGTTATTTTTATTTTCTTAACAGGATATAATACGATATAATTGATCTTTTCATTATCTCTTTGACTCATCTAGTTTCTTAAATAATTTCCTTTTATTGTACTTCTGCTGTTAAAATTGCAGTAGTTGCTGTAATGTTGCATTTAGGCTTAGGATAGATAACCACTTATTTAAAGTATTCATTGACTGTAGACAATAATGTACATTCTCTTTAGGATACAAAAAAATTCAATCAAGCTTATTAATCATCTTATTATATTTCTCTTTAGATCTAAAAATTATTTATATAGTTGATCTCTAAAAGATGAAGAGAGTGTATTTACTTTTACAATTTGCTAGATTTAGGTAATTTAATATTAACAGTTTTATTTTTGTATATTAAAGCTATATTATTTGATACAAAATAACTATTAAATCTTGAGAACTGAAACTTTCACCAGTATGATTTAACCTTCTTCATCCTTGTGTTTTTTGCTGTTGAATTTTTCATTACTGTGCTCATTTGCTGTTTATTTGTAACTTTCCTATTTTCTTTTCTTTTTTTTTTTTAATATTTTATT
>NW_004444102.1:3226970-3228213 GCF_000243295.1 Trichechus manatus latirostris
GGATTTCTAATTGTTGTTTTTGTATAATTTCTAGTTGTGAATTTATTTTGGCATTTTGTTCCTGCATCATCTTCCTGAATTCTTCCAGTTTTTTGTGTGTATTTTCCATGAATTTGTCTATGTTTTCCTCATGTTTGTCAGCTTTTTGCATCAGTTTTTGGAGAATTCCGAGTATTAGAGATTTGAATTTCCTGTCAGGTAGTTCTAGTGCATTTTCCTCCTCAGGAGAGTCATCTAGTGTTTTATTTTGGATGCCTACTGGAACCATCGTGTCCAGTTTTTGTAAATGTTTTCATATTGTCTGCTGCATTTGGGGCATTCAGTAGTTATTTTTCTCATTTATTGATTGTAGATTTGTTTGTTTCATCCCTTTTGTAAAAAAAAAATTTGAGTATGTCTGAACAGGCGGACTGTGTGTTCTTTGTTGTTTGCTTGTCTGTGCACTCAGTACTTTTCGCTCCTTCTCCAACTGGCAGGGTCAGTCACTCAGATATGGTACAGCAGGGCAGGTCTAGCTGAAGAGAAGTTACTGGGATGGGTTGTTTGTGGCACTTACTACAACCACCAGAGCGGGTTGTTAATCAGTGCAGGGCATGTTCCAGTTGGCCTTGCCTGTGCTGGTTGGTGGTGTGATGTCAAGCGCATGGTGCAGGTAGGCAGGATGCAGCGGAGAGATTGTTATGTGTGGAGCTAAGATGGATATGGGAGACAAGAGAAAGGAACAGGAGCCAAAAACATACAAACAAACAAAAAAGAATGCTAGGGGAGTTTACCATTGGAATGGAGAGATGAGAGACTATGAAATGGGGAAAAACAGAAAGGGGAAGAGGAAGAAAAGAAAAGAATGAATAAATAAAAATTGGAAAGGTTAAAGAACTGCAAATTTCCCAGGGATCGCACCGATGCAGCTATGAGGTCTGGGGAAGTCGCTGTCAGGTGTTGCAGTACAGCCTGGCTAGAAGGCATAGAGGTATACAACGCCTGGTATTCAGGGATCAGAAAGAGAAGGAGGGTATAGAGAGATGAGAAACTGAGCAGTGAAGAAAGAGAAAAAGGGAAAAAGAGGGAAAAGAAAACAAAGCAAATTAAAAAAAAAAAGAACAAGAAAGGCCCTTCAAAAAGACAGAAGAAAAAAAAACCAACGAGAAAAGAAATGCCCTCAGGGATTCCTCTGCACGTCTGTGGAAGCTGAAGGGGAGTTCCTTGCCACGCAGCTCTGCCTGGCCAGAAAGGGCTCCCAACT
>NW_004444102.1:3229060-3242048 GCF_000243295.1 Trichechus manatus latirostris
ATTCTCTGTCAGTTTTCTCACTCCATTTGGTGCTTGGCTGAGTTCTTTATCTCTTCATTTGATGTTTTAGGGTTTCAGGATTGTTGTATTCTCTGTTCGGCTTAGTTTTTCAGATCTTTGCTGTGGAGGGATGGCGTGGTGCTTCTGCCTAGAGTGCCATTTTGCCAGAACTCCTTAATTTTCCTATTTTCTTGTCCATTTTATTTTTGACTTTTCTATGTGATTTTTGTTTTAGTTGTGTTCCTTGTAAATAATATAGAGATAAACTTTGCATTTTAGATATAATCAGTATCTTTTCTTCCTTTAATAAGTAATTTTCAGCCATTAATATTTAGTATGTTAACTGATTCATTTGATTATCTATCACTATATTTTATGCTTTCTAGAATTTTTTTTTATTGTGCTTTAGGTGAAAGTTTACAGAGCAAATTACTCTCTTATTAAACAATTAACACAAATTGTTTTCTGACACTGGTTGCCAACTCCATGACGTGTCAACACTCTGTCTTTGCGACATTGGGTCCCCATTTCCATTCTTCCTGCTTTCTTGTCCCCTCCTGCCTGCTAGTTCTTGCCTCAGGGCTGGTGTGCCTATCTAGTCTCATATACATGGTTAAACTTTGTGTGTTGTATTGTTTGCTTTTAGACATGTCTAATCTTTGGCTGAAGGGTGAACCTCAGGGGTATCCTGGGGCTATACTCTTGGGGTTTCTCCAGTCTTTGTTAGACCAGTAAGTCTGGTCTTTTTTTGCCACTCCTGCTCTTTCCTGGTTGCTGCTTGCTTGATATGTTTTTTTCTCATCCTTTGATTTTTAATATATTCATGTGTTTGTTTTTAAGGTGTGTCTCTTGTAGACAACACATTGATGGGTCATTTTTTAAAATACATTCCATCAATCTCTGTCTCTTTACTGGTGTAGTTAATCGATTTACGTTCAGCTTGATTATCGATAGGTGCAAGTTTATTGCTATCATTTTGTAGTGCTTTTTTTTGTGGTGCTTATGTTTTCTTTATTCCTCTTAGTCTCCTGTGCTGACTTACTTTTGCTTGTGGATTTTCTTTTCCTTTCTTTCATTTTTGTAGAATTCGTGTTTAGTTAAATTTAATGTTTTTCTTCTTTATTTTGCTGAGTAAGTTTGTTAAAGTTCTTTAGCGTTAAATTGAAATTTTCCCCTTGTCTTAGTTATCTAGTGCTGCTGTATAACAGAAATAGCATGAGTGAATGGCTTTAACAAACAGAAATTTATTCTTTCACAGTCTAGGAGGCTAGAAGTCTGAATTCAGGGTTCAGCTCCAGGGGAAGGCTTTCTCTCTCTGTTGGCTCTTGGGGAAGGTCTGTGTCATCAATCTTCCCTGGTTGAGGAGCTTCTCAGCACAGGGACCCTGGGTCCAAATGGCATGCTATTCTCCTGGCTCTTGTTTCTTGGTGGTATGTGGTCTCCATGTCTCTCTACTCACTTCTGTCTTTTGTATCTCAAAAGAGATTGACTTAAGACACAACCTAATCTTGTAGATTGAGTCCTTCCTCATTAATATAACCACCACTAATCCCACCTCATTAACATCATAGAGGTAGGATTTACAACACATAGGAAAATCCTATCAGATGACTAAATTCTGGACAATCACAAAATACTGGGAATCATTGACCAGCCAAGTTGACACATTTTTGGGGGGACACAATTCAATCCATAACACCCCTATCTTCCTAAGTTTGAGCCAGTCTTTTATTACTTGATTATCATCTACATTCCTCTCCATTTGAAATTTCTATACCTACACTGTTATTCCCCCTTTTGTTTTCTGACATTGTTGTAATTTACAGATTGATGTCTCTGGTTCCCTGTTGCAAGTCTTTTAGTTTTGTTTTATCCTTGAGAGTTCATTACCTGGGTTGTATCTAGCTGGTGCTTTCCTGTATCCTAAATTCAGGTTTTTGTCTGATGTTAATTTTCTAACCAAAGGACTCTGTTAATAACTCTTGTAAGTTTGATGTTGTTTTGACATATTCCGTTCAGGGGACTTCCACTCTGTAGCTCTCCTCATTCTCTTTCTCTGTCAGTTTCTTCTTTCATTCAGTGCTTGGTCTAGTTCTTTATCCCTTCATTTGATACTTAGGGCTCCAGGATTGACGTTTGTATCTGTTTAGTTTTTCAGGTCTTTGCTGCAGAGGTATGGCATGGTGCTTCTGTCTATAATGCCATGTTGCCTCCACCTACTTTCTAGAATTTTTATGGTTGGCTAATAAATTATTTATTTTCACTTTTTTTCTCACCATATTAGCTTATATTTCTCAAGATTTAAAAACAAAAAATTCATTTTTCCTCAAAGTATTTGGAAGCAGTATAGTCTATATTTATTCTACCTGCAATTACTTTGAATATTTATTCTTTGTAAAGGGAAATGCATATACATATTAAACCAAAATTTTACATCAATTTGGATAATTAAAACAAATTGAAACAAAATTGGTCTTTAAAACCCACCTGTATGTTAAAATACTTAAAATGATATTACAACTTCATTCTCTCTGTATACTATCAATGTCCTAGCTTTTCTGAAAGTAATATGATTCATTTAAGAATCTTACTAAATATTTTTTTAAAGTTTTATTCATCTCATCTTTTCAATACTTTAACAATTGTTTTACTATATTTCATTGCCATGCTTAGAGTTATTGGCTCTAAATTTAGCTTCTTTTATGCCACATCTTTAGTATTACTTATTTTTTTTCTACTGAAAAGCTCATAATGAAGGAAATAAATTTAACTGTATAATAAAGGTAAGTGTCTAAAATTTTAAAAATATTAGTGATATTAAGTAGCTGACAATGTAATAAAGTATTTGCAAAGAAAATGCTACAGTTGTTTATTATTAGGTATTGTAAACTTAGCTATGTTTTCTGTTATACATACCTTAGTTAGGGTTCTCCTGAAAGCAGAGCCTGAGAAAAGGATTTGGAATGTGGCAGTTTATTTGAGAAGTGAAAAAAAAAATCCATTTCCATCGAGTTGGTTTTAACTCATAGCGACCCTATAGGACAGAGTAGAACTGCCCCATAGAGTTTCCAAGGGGTGCCTGGTGGATTCCAACTGCTGACCTTTTGGTTCACAGCTGTAGCACTTAACAACTACACCACCAAGGTTTCCGAAAGTCTACAGCTCAGTATTCCCAGGCAGTCTCCCATTCAAGTACTAAGAAGGCCCAACCCTGCTTAGCTTCTGAGATCAGAGGAGATCAGGCATGTTCATGGTGGTATGGCTGTAGACAAATAACCCATTGCCGTCAAGTGGATTCGGACTCATAGTGATCCTATAGGACAGAGAACTGCCCCTAGGGTTTCCAAGGAGCTGCTGGTGGATTCGTACTGCCCACCTTTTGGTTAGCAGACGAGGTCTTAACCACTCTGCCACCAGGGCTCTTGGGAAGTGAAAATAAGGGGATACATGAGAAGAGAGTGAAGTAGAAAAAATGGAAAGTCAGTATCAGGGCACCACTGTGGACAACAGGTGTTGAATGCTGTCTTAGTCATCTAGTGCTACACTAACAAGAATACCACAAGTGGATGGCTTTAACAAAGAGAAATTTATTCTCTCACAGTCCAGTAGGCTACAAGTCCAAATTCAGGGCATCAGCTCCAAGGGAAGGCTTCAAGTCCAAATTCAGGGCATCAGCTCCAGGGGAAGGCTTTCTTTGTCAGCTCTGGAGGAAGGTCCATATCGTCAATCTTCCCTTGGTCTGGGAGCTTCTCTGCGCAGGAACCTCAGGTCCAAAGGACGTGCTCTGCTCCTGGCACTGTTTTCTTGGTGGTATGAGGTTCCCCAACTCTCTGCTTGCTTCCCTTTCCTTTTATCTCTTGAGAGATAAAAGGTGGTGCAGGCCACACCCCAGGGAAACTCCCTGTAAATTGGATCAAGTATGTGACCTGGGTAAGGGTGGTGTTACAATCCCACCCTAATTCTCTTTAACATAAAATTACAATCACAAAATAGAGGATAACCGTATAACACTGGGAATCATTGCCTAGCCAAACTGATACACACATTTTTGGGAGAAAACAATTCAATCCATGAAAAATGCTTCCTGAGAAGTATTCAGAATGTCTTCCAGAAGGGCTGGAGTTTGGAACATTCATTCACTGCCTCCCATCTCTCGTTAGTTCAGTGTTGGCCACAGGGGTTTACTCCTCTATGCTTCTAGGTCATACTTGCACAAGGGCTGAATGGGTGCTTGCAATGTGGGAGAAGCTCTGAGGCCAAAAGCAAAAAACACACTACTGGTGCTTGAGATACAATGCTGTCAGAACAAGGTGTGTCTGAATTTGAATGGAACTGTTGATTGCAGCTGTGGCTACAATCAGAGCTGGTTCAATGGGATGTGATGCAGCATTTCATTACACGATCTTTTTCTTTTGTTTTATATTTCCCTGTTTTTCATAACGAATATTCATTCCTTGTAAAAGGAAATAACTTTATTGTAAAAGCATCTTGGTAAAATGCATTTCCCCTCAGTTACAGAAAGGAAGGATTGCATGAAGTATTTTTAGTATTTACATTCACAGACTCATCCATTTAAATATCTTACTGCAAACTTTAGAATTGCTTCAAATACCCACAAATTTTATAAATTGTTTGTATGGTCATCAATCAAATGCACTGACATGGAAACACTGGCTTACCAAGATGCGAAGTCTAGCAACAGATCTTTCTGAAACCACTACAAAATACAAACACTAAATCTAAAATGTTAAGAAAAACATGATAAAAAGTTGGTTGTTGTTTGTATTCTATTATTTTATTCAGTGATTTTTTTTAATGGCTAGAACTATATCTATGTTTTCCTATATAGCTTGTTTAAATGGGAATGAGCAACCCAGCAATATACGTTGTATAGAACTGTAAAGGAAAACTCTAGGATTCAGTGCCTCTTCATGACTTCAGCAGTGAACCAGTGAACTGACTCCATTCTGTTTCTCCATCCCTCAGTAATCAATAATGATGCGCATTTTAAAATTTTCATCGTGATATAGTCATTTATTGATTGATTGATTTGCTCCACCAACAGCAGTATTGAATTTTTGCTATGTTTCAGGTATCATGCTAGGAGTCGAGGTTAAATGGTGACCAAGGTAGACATGGACACTGGTGTCACAGACCTGTAAGCTGGTGAACAATTTTATAAACTGCCTTTCAGATTTGACAGTCATCACTGTCTATCTAGCAACTACCTTGACTTCTCTTGACTAAGTTTTTTTTTCTTTGAAAAGATTTTTTTTTCCAACTCATGCTACCTTGGGGAAATAACCCTCTCTATTTAGGTCAGTCATATCCCTGGAATTTTCCTAGAGCAGCAGAGTAAGACTTAATTTTCCATAAGTTTCTAGAACAGTGAAGGAATTTAACTCTACTAGCTTATGGAAATTATACAGTCATATCTATATGTCCCCTGACTAATGTATAAATATTTACTGTCACAGTGAAGCCTCTTCTTTAATATATGTTCCATAAAATTGAGAATGATAAAGAATCTTCTAAATTCTAGCAAAGAGCTTGTCTCAGGAGTCTGCCAATTAATTTTGTCTATATCTGTACTGGCTCCACTCCTTAATTTACTAAACAGTGTTGCCTTAAATGTTAGTTATGAGCTTATTTGTACTTACATCAGAACCTACTAACTGTAAAGAATTAGCCAGGGTTCCCTTTATCATATTACTTTCAAGAAATGTCTCTCCGCAACTGAGCCTATCTCTAGAGAGACAGTGGGGACACTCTCACTAGATCCCAACCTGTATTTTTAATGTATGTTTTCATCTCAATTCAGTGTCTTTCAGATAGAAGAATTTCCTCTGTCTTCTCAGGTTTGGAGCCGTAGTTCACCTCTTAAGTGCTAAGGTCTTTAAACTATATTTATTTTGTGGCCTGAAATTTCCCTAAAAGTTAATCTATCCTGGCACTCAAGATGAATCACTTGGACTAGTCGATTTTCCCTACCTTTTCCTAAAGTAACATAAATAGAAACTAATTTTCTTTAATGCTTTAGGAACATGCAAATCCCTTTTCTTGAAACTAAATTTTTGCTGCAGTAAAGGGATATGCCTTAAAATGCTGGTAAATTTTAAACTTTTCACAAAATAAAATAGCATGGCATCAGATTTAACTTACATTCTAATTATTTGTTTAAGAAACATGCATAAGCTTCAATACATTTTAACAGGCTACTGAATTCTATTTTCCTGGCTTATATATGCTAAATAATTAACACACAATAGAATTAATGTCTTTATTCCTTTAGCTCATTAAGTAAGAAAAAGAAAACTATAAATGAATTTGTAACGAAAATAAAACAGCACTAAGAATTACATAAAATACATAATATACTGCTTGAAGCCTGGTTTTTGGCTATGAAATCCCTTGTTTTTCAGTTCTTCTTTTAGCATTTAATATTCCCAACGTTCATTCATCCAGTCTGTAAACAACCACTTAAGTATCTACTGCTCTGAGTCACCGATTTGGGGACTGTGATGGTTAAGGCTGTGTGTCAGCTTGGCTGGACCATGATTCTCAGTGGTTTGGCAGTTATGTAATGATGTTATTTGGCAGTTGTGTAATGATATAATCAGGCAATTTTGTAATGATGTAGTCATCCTCCATGATGTGATCAACCAATCATTTGTAAGGGGAGTTTCCTTGGGGGTGTGTGGCCTGCATCCTATATATATATGGACATTCTGGCAAAGCTCACTTGCTTGCTATGGACCCTGCATCCAACTCGTCATCCTCTGACCTCTGGTTCTTGGGACTTGAGATAGCACTCTGCTGTCTTATCTGCCAATCTTGGATTCATCACTCCACAACCCTTGAGCCAGCAGTCTGCTGTCTTACCTGCTGATCTTTGGTTTGTAAGCTCCTGCAGTACATGAGTCAGGAGAAGCCTCCAGCCTGACGCCTGATCCATGGTCTTGGGATTTGCAAGCATCTACAACCAAGTGAACCATTTCCTTGAAATAAATCTCTCTCTCTATATATATAAACTTTAGTGGTTTTGTTTCTCTAGAGAACCCAGCCTAAGACAGGGACTGTGGTATAAGGCATGATGACCCTAGCCACCTAGGAGCTCAGAGAATAGTAAGAAATAAGGGTATATAAATCATAAATTGAAATATTCTATATTAATGGAGATATCCAGCTACCCATCCATCCACCAATTTATTCATTTATTATTTAGTTCTTCAGTTAATATTTTGGAATATGCACTAGATAGTTGGTATTAGCAATACAAAGACAAATAAGACTCAACCCCTAACATCAAGAAACAAAGAGTCTATAAGAAAAGATAGAAATAAAAACAATATAATGCATTAAATATAATGTTAGATATGTGCACAAGGCATTATGGGAGAAAGGAGATGGGGACACTTATGCTTGTATGGGGAAGTGTCAAAGAACATTTTCTCAGTGATGCCTGAGGGAAGAGAAAGGAAAAGAACTTTCAAAGCATGGAGTATAGCATGGGCAAAGGCAGAGACATAGAAAAACATGGAATGTGGGAGGAATTACAAACCTTTTAGTGCGTTCAGGACATTATGCATAAAGAAGGGAGTTGCAAATGAAGCCAGAGATGTTAGAGGGCCTGGTTTGTAGAGGAAAGATATGTCACTTTAAAGACTTTGCAACATAATCTATGAAAATGAAGAACTATTGAAACTTCTTAAGAGGAGAATTGAGGCCATCATATTTATGTTAGAAAAGCCACATTAGCTGTTAGCATGTGGTGACGGGTGGGGTGTGAAGACTTATTGGGGCTATTACAGAACTTAGGAAGATAAGAGAAGGGCAGGTTAGAAGCATACTTAGAAGACAATCTTGTTCAGTTGGATGAAGGAAGTTACTGAGTTTGATGATTTAAGACTAGCCACTCTTGGAGATGGAGGCTAAATGAAGAGGAGCCAGTTGGAAGTATGATATTTCAGCTTGGATATGTTCTGAATTTGAGATTCAGTGGAGACTTTCAGCATGCAGTGGAATGTTTAGATTGTGAGATGAGCAGGTTGTGAGATTTGGAATCATAAGCACATCATGAAAGGGGACAGAATCACCTCGGGAGGGTGTGTCCAGGGAAAGAGCAGTGGGAACAGGTTGGAGCCCTGGGGGAACCCCACTACATCAGGAGTGGGGAGAAGGAGAAGAATTTACACAGGAGAAAGAAAGGGTATTCTGAGGAAGGATGAGGATATGTGTGGGGTCACTAAAGTCAGACCTGTTGCCAGACTTGTTGCCGTTGAGTTGATTCCGACTCATAGCGACCCTATAGGACAGAGTAGAACTGTCCTATAGGGTTTCCAAGGAATGGCTGGGGGATTCGAACTGCCCACCTTTTGGTTAGCAGCCGAGCTCTTAACCACTTCACCACCGGGCCCCGGTCTGAAGTCAAGGGCATAGGAAATTTAACCAGTTCATTAGTTTCAGTAGCACCAATATGTTCAATGAGATAAACACTGGAAAATGACCGTTATACTTGGTCATTCGTGTGTCACTGGTGGTTTAACCAATTTCAGTTGCATTCTCGATGCATATGTCATATTTTGAGGGGTGCTCGGGAGACTGGGACATGAGGACATGAAGATAGCTAGCAGAACGTGTTATTTGACACTTGAGTGATGAGGTAATTGGGAGTGTAGATAGTATTTAGAGAAAGACACAGATTTAAGGGAGAGTTGTTTTTCTGAATACAAGTAGCATGTGGTTGTAATGTACTGGCAGGCCAATGGAAGAATACAGAATAAAGAAGCAAATAAGCAATTTTTGGTAAAATAGGAGTTGTAGAGAAGTATACTGCTGAAATGGACCTGTGTCTGAGACTAAAGGAAAATCTGTATTGAATATATATTTGGAGGATGACAGTAGAAAGATCATGCTTGATGGATTATACAAGATACGTACAATGTGTTAAACATGAATTTTGTCCTCAATGTACTTACATTTAGGTGAGCATTCCAGGGAAAGGGAAGAGCATGCACAAAGAGCTGAAGGAATGGAAAGTCTTGGCTTACTAACACACCCCTTAGCTATGTGGAAAGGAGCCCTTGTGGTGCAATAGTTAAGCTCTCAGCTGCTAACCAAAAGGTAATTGGTTCTAACCCACCAGCCACTCCACAAGAGAAAAGGCTTGGCTATCTGCTCCGGTAAAGATTTCAGCCTAGGAAACCCTATGGTACAGTTCTACTCTGTCCTATAGGGTCACTATGAGTTAGAATCAACTCAAGGGCACACAATAACAGCAACAATAAAAGCTATGTGGTAAGGCTCAAGTGAAGAGTTTGGTCTTTCCTGTAGGAGAGGGTAGAGTAATTGTAACCGCATTTTCATTTTAGCATAATGACTCTGGTAGGAGCATAAAGAATGTGTTAGAGGGAGGTAAATTTGGAGACAGGTGCACTGTCCAAAAGTGTATTGCAATATCCAGGAGGAAGATGATGAGGGACTGGAATAAGACAGCATCAACTGGGGTACATTCATTTAACAAATATTTACTGTATGCTTATTTGGTCAGGCATTATGTTGTTTGAGAAAAGAATCAGATACACACACACAAGCACACACGTATTTCTCTCTATATATATGTATTTGTGTGTGTCTATATATATAATGGAAACCCTGATGGCATAGTTGTTAAGTGCTACAGCTGCAGACCAAAAGGTTGGCGGTTTGCATCCACCAGCCATTCCTTGGAAACTCTATGGGGCAGTTCTACTCTGTCCTATAGGGTCGCTATGAGTCAGAATCAACTCAACGGCAACTGGTTTGGTTTGTTTTTTTAAATATATAATTAGTTATATTGAAGTAATTGTATATATAGTTATATAGTTAGTGATTATATATAGTTTTCTAGCTTTGCTATAGTAACAGATCTGTTGTGACTTTGTTACAGGCTGCAGTTTTGCTCCATGCTCCTTATTCTAGGTCCCATGCTGAAGAAGAAGTCCCTACCTGTGATCTACCATGTGAATCTGGAGGAGATGTGGTCTTCTTCACTTTATACTCTCATCCTCTAAACATATACTAAATACAGTCTTTCCTTTATTGACAAAGGTCCATTCCAGCTGTATACATTGTTACATCTCCTCCAGAGAGGGCAGAAAGAATAGACCTAAGGAAGACGGCAGAATTCTATGGTTCCTCTTAAAGCTTCTGCTTCGCTGTGAGGTGCATCATATCCACCAACATTCCGTTGGCTGAGGCCATCTCCCACTTGTAGGGTATGTATAACTGTATACAGGAGTGATAAAACACACCACATCTGTCATGTCAAGGGCACAGATAAATTAGAGAAAATGAATGGAGCAGGGTACCAGTGGCCCCTTGCTATGGCACATGCTACTACTTTCATTGTGGAAGGTGGGTGAGATAGTAGGGGATCCAGAGGAGAAGTCAGGATAGCCAGGGTGTTGTGAAGCTCTGAGAGACTCAAGACTGTGGCTATTTCCCAATAGTACTTTGGTATTTCAGTAATTCAACAATCATGTAAGCTACACTGGTGTGTACTGGATGACTGTCAACTGTGTGTGTGTGTGTGTGTCTACAGGCAAGTTGCAAGTGAAGATAAGGAAAATAGAATTTTCTAGGATAATTCTTGTTTTTGGGGGGTGATAACTTAGTGAGGTTATGTTAAATAGGAAACAGAATGCAATAAGAAGAAAATGTTTGGAGGGAAAGATAGTAAATTAGCTTTGGTTATATATTAAGTATATATGGGTTAAAAGATTCAATGGTTGCTTGTTTATGTTGGTCTTATTTTAGAGGATTCTTGCTTGAGATCAAAATTCTATCATTGTTAGGGTATAGATCACCAAGAAACAAAATGCATAAGGCACCAAGTAAAAGACCAATATATTTGTTTAAATGAAAATATACAATTTATGATTATAAAACATTTAGCAAACTGTGTAAGAAAAGCCACACAACAGTTGAAGAATGTAATATACATGATATGAAAGCTTTTAATTATTTTAATACATAAAAATACATAACCCAATAAAAAGCCATCAACTCAAAAGAATAGGTAAATATTTAAAAAAAGTTTTTTAAATTGATAGGATGATTCCAAGTGTCACTCATAATTATATTAAATGAACTAAGATAATATTTTGCTTCTCAAATTGACAAAAAAAAAAAATGTTTCAAAACAAACAGTGTTAAATAGGATGGAGGGAACGAGCACTCCCGTATGCTCTTGTTAGAAGTATTAATTGGTGTAACATCTTGGGAAACTAATTTGTTAATGTCTATCAAATTATTAAGTACAATTTTTTTTTATTGTGCTTTAAATGAAAGTTAAGAGTTCAAGTTAGTTTCTTATACAAAAATTTATGCACACCCTGCTATGTGACCTTAGTTGCTCTCCCCATACTGTGACAACACTCCTCCTTTCCACCCCAGATTTCCCATGTCCATTCAACCAGCTCCTATCTTTTTCTGCCTTCTCATCTCACCCTCTGGACAGAAGCTGTCCATTTCGACTAATGTGTCTACTTGAGCTAAGAAGCACAATCTTCAGGAGTATCATTTTATGTCTTATAGTCCCGTCTTATCTTTGTCTGAAGAGTTGGCTTTGGGAATGGTTTTAGTTTTGGGCTAACACAGAGTCCGGAGGTCATGTCTTTTGGGGTCCCTCCAGCCTAAGTTAAACCATTAAGTCTGGTCTTTTTACTAGAATTTGATTTCTGCATCCCACTTTTCTCTTGCTCTGTCAGGGACTCTCTGTTGTGTTCCCTGTCATGGTGGTCATTGGTGGTAGCTGGGCACCATCTAGTTCTGGTCTCAGGCTGATGAAGTCTCTGGTTTATGCGGCCCCTTCTGTCTCTTGGGCTAATACTTTCCTTGTGTCTTTGGTGTTCTTCATTCTCCTTTGCTCCAGGTGGGTTGGGACTAATTGGCGAATCTTAGATGGTTGCTCCCTAGCTTTTTAAAAAAAATTTTTAAGTTTTAATTTTTTTATTGTTGTAGTTTAAATGAGGTTTACATTTCAAGTTAGCCTCCCATACAAAATTTTATACATACATTGTTATATGACCCTAATTGCTCACCCCATTCTGCAACAGCACACTCCTCCTTTCCCCCCCAGATTTCCCATGTCCATTCAACCAGCTCCTAACCCTCTCTGCCTTCCCATCACACCTCTGGACAGAAGCTGCCACCTTGGTCTCTTGTATCTACTTGAGCTAAGAGGCACACTCCTTACGAGTATCACTTTATGTCCCACAGTCCAGTCCAATACCTGTCTGAAGAGTTGGCCTCAGAAATTGTTTTAGCTCTGGGCTGATAGAAAATCCAGGGGCTGTGCTTTCCGGGGTTCCTCCAGTCTCAGTTGGACCATTACATTTGATCTTCTTACTAGAATTTGAGTTTTGCACCCCATCTTTCTGCTGCTCCATCAGGGACTCTCTGTTGTGTTCCCTGTCAGGGTGGTCATTGGTGGTAGCCTGGCACCATCTAGCTCTTCTGGTCTCAGGCTGATGAAGTCTCAGGTTTATGTGACCCTTTCTGTCTCTTGGGCTAATATTTTTCTTGTGTCTTTGGTGTTCTTCATTCTCCTTTACTCCAAGTGGTTGGGACCAATTAATGCATCTTAGACAGCCGCTTGCAAGCTTTTAAGACCTAAGATGCCACTCACCACAGTAAGATGCAGAACATTCTCTTAATAAGCTTTGTTATGCCAATTGACCTAGATGTCCCCTGAAAGCATGGTCCCCAGACTCCTACCCCTGTTACTCTGTCTCTCAAAGCATTTGATTGTATTCAGGAAACTTCTTAGCTTTGGTTTAGTCCACCTGTGCTGACTTCCCCTGTAGTGTGTGCTGTCCCTTCCCTTTGCCTAAGATGATTCTTATCTACTATCTAGTTAGTAAATAACGCTCATCCTCCCTCCCCACCCTCGTAACCATCAAAGAATGTTTTCTTCTGTGTTTAAACCTTTTCTTGAGTTCTTATA